>NW_022111373.1:48811521-48830388 GCF_000313985.2 Echinops telfairi | reverse complement strand
AAACACACACACACACACACACACACACACACACACACACACACACACACACACGTGTCCTTTGAGTCGGAAACACTATCTGGCTCCAACGGCAGCAGGAACAAGTCTAATTTCTGTAATATAGAAATAACAAAATCATAAAACGAGATTGCAAATCTTTAAATACTCCCTCCCATAAAGCAAGTTGGCATTTTCCACTCTGCACCTGGATTTTCTTACATTAAAATGTCATGTTACTTCCTAGAAGGGATATTGTAAAGATTAACCAAATCATGTTTTAAAGCTCTCTGAGTTCCTCATAGAGCGAAACCCTGTGAGTACAAGGCGCAGTGCTCACTATTCGCTGAGCAGGTTCGTGAATCCCAGGTATTAGGGTATCTGAGAGAAGCAGACTCGATGCCTTTCCAAAGGCTTTACTACCAGCATGGAGGAGATAAACAAAATCCAGTAGCGAATTAGAATTGGTAATGCATGAAGTATTGGGCTCTGCAAAACAACTTCATTTATGTAACCTCTATGTTTCTTAACAGTGTTTTTTAAGACTGTTACAAAAATTAGGATAATAAGAGGGATTTGGTCATTAATTATTAAGATTAGAGGTGGCAACATGTATTATACCAGGTAAGAAAAAAATGTAGGTCAAAAGAAGCTATCATTTAAAATATGGAAAAAGTGTATTATAATCAATATTAGGCTGTTATAATGCTAGTGAACCATTTCTAAATTCACTGTCATCAATTCAATTCAGTCTCAAGCACATCCCGGTGTCATAATGGGTTACGTGTAGGGCTGCTAACCACAAAGTCAGTAATTTGAAGGCACTAAAATCTAATTATCAGCAGTTCTCAACCTGTGGGTTGTGACCTCTATGCGGGTTGAATAACCCTTTCACAGGAATCGCCTGATTCATAACAGTAGCAAAATCACAGTTATGGAGTAGCAATGAGAATAATTTTTTATGGTTGGGGGTCACCACAACATTATGAACTGTATTAAAGGGTCTCGGCATTAGAAAGGTTGAGAATCACTGCACTAGATGGTCCACATGAGAAAAATGAGGTTTTCTACTCCTATAAAAACTACAGTTTTGGAAGCCCGCAGAGGCAGTTCTACTCTGTCCTTCGTAGTCACTATGACTCATAAACCATAAATTTCCCCTTATTTGTACATCGTGAAAACCAGTTTGACAGAGGAATGGGTCAGATGGAGTTAATTTCTCATGTTGGGAGGAGAGGGAGAAAACTAATCACTCCCTGCTATATAACATTGTTCTACTTCATCCCAATTAACAGACACTCCCACAAGGGTGCTTAATGAACCTTAATGGAAATTCAAGTCCAGAGGAGTGAAGGGACATATCTGTCTCAGAGGAGGTGATTTCATTTCTATTGGTGGATAACTAAGTTGGGGAAACATCATTGGGGAAAACACTCAACATTACTTATATAGGGCCCCCCAATGGAAAGTATGTCCAGTGTTATGTTCCTAATTGGGCACTTTTGATCTGGTTTCGATCTAGCCCTTGGTGATCTAGGCCTTGTGCTATAGACAATTGGGACTCTATTTTTGAGGTACACAAAATCTTTCATAGGTCAAACCAAAGGTATCCAATTTGGAAATCCCAATAAAAACACTAGACTTTACCTCTTAAACACAGCTGTAGCTGACTAAAGGAACTAAGATATTCCCTTTGATGTAAAGCTGAAACTCCCTAGCTGAGAAGAAATCGATGGTTACTATTCGAAGACTATGACTTTAGAAGTCTTTGGAATTTGATTCAAATCTCTCGCTTTGAGGGTGGCTAATAAATAATACTCGAGACTATATTTCTATTTTCATACTTTATTTGATTTTTTTGTTACATCTTCATCCAGCAAGCACAATTTTACCTTTCTGAATGAGCGTTATTGAACATTTTGTCCAATCTCCAATCCTCATTGTTTGCTGTTCAATGCTGTCCAATCACTTAAGATTTTAATCCACACATGTCAACAACCCATGGATGTTAGTGTAGAAAGTTGATCTATCCATGTACACTTTTTCTTTCTCAACAATATTTTTAATTCTATATTATTGGCTTAATGATACTATCAATGGAATTACCATATACCCTGTGGGGAAGAATTATAATGTTCCCTAATAAAATCATAAAGATATCTCTACAGTGAACCAGAGACATAGATACACCACAGATACATGAATGGATTTTGAGCTTACACAAATTGTAGCCTAATCATAACCTAAAACATTTAGTTCTTGAGACATGGCCCTACTTAATACTTACCCTCATGAAGAGATCATTAAAAATATAGTACTATTTCAAAGTATGGTGAAGAAATCAGATAGCACACAACTGTCAGAAAGAATAACATCTGAGGTAGGTCTTAAAGGTTTGTCTTAAAACAAGCAGCCATCAGAATGAGGTATCAGCTAAATCAACACAGAAGAAAAACATCAACCTACGTGATTCCAGGATCGTAAATAATTAAATTCAAGACCAGAGTTGGGAACATAATTAGAGTTAAATTCTGAGCACCAAGTGTGCAGAAAGCTATGGATGACAGTGAAAGCCCCAGATCCATTTGCAGAGTTCTCGTGTGAATTAAGCCTCTTGTAAACCCCCTCTAACCATCAGAGATGTGATAGCCTTGCTGTCAGGCAGAGTGTATTCAGAACTTGATTAATGCATGCGTAGTTAATTTTTCTTTAATAATTTTATTGAGATACAATTAACATATCATAAAAGTCAATAGTTCAACTGTATTTAAATGGGTTGTGCATTCATCACTGCGGTCAATGCTGGCACATTTCCTTCATTCTTTGATTCCCATCAACCGCCCCTCCCCCTCCCCGCCCACCTTCCCTTCCATGCTCCCAGACAATTAGTATTTCCATTTTAGTCTCCATAGATCCACCCTTCCTGACTTCCCTATTCAGAAAACCATACACGACAAAGATACACGCACAAAAATGACCCAGCAACAATGACCAAATCAAAAAGAAAAATCTCAAATAAAAAAGAAAGCCAAGCTAGGGTTTCTCAAAACTGATCGCCTTTTAGAATTATTTAAATTTTGCTTTTTATTTTGTTTTGTTTCTTCAAACACAGTGAACATATTACACTTCCCAGAATTCCAAATTAATTGAACTAGAATGGAAAACTAGAGATATTTTAAAATGTCACTGCACCACAGCCTCCACTAATTCCAATGTGAATCCATGGTGTAGAGTTTCCCTGTCACTATGTTAAATGGTTTGCTGAAAAGTTTGAAGATGCGTGGAAATTGAGATAGCTTCCAGGTAATTCTATAGGATACAACAAAATGTTTGAGTATGACTTTTATTAAAGTTAAATGCAATGCTATAAATAAGTATAACAATCCAGAAGGTAGAAGAACTTTGCAGAGTACCCACTTGTACCCCATAAATACAAACCGGGGCCTGGGTCAAATTTACAAAGTATGTGGCCAGAATAGATTATCCAATAAACAAGATAAGCAATGGATTTACTTTCTTTTGTTTTCTGAACTCTACTGGAAAATTTCACATGGATTTCATTGTTTTTTATGGTGAAAACATGTGAAATTATTCATTGCAGATTAGTAAATTAGCTTGTCTTTACCTTGCTTGTTGGTGATGTGGATATTTTCTAATTAACAAAGTTATTAAGTACTCAAACACACTTGAGTAAGGTATTTCATTGAAATAAAACAGTAATCACTTAAAATGCTGCCTTCAAGGGAGCCACAGTCAAAAGTAAAACTGTGATCCCAGGCATTACCAAACATTATGGCAATTCTCAATTAATGACAAGATATTTCCATCCACTGAAATATCAGGGTGAAGAAATGGTGTAGTGGCCCCAACTGACCTCCACAGGCTACATATTGGAGGAGAATCCAACTCCACACCAGCCCAAGGCATAGGACAGATGTGCCTCACCCTTCACCATTCTTTACACTGTTCTTACACCAACCATCCCTCCCATGGCACTCTACTTCTCTGCTGATCAGAATAATTCATTGCAATGGCCACATGGAGTTCTTAGAGGAGTTTATAAGGGACTTTAACAAAGCATTAAGTATACAAAATAATGATATATTTCTTTTGTCTGAAACATCTCTTATCAGTCATTCTGCTAGGCATTTCTCTCTCTGGTCCTTGGCCTCTAAGCTCCATGGTCCATTAGCCTTGGTCTTGTGCTATGGGGATGGAAGCCTGCCACTCAGCAACTAAGTCTTGTTGCTGTATTCTGCTCTGCCTTATAATCTCAGTGTGGCTTATCTGTTCTCTCTCATGGTGTCAATGCTCCAAACTCTACTAGTGCCTTTGCTGCCAGAAATCTTGGACCGGCTGAGCTAAGGTTCTTTCTTAACAGTCACATGATTCTAGCTCCCTGTTTTTTGGGTGGCTCACCCTCCATATACCCAGTAGAATGGAAAAACACATCATCTCCTCTATTAGCATTTCACACACTCTATTTTCATGGTGCCACCCAATCATTTGCTAAGACAAATGGAAGAAATAAGGAAGTCAAAGACTTGAACAGAAAGTTTCAAAGGGCAGCTTGAGAAGACAAATAAAACATTATCATGAAATTTGTAAAGACCTACAGTTAGAAAACAAAAAAGGAAGAACATGCTCAGCATATCTTAAACTGAAAGAACTCAAGAAAAATTTCAAACCTCAAGTTCCAACAGTGAAGGATTCTATGGCCAAAGGGTTGAATGCTGCAGACAGCATCTAAAGAAGATGGAAAGAATGCGGAGTCACTGTACCAGAAAGAACTAGTCGACATGCAAACATTTCAAGAGATAGCATATGTGTAGGAACCAACTACACAAGAAGCTCAAGCTGCTCTGAAAATATTGCCAAAAGCAAGGCTCCAGGACTTGAAAGGATACCAGCTGAAATGTTTCAGGTAGGCGATGAAGCACTGGAAGCACTCACTCATCTATGCCATGAAATTTGGGAGGCATCTATTTGTCCAGCTGAGTGGAAGAGAACCACATCTGTGCTCATTCAAAAGAAAGCCAGCCCAACAGAATGCTCCATCTATAGAACAACTTTATCCAACAAAGGTTGCAGCAGTGCATTGACAGGGAGTTGACAGATTAAGATGAGGATCTGGAACAAGTAACATCATTGTTGATGTCAGGTGTATCTTGGCCGAAAGCAGAGAATACCAGAAAGAGGTTTACTTGTGTTTTATTGATTATGCCAAGGCATTGGACTATGTGGACCACAATGAACCGCAGATATCCTTGAGTAAAGTGGGAATTCCAGAGCACTTCACTGTCTTCATGAGGAACTTGTACATGGAATAAGAGACAGCTCTATGAACAGAACAAAACAACATTGCATGGTTTAAAATTAGTAAAGGTGTGCATTAGAATTGTATCCTCTTATCGTATTTGTTGGATCAGTATATAGAACGAATAATCAGAGAAGCTGAAGAAAAATATGGTGTTAGGATTAAGGGGGGCTTATTAACCACATCCACTATGCAGATGAAACAACCTAACTTGCTGTCCGTGAGGAGGATTCGAAGCACTTGCTGATGAAGATTACAACTCACAACTCGAACTAAAGGCAACATCATGATAAACAAAGAAAAGGGTGAAGTTGTCATATATTTCATCTTGCTTGGATCCACAACCAATGTTCTTGGAAATAGCAGTCAAGGAATCAAATGCTGAGTTGCATTCAGTAGATTTGGTACACAAGACCTCTCTGGGGTGTTGAAAAGCAGGGAGTTTACTTTGAGTACTAAAGTGTGCCTGACCCAACCCCTGGTCTTTTCAATTTCCTTATCTTCATGTAAAAGTTGGACATTGAATAAGAACACCACATGTTTTTGATTTCTGCACTGTTTCCGAATGTTGAAAATACCATGGAATGCCAAAAGAACAAACAAGTTTGTGCTGGAGGGATAACAGCCAGAATACTCCTTAGAGGCAGGAAGGGGAAGACTTTATCCCTGTACTCTGGACACATTGTTAAGAGAGACTACTCCTTGGAGAAGGACGCCATGCTTGGTAAAGTAGAGGGGCCGTGAAAAAGAAGATCCCTCTGAACAAGACAGTCTAACACAAGGGCTGCAACAATAGACTCAAGCATAGACACAATTGTGCGGATGGAGCAAGACTGCTAGTTTCCTTCTATTGTGCACAGGGTGCTGTGGGTCGGAATCAACGATGGCGTCAACAACAACTACCCAAGGATTTGATGGGGGTTATGAAGACCTGGCGGGAGGAACCATTTGAAGCAATTTCACTTCACCACACAGGGGCAATAATCTATTTCTTCCACCAAGAATTAAAGCATTGGAATTTGAGGTTCTCACTGAATTCTTTAGTAATAAATAATAAAAATGCCAGAAAATGAGGATGTCTCCATATAAGAGTTTTGCAAGAAGTTTAATGTCTAGGTGATCATGGGCATAGTAAGATTTACCCTGTCACATAGCTCTGATGAAGACGCAAATCAAATAAAAGGTAATCCTTCAGTGAGCCAAGTCAAGCAGAGGCTTAACATAAATAAAATCCCAGAACCATGGAGCAATAATTTGAAATTCTCATGCATGAACTATCTTGAAGAAGTCTCAGACCAAAATGTATAGCCTTGTAAAAATATTTCTTCAATCACATCACACTTCCATATAATATTTTTAAGCATGCTTAGCCAGTTAGTTTCAACACAGTTGGTGGAAAGAATTTATATGAACGAAGAGGTAAATTGTTGATCCCTTATCTACATGTTCATCTCCCTTCGCCACTGCTTTTGAAGCTCATTATCTTATAATCAAAAGTGTGGCTCTATTGTTAAAAAATGATGTAAGCATTTTCAAATTAGAAGTATAAATACACCGTAGGACTACTCAACAAATCATAGACCTAGAATTGTCATCAAATACCCATGGTATCATTTTTCTAATTCTCATGAACTGTGCACCTGTAGCCTATGGACAAAGTAATTTATTGTTTGATATGTTACAGCAACATAAAGAATTGCATAAAAATCTATAGATAGAATTATTTTAAGGTAGTATTCTTAACAGATAGCACAAAAGTGCAATCTTCAAGACATCTCTTATCCATATTTTTCATCATTGAAGAGATCATGAAGAGGTCTTTTTCATTGTTGTTTTGTTTTTTGTTGTTATTTATTTGTTTACAAAAATAATCATTTTTTTTGATGGTTTTAGTTTCCCTGGAGTACTTTTTCATTCCTAATCTATTGCTATATGCCTCCTAAACTTTTCCAACACTCATACATTCACACTTAACATTCAGGCAGAATCATTACTAAATGAGACATTGAATGTCTAGTTTTCAAGCAGGGATTTCCAGGCCATCTCTGTAGCCTCTGTGTGAAGAGTTCTTCTAGGTGAACTGAAACATTGTTTGGCATCTTTAGCAAAGGGGTCAATACCTTGAAAGGACCCAGAGAATAACACAGAGGCTTTTTGTGTTAAGCAAAGTGTAAGTTCCAGATAATATCTGGCAGCTACCAAATATTCAACCTGTGCTTCCCTCGATCTTGAAATACACTTGGCTTCTTTTAAGTCTTTTTTTTTTTTTAATTTCACTCCTAACAAAGACAGAGATTGACATCCATGGTGGCATCTCCTGAAACAAAGGAAGAAATCAATATTCCTGTGAGCAAGAGGCAATGTCAATATAATAACCCAGCCCCCTTCCTGGACCTGACAAAAAGTGTTTTCCCAAGCTGCTACTGAAATTCGTTTAGTCTAATTTTCACAAAGAAAGAACATGAAGATTTCGTTTCCCTAACAACCCTCTTGATTATGGCTGGTCTTCATCCTTTGTCCTTTGGTTTCTGTTTAAGCAATCCCCTCCTAGCCCCTCAAATTAATCTTTGCATTCAATAAGCAGTCACAGAAGTTGAGTCAGGTGCTCTTGTGGCCATGCCTGCTATACTATCTATGGAAAAGTGCAAAGACAATAAAAGCTATATGTTCTTAAAGTTATGAATTTTTTATGGTTTCACTAAGAGACAATGTCTTTTACAAAATAGCAAAAGCAAGATATTTTGCATATTGAAATTGTTTTCAAAAAGTGTTTTCTTATATTTTTTCAATGCTGATGAATAATATTGTCTTAGATAAATATGCAAATAAAATCTGGATCAAGTAAATCTGCCTCTTGACAGAAAATGTCTCTGTATGAATGTATGATTGGTATGAAAACTTTAGAAGATATGAAGCAATAAATTAGGGGTGAGGACAAAAAATTCTTCCAGGAAACTGAACACCACCAAAGATGCAGTCTTCTCCAGAGATGCGTGTGGAACGGCAGGGCAAGTTTATAAGAGATTGCCTCAATCTGCAACATTTTATTTCACTTAAAAAATGGGGACAAATATTACTAAGTAGTTTTTAAAATATATATATTGTATTATGAAGTATGTTTTTATGTTTTTCTTTCATCATTTCTGTCTCTTATGATTTCAAAAAACTAAAAAATAAGACTAAGAGTGACTTACATGGCCGTTATGCTTTTTCCTTTTGAAGGGAATGATTGCAATTAGAATAACCATCCTTGTTGTCCAATTAGCAGTTTGCATCAAAGGAGCTTTCATTGGGCATTAATCAATTCAAGATCACAAGTTTAATGGCACTAGTCACCCTGCTTTTAAATAAATGCATTAATATTCAAATTCATGTGTAAGTGCCCCATATATCTGATTAAATGGAAGTAAGAAAACCCTTAATATATGCAGAACACCATTCATGTGCTCTAAAAAAGCAAATGAAAGAGATGGAATAAATATATGATGAGTTATAGCTGTCTGTCTTTTATGGAAATGGGAAATGAAGAAAAATCTCTTGAGGGAAACCACAGGCACTGGCTTTCTAAAATTTTTATTTTGCAAGGTCAAAGCATCAAACCTGACAAGGCATCAGTCAAGAGTGTGCTCATTCATAATTACAAATTATAAAGAATACTTTTATCTTACATGCACCATACATAACACTATGTAAGTATATAGTGCTGTATTATATATATATTATATATATAAGTGCTGTATTCTTTATAAAATCTCTTAAACACTGCCCCTAAACATATAGATAACTGTTCATCTTGGATTCATGAATCATGTGCTCACCATATTTTATCATTCTAATTCAGCTGGCCTTTTCATGTACATATTTATTAACTTTTAGTTTATTTATGTCATTTAAATCATCATTTCTGCTTTTAAATTATCCACAGATTGGGCCTAGCTCATGAACTGACCCCAGACACATCTGTTGATTTCTCGCACAATAACAAGAGCATCCACAGTAAGTGTGTGCGATGAAGTAAAAGCTAGAAGGGGAGTCTTTTCAAAACACAAAGGGGAACTAGCTGGAAATGCGATAACCAGCAGATGCTCTAGAATGTGGACGGCATCTGTGAGCGCTTAGTGGCATGAAGAATGCTGAGCCGTTTTCCATTTGCCAGACGCCTGAAATAGAGACAGATGAGCGATCCCTCTGAACTTCAACGACCGAGCCAGCTGAAACAGCAGAGCCTTCTGCCAAGGGTCAGTTGTCGAAACTGTTGACTGGGATTCCGTTCTCCTTTTGGACTGTGGTACCCAGAAAATGCAGACGAACTGTTCAAATGTGCTCCTTACCTTGGGCAAAAAGGCTAACATCCTTGGTCACTGAAAGCCCGGCATTACATTGTATGAGAGTGCGGACAAATTGTTCACATCTTTTGAGCAGAGGCACATTTTTATGAAACCCGCATGTTGTACAGTGTTTCTTACCTTTCCCTGATAAATAAGAGATATCTGCAAATGGAATACCTCACATTTTAACAAAATTGAAAAATAGAAGTAAGGATATTTAGGTATGCAAATACTGGTTAAAAAAAGATCCTTTATTTATCTTTTTTTTCCACCCTAAAATAATTACCGCTGTGTCCTCTAACCTGCTTTAATAGAATGGAATGTCTTTGTGTGAAGTGAACTATCTGGAATCCTTTCCCTCACATTGTTTAGATCATGAGTCCGAGTTTTTGCACTGACTCCCAGGGTGTCTGAAACATTTAAAAATAACAGTGGGTACTCAGAACCGCTCATGCTGGCAGCAGGCGCCTTGTAGTTTGCCATCCCATAAATGTCAATTCTGCTTTCCTTTATGGAGCTAAATGAAGATAAATCCTACTAGTGCAGAAAGAAGTTTCTAGATTTTGTAGTTTCCTCCATTTCTGTGCATGGCCTGCCCAATTGACCCATAGGGTCACGATTCCTCTCCATCCTGTTGAACTCTTTCATCCTCTTGATTTAACATTTCTGTCTACGGTTTCCAGTCTGCAATATGCAGATGACACAACTTTGCTTGCTGAAAGGGAGGAGGAATTAAATTACTTGTTAATGAAGATTAAGGATTATAGCCTTCATTATGGATTACAACTCAATGTAAAGGCTATCAAAATGCTCACAACTGGACCACTACATAACAACATGATAAATGGAGAAAAGTTTGACGGTGGCAAGGATTTTGTCTTACTTGAATTCATTCACAATCCATATTGATGGAATCAGCAGTCAATAGGTCAAAAGACATATTGCATTAGGTAAATTTGCGCAAGACATCTTTAGAATATTGAAAAGTAAGGATGTTACACTGAGGAATAAGGTGTGCCTGTGACTATGGTATATTCAATTGCATCACCTGCACGTGAAAGTTGAATATTGAATAAAGAAGATTGAAGCAGGGCTGCATTTGAATTGTGGTGCTGAAGAAGAATATTGAAAGTACCATGGCCTGCCGGAAGGACACAGCAATCTGTGAAGGAAGCGATAAGGCCAGAGTGCTCCTTAGAGGAAAAGATGGCAAGACTTCATCCTACATACTTGGGACATATGTCAGGAGAGACCAGTCCCTGGAGAAGGACATCATGTTTGGTAAAGTGGAAGAGCTGAGAAAAACAAGGAAAGTCTCAGTGAGATAGATTGACACAGTGACTTCATCAATAGGAACAATCGTGAGGATAGCACAGGACGGTGCAGTATTTCGTTCTGTTGCGCATAGGGTCACTATTGGTTGAAACTGACTTGATGGTACCTAATAACAACACCAACAACAATAACAACACCATCAACAGTTTCCAAGGCCTTCCATTTGCCATCCAAGTGCTTTAACCACTGTACCACTAGGGATTTAGGGCCGGTGGCAGGGTATCTGTTATGGTTAAATATAATTTAGACTAGTGGTTTCAAGGTGGTTTCAAGGCTGGTTGTTGTTGTTGCTTCTAGGTGCGGTCAAGTCATTTTCTACCCATAGCAACCCTATGCACAACAGAACAAAACACTGCCCAGTCCTGTGCCAGCCTCACAAGTGTTCCTAGGCTTGAGCCCATTGTTGCAGCCACTGTGTCAATCCATCTGCCCAGGGCCTTCCTCTTTTTCACTGTCCCTCTACCTTCCCAAGCATGATGTCCTTCTCCAGGGACTGGTCTTTCTTGAAAACCTGTCCAAAGTCTGGAAGACAAAGTCTTGCCATCCATTCTGCTAAAGAGCTCTCCGGCCATACGTCTTCCAAGACAGATTTGTTAGTCCTTTTGGCAATTCAGTACTTTTAATATTCTTCTTCAGCCCCACAATTCAAATGCATCAATTCTTCATCTGACGTATTCAGTGTTCAATTTTCACATGCATGTGAGGCAATGGAAAATATCCTGGTTTGGGTCAGGGGCACCTTAGTCCTCAAATAACATCCTTGCTTTTCAATATGTTAAGGAGGTCTTGTGCAGCAGATTTACCTAATGCAATGCATATCTAGATCTCTTTACAACTTCTTCCATGAGCATTGATTGTGGATCCAAGCAAGCCAAATCCATGAGCATTTCAATCTAAGGCTACTATGATCAGCATTATTTGATATTTTAACAGTTTATTATAATTTATTTTATTTAATAATCTAAGAAATTCACGGCCATCAGCAATTCCAGTGCGATTTCAGGTGCAATTGGTAATTCGGGAATCTCAGTGGAGCTCTAAGTGGAGCAAACAAAATAAAATTAAAATAAGATTTTAAAGCCTTATTTTCTGAAGCAAGAATTGTGCAAACAAGGTACCCCTCTGCCATCAAGTTGATTCCAACTCACAGTGACCATCTAAATAGGATAGGTTTCTGAGGCTATAACTCTTGAAGAAAGCTAAAAGTCTCACGTTTCTCTCTTGGAGCTGCTGGTGGGTTCGAAATGCTGACTTTATAATTAGCAAATTACTATCTAACCCACTCTGCCACCTGGGTTCCTTGAGGGGAGGACAAGTAATCTGTATTTTAACCAATCCATCAGGTGATTAAAGATGCTCTGTTGGTGTAACAGTTAAGTCGATTGGCTGCTGACAGTTTGAACCCACCAGCAACTCATGGGATAAACATGTTGCAGTCTGCTTCTGTGAAGCTTTCCAGCCTAGGAAAACCTATCAGCAGTGCCATTCTGCTATATCGGGACGCTGTATGATTATTATGAATTGGCATTGACTCTACGTGTTCAGATGATTCTGATACATATTAATGTTTGAGGGACAATGGTCTTGATTACAAAGCCCAAATTTCTACTAGATTGTCTGCAAACCATCACAGTCAGAACTGAGAACTTTCCACCAACTATCCTCAGGGAGCTGCCCAAGTGTGAGAGCCTGTACAACTTAGAGCTTCCTTTGCCATCTAAGGTATTTCTGAGTGGTGCAACAGTGAATGCGTTTGGCTGCTAACTAAAAGGTTGGAGGTTCCAGTCCACCCAGAGCACCTTAAAAGAAAAGCCTAGCAATCGACTTCCACCAAACCAGCCATTAAAACTCCTGTGAAGCAGTCCTACTCAGTCACCTGTGGGATCACAGTGAGTCAGAATTGCACCCGAGACAACTGGTTTACTTACTGGTTCGCATCTAAACCTCCTTGGCCCCCAAAGTAGAAAGGAATCCAATTGAAAATAAACCTGGTGTCAGCTTTTGGAGTATGTAGTGATAAACTAATTTGTATGAAAAATTTATCTTAAATAAGCAAAGCAAATCAGTTGTTAGCCTTGATACTTCTAAAATGGCACTCTGATTTTTCTCTCCATTAATGTGTAACTAAAAGGAGATTTAAACACCTTACAAAATAAGACTTCCCACTGTGCAGCTATCAGAAGCTTCAGTTGATTGATGAATGGATTACATTTATCAGTTGAAGTTTCTTTATGGATGGATAAAAATCAGTGACTCATTATCTTACTCAATTAACTTTGAATGTACCATTGAAGAGAGTAAAGCCAGGCAGGGTTTCCTTAGGTTACATTTGCATTAGAAGGGACTGTCAAGAGGTGTGACCGAGGGACTGCAAAGTGTTTTATGATATTTAACCTAGAATCTGGTGACTCGATAAACATTCAGAACATATTACAGTAATGCCTTGAATTGTTGAAGTTTGTGAATCATTTCATAATAAATATAATGAATCTATATTAAGAAAATAAATGACTTGGTTTACTTTTTTGTTGTACTACCCAAAGATATTCTTGTTAAGATCCATTGAGAAGATATCATAAATGGTAGCTGCATAGAATCCTCAACAGCCACTCTGGCCACCCCGCTCTGGAAATGGCATGTTTTTCTTTCTCCGGCCTCCAGTCTGTGGCCAGGTAAGCCTCTACCCAACCCTGCCCCCATCTGTAACCTCTGGAACCTGGGTCAGAGAAAGGTTGCTTCACAGGGGAGGGCCCCATCTGGAAGACTACTTTAAGGAAATTTCTAAAGACGAAGAAGTGTTCAAGTGTCAAAGTAAGCCAGGAGCCCGTTTGCTTTCAAATGGGAACAAGAACCGTTCTTTCTTTAACACTTCACCATGAGTCACGTAGGTCCTTTTCACATAAAATTGCTGTTTCTCTCTAGACTTTTGGTTTTAAGGGTTGGGAAGATCAATTTGCCCTTGGGCATTTCATGGCATCCTAATTGAATTCTGGAGTTGGACAGCTCAGCGTTCAGTTTGCCCATCTCACTGTTTGGAATCAGAGGCTCGGGTTCTTTTTCCAAGGACCAATGGAAAGTCATAGGCCCAAGAATCCCTGACCTTGTCTGAGCAGGATCCAGCCAACAACAAGGGAATTCTTGGCCTTCCATGATGATTGCAATATAATAGACACAATTTTAACATTGAAATGATATGGTTGAGGATTAGCATCTACTTGGATTCCTGCTATGTGCAGAGGTGTCCTTGATTCTATGCAGAAGACATAAAAACAAGTCCATTCCAGGAACAAATTGCAGCTCAATTGGGAAAAGCAAACTTATGCATGTGAAATGGTGTGAGGGTACTACAAGGTCACTTTTTCACTACAAGTCAGAGTAGTAAACTCCTTTGCCTTATACTCAGCTTTGTTCTCTCAGAGAGACCGCTCAACCATCCAAAAGTGCAAATAGGTAACTAATGAAGTATATTGTTGGGAAGCTATTATCTGTAGATCTGGAAGAAATTAATAAAACACAGCAAATAGAACAGGCAAAAAATATTAGGCACTATCCAATGCCTGTTATTTTTGACCAAAAGAAAAAGTCTATGTTAAACTGAATTCAGTCTTTGTTGAAAATTAGAGGCAATTCTTCCAGTGATTAATCTGAAGAATAATAGCAGTGGGAAGAATCTGAAATCAGTAATACGTATTCTCTTCTACTCACTAAGTAAATTCTGTAAAAGAAAATTTCTGCATCTAAACAAAAAGTGCAGAGTAGAACTGTCTTATAGGGTCTCGAAGCCAGAGTTGTACCGGTGGTAGTGGGTTTGTTTTGTGGTTATGTTCCTCATTAAAAAAGAGAAGAAGAAGATATTTGACATTCTAATTTGGGTGGAGATTTTATGACATTTGTTCACATATTTAAATAGATTTAAAATGTAGGGCATTTCCATAAAAATACATATAATGCACACAGAGTATTTGGTTGCATTTTAGCAACTAAAATTCCTTTTGCTGAAATGATGGTTCCTTGGTGTGCTATTACATCCTGTAACAATACACCATGGTACTATTACAACGTAACATTATGTTCTGAACTTGAGCTGTGTGAACAAATTCATACCCACAGCAAGTGTCTGGCTTGGTTCCAGTTTCACTTTCCATGTTGTTTTGCAGAATTGAAGACCAATTTTGTGGTTGAAAATGAAAATGTCTTTTCTCAGTTATGATTAGCCCTGTTAACCTAGCAGAACCCTACTTGAGACCTGAGTCTTTTAGACCTTAATGTCTCCTGCGCCCAAATAGTTTGTGCTCCAAAGAACGCTCTCTATAAGGGTTTCCTGAATCTCACATTCAGTGTTACACTTGAGTTTATCTTGCCTTCCCGCTTATATAACTCCTTGCCAAAGTACAAATAAGTTCTCCAATTCTCTTTTATTACAAAGTGTCCCAAGGGTGAAATGTACATGTGAAGATGCAATTTGGGGGCATTTGGGGCTGCATCAATAACAGTTCAAATACATCAGGTTCATAAGCAAAGTGCCTGTGGTTCCAGGTGCAGCCCAGCATGGCCTCCCAACAGCATTAAATGTAGATCTGGAAACTCAGCTCAAGACCAAGAATCTTAAACTCAGTTCAAGACCAAGAATGCTGATTGTGACCAAAATTGGTCATATTATCTCTTTGAAACATTCATTTTCTTTTCATAATAAATATTGCTGTTGTTTAGAATACTTCTTTGACATATTTCATTTTGTTGTCACAAGAAAACTTGCTCCTTGATTGAAGTACATTTATTTAAATGAATTATAAAATCATTTTGCCTATTTTCACATTAAGTCATTACACAGTGAAATGGTAGTTACTTAAAATGAAATGGAGCTAAACTTTGGGGTATTATGTACTAGAAGCTTCTAGGTAATTAACTGAGCAATTTTTAAATGAATAGGATATAACTCTCAGGAACAAAGACGTAGACCCTCGAGCAGATGGATAGACACAGTGGCTGCAACCGAGGCTTAACACAAACAGTTCTGGAGCTGACTCGGGACAGGACAATGTGGATATGGGTCTGAACCGACATGATGACACCTAACAGCAGCAATATTATAGAAGCATCTGTACACAGGGAAAACGTAATAGGAACAACAGGTACATAGTCCTAGGAGGGTATTGTGGGTTTTGGTAAGTGGAAATGTGGGTACAAAGGAGTTGAAATAAAATTTGCTGAAAAGTGATGAAAATATTCTTTTAAACCCTAAAATGGGAATATATTTAATATCTGATAATATAAAAATGTTTATATAATTTCATATTTAGAAATTATAGATGGAATTAAATACATATATTTTACTTAATTCTCTTTTAAAAATACAGATTTGAGATTACCACAGGTTTCTAAAGTTTAAAATCATTAAAAATGTGATAGGATATTAACAGAAATAAAATAAACTTCTTTGCAAAATGAAAATGTCATCCATCTCACTGCCATTGTTAAAGCAATTCAAATCCACCAACTGTTTTATGGCAGAAAGATGAGGCTTTCAATTCCTATAAATGCTTAGTCTCAGAAACCCACAGGGGACAGTTCTGTCCTGTCCTGTAGGGTCCCTGTGAGTCTCAAGCAACTCAGTGGCAGAGTCCATTCATATGTTTCATAATTTTAGGGGGAAAGAACTAACAACAAACTTGTCCCACTTAAAATCACCCTTTCTTTATCCTCCTCTCATGCTGGTTCACTCATCTTAACGCCTAAATGTTTTTGCATAAACAGAAGATTCAATAAGGTTTAATTTATAGTAATATAGTCAATTTAATATGGCCTTTCTAGTCATAGTTTCTTATGAGATGTATGATAATTCTGGACTCTATGCCTGGGTTATGATCCCATTTTGGAAGTTCTCGGTTGTAGGATATAAGGTGTGTTAAGTCCTGGCCTTGGTAAACCAAGTCACAACCTCAGTTTCCTTGGGGCCATCTTTAAGAAAACTTTACTAAAGGATGTGACTTAAGACATCATCCTTCATTTTCTTTGCAGGTATGGTCAGCTGAAAGACAAACTAAACCTCCATCAAAGCCATTCTTTGGTATATAAGAGCCATATGGCATACAGAGGAAAATCACAGGACCCCTTGGAAGATATGTGCAAGATCTCTATCAGAAGTACCAGAGGCCCCAAGGCTAAATGTACCAGAGATTGTGGCATGGAGGCTCAGAGAAACAGCACCAAGGCTGTGAGCACTTTTTAATCCGATCTAAGACTAAAGGACTATGAGACAGAGTAATAGACAGGCTGACTTCCTGGCCTGTAGAGGCAAAAGCCAAAAGACTATGTACCTGAGAGACTGAGGACTGGATGGGGACTTGGCTATCAGGTGTCTGAGAAGCTAAGGACCAGAGAGATACTTGGTTGCTGGTCAATGACTTGATCCTTCTTACTATTTACTGATCCTGACTTGTGGTAACCCATTAACTTCACTTTAAAATTCCCTTAATCATGAGTATTGTCTCTACGTTGTGTGTGGTCATTGCACTGAATCAAAATAGAGAGATGAGAAAGAGAGACAGGCAGGCAGAGACAGAGAGAAATATGGGAAGAACATTTGGTATCAAAATAGGTAAAGGAGCATGAACTGTGGAGTCATACCTTACCCTGTGTGATGGTTACATTTACTGTGCCAGCCTGGCCAATAGAAACATGTGGGATGAATGGTTCTTCAAGCACCCCCACCCCCACCTCCCCTTCTTGTTCTCTGGTGATCAGATAAGCATGCTGCTGCTTTAGCTAGTTCTCTGCCTCAACCTGTGACCCACACTACCTGTGGGCCAAGCCAACCCATGGATCATGTTGCTAGAGTTTAAGGCTCCTTCAAGACCTCCTTTGCCATGCTGCTGACACATACATCGCTTGAGCTTGAGGCAGTTCCTGTCGCCTTGCATTGCTTGAGTTTAATATCCCATCAATGCCTGCTTTGCTAAACAACCAGGCTACTGACTGTTGCTCACCCACCCTGCTCTTTGCTGCCTGTGGGTACTCTGCCTCCCTTGCCAGAGGGAGGACTCTTCTGTCTGCTACCTTGACCTTTGACACGGAAGCCTATAGAAGTTGAAGGACTTCCGGTATATTAACTATCCCACGGAAGTGAGTTGAACTGAGCTCTCTGTACTGCTGTGTGGGCTAATTAGCTGTTATATTTCCTCTCACTGCATAAACCTATCCATATATAGATATAGACACAGATATATATAGATATAGATATACAATCATAAGTGCCCTGGTTTTGTTTCTCCATAGAACACTATCTAACACACCCTGTCTCATGGCAAGAGGGAAGCCAGAGGAGGTCAGATATGGATGCTCCCATGCCATTTGCCATAATAGCCTTCTTTGATATCTTCAGCTATCTAAATGGATGACTTAAAATGTTCAGAGCAAAACAATTTATATTCTGTCTCACTCCCCCAAATTAATTAGTATCATTCATCCTTTGGAAATAAAGAAATAAATGGTGATAGTACAAATTATGTGTTCCTTACAGTTTCCTCCTTTTAAAAACATTGTGATGAAACAAAATAACTAAAGTACTTGAGCTTTAAGTTATTTTATAATATGTTGACATTTGTAATGGAATCTTTTGACTTTTTGAAAGAAGGAAGATTTCACCTGGGTCTCTGGGTTCTCATTTTTATTACCGTATACAATTCAGCGGTTCTCAACCTGTGGGTCGCAACCCCTTTGGGGGTCAAACGACGCTTTTACAGGGGTCACCCGATTCATAACAGTAGCAAAATTACAGTTATGCAGTAGTAACAAAAATAATTTTATGTTTGGGGGTCACCACAGCATGAGACTGTAAAGTGGCACTTAAAATAAAACTGTATTAAAGGGTCGCAGCGTTAGCAAAGTTGA
>NW_022111373.1:48801126-48810593 GCF_000313985.2 Echinops telfairi | reverse complement strand
CCACATTTGCTTATGCACCCATTTGTCTTCAGTGATCCCTATAAAGCAAAATCTTAAAGGAAAATAACACCTGGATTCTTTTTTTTTTCACACTATGGAAAGCTCAGGCATAATAAGTCCCAGTGCAGTAAGACCAGTCTCAAGTGTAGTAGCATGGTGAGAAAAGATGTGTGTCAATCATCTTTTGCTTTGCCCTTCCTAAAATGTCATAACATGCTAAAACTTTGAAGGTGGTCAAGATCTTCAAGATCATCCAGTTGAGCTAAATTCTATGAAAAACGATTGAAATAAGATCTACATAAATTCACCAACTTAATCAACTTTACCTGGCTAAGTTATGGCAAACAAAATTTTCCTGGTTTCTCTACTGTGCTTCAGTTACAGAAACAGGAAAGAATTCTTGATATCATGGAACCAAGGCTCAGTGACAGACCATTTACATGGCAAACTGCTGCTTTCAGTAGTTCTCAGTCTCCTTTACAGTCACCTCACAGTCCAGCTTTCTCTGGTTGACAGAAAGAGTAAAGCAAGTGTCTCCTAATCCAAAGGATGACTTTCCCCTCTGAATTACAAATTAAAAGTCAAAAACAATAGTACTAATAGCTACTTTATTGTTTACTTTTAAAGAATGAAAATGTCACTTTGCTTTTCATGGTATGTAAACGCTATACATAAGGTGTGAGCCCTAATGGAAAACTGCCCTTGTCCAGAGACAAATGCATGGTGATCACAACCTGAAGAAGGGCATTTTCTTCATTGATATCACAGATGAAAATCACAAGAAATCCAAGAGTAAGGCAATAACAGCGATTGTGTATTTACTATTTGCTCAATTTCTATGTTGGGCAACAGATGCAGGGATAAATGAGGGACAGACCTTCCACCGAAAATTTTACAATAGTAGGTATATGAATTACCATGCTTCAAGATCAATTAGTTCCACAAGAGGCAGAACATTCTAAAGACACTTGAAGGACTTAGCTTTCTAAAAACTATAAAGTGGCACTGGAAATAAAACGTGGAGACTGCCGCAGGCCTCCAGAAGATGATAGGGTTTGTCTATGGCGAATGTGGCCGGAATGTCATCCCACATCCTTATGTAGTTCTCATTTTCACAATCTGGGAATTTGTTCATAATGCATATTCCTCAGAGATTCCTTGCCTGTACCTCCAACCTCGCGTTGCCTCTATTGTTTCTTGAGTAGAGGTGGGTACCTCTGGCTGATCAATTCCAGACAGGCAAAGAACTGTTTCCCAAGGGTTTCAATCCATGTTTTTGTGGTGTCCTTGTGGATAATCATCATAAGATTATAATTGTGGAAAGAAAACAAAATTTCATTCCACATATGTGTCAAATAGGAGAGACAGATGGGAAACGGACTGACTCAGCACCAAAGCTATGTCTGACTGAAGCCAGAAAGCCATACAGGATTTATTCTTTTTATATAGAATTAGCAATGGTTTGGTTCTTCCAACAGGTGAGATAAAAATAAACAGTAACTTCCACAAAACCTTTGTCTAAGGTTTTATGATCAAGACAGTCAGGCAGGGTCTTTGGTTGATCCATCAGGCCAGAATTGAGGACAGGGGCGATGGCTCTCTTCTTTTTGCATCTCTAGGTCTTGTGGAGGAACTTCTTTATGCCTACCTGTTTCCTTGGTGTATGTTCCTCCATCATCTAGGTATGCCTTGTTCCCGGCTATTCAATATGTATGCTCTTCCTTCATCTATCTTTCCCCTAAGTAGCCTGTTCCTCCCTGCCTTCTCAATTTACCAAGGAGATTGCTCATGACTACTTCCCTTTCCTGTCTACTTGAACTTCAGGTTGGTGGCTTGATATCCAGACAGTGAATGTGGGGTACTCAAGATAGTATATGGACTAATTTTAAGGCTTAGGAGAAAACTGGGGCTCTGTCAGGGATGCCTTTGCTTTTAGGCACTAAATCAGTGTTCAGTGTTATAGTTATTGTTGTCAACTCAATTGAAAGTCATATAAACCCTAAAAACAACAGAATAAAATGCTTCCCAGTTTTGTACTTGCCTCACTGTATTTGGGTTTATTATAGCAGTCGCTGTATAAATTAACCTCATTAAGAATCTTCCTCTTTTTCTCTGACACTCTACTTTGCCAAACATGATGTCTTTGAAGGACTACTCCCTCCCGATAACAACACCCAAAGCGTGTGAAACTATGTGTTTCTAAGACAGATTTGGTTTTTTCCTTCTGGCTGTCAGGTTATTCTCAATAGTTGTTGCCAACACTATAATTTAAAGGTATCCATTATTCTTCAGTCTTCCTTATTCACCATTCAATTTCTCCATGCATATCAGGCAACTGGAAAGGCGTAGGTCCTCACAATGGCACATTGGCTTTTCAGCAATTTGAAGATTGTCTACTTCCTTGATTGTTGCTCCCATGGGAAGCGTGCCCTGAGAGTACAGTGGGGCCGTGTGCTGGGCTGCTAATGGAAGGTCAGTATTTCAAACAGCACTTTTTCCATGACAGAAAGAGAAGTCTTCTGCTCCCATAGAGATGTAGTCTTAGAAACACGAAGCCTACCCTGCCTGATAGTGTCACAAAAATGAGAATCAACTTGACGGCAATGGATTTGGGGTTTAGGTTTCCATGAGTGTTGATTGCAGATTCTGTTATGTGTTGAAAACCGATGATACCGGGCTCTTTTTTCTTATTTTTTCCTCTCCAAGAAAAGCTAGCATGTTTCTCCTGAGTTGTTTGCCAACACAACAGAAGGAGTCACACGTGCAAGACAGCAAAACAAAATAGTACAACAAACAGGACATGATTAGAGCAATGACTTAAAAGCAAAGTATGCTTCAATCACAGAGTCGGTTGACTCATGATTTGAGGAATCTGCTGAAGATGTTCACAGGTATAACATTAGATTTTATAGGGGTTAGTCATAGGACTCCACTGGCTCACCTCAGCTCCTATCTTGCTTTCTTGTTACCCCTATTCTTGCATCATATTTGGTCCTTATTCCATCACAATGGTTGTTCCTAATGCACTGCTTGTGCATCCTTTTATCATATAGGGCAGTGTTAGTCAATGGGTTATCTAGACAAGACCTCTGAAATGGATCGTGTTAGAAAATTTGGGATGGATCATGGAATGAAACCAGGTGTGATGGCATTAGGATGAGACATGACCGGTAGAACAGTTCATGTGAGACATAGGGGTAGATCATTCAGAGCTCACAGATCATTCAGAGCTCCCTAGCTGGCCCTAACATTCCAAGTAAACTGAAATCTTGATAACTTCAATATTTTCTTCATTTATCCTAATGTTGCTTACTTTCTTCAGTGGAAGTAAAAGGAGGTGATCAATATTCACCCATTCATTCATTTAATAGATGTGTTTTGAATACCTTCTATGTGTCAGGAGCTAAGTAGATAAAGAAATATAAATGGAGCTCTTACTACCTGTAAAGCAAAAGAATTGTCATGGTATAGGTTCTAACTCCCAACAACCCATGAATATCACAGGAGAACTTGGCCCCATGAGGTTGTCAGAGGCTGATTTTCTAGATTAGAGAACCATGCTTTTCTTCCACAGCAATCCTATAGGACAGAGCAGAACTGCCTCTTTAGTGTTCCTGTCAGGGGCAGAATGCCTCATATTGCTCCCATAGAGCTGCTGTTGTGCTTGAATGGCTCATCTGGCAGTTAGGCCAAATTTTAGCTAACTACAGCACCTGGGCTTAGTATGTGGTCGTAATCAACCTTAAACTCACACTCACTGCCATTGACACTCACTGCCAATTCCAACTCATATTGACTCTGTAGGACAGAGTAGAACTGTGGGTTTCCTTCCACAGGGAATCCAGGGAATCCACAGGGAATGATCCCTTCAGGACCAGTGAAGAGAGGGTGGGGTGGAAAGGGGCAACCAATTACAGGGATCTGCATATGCCCTCCTCCCTGGGTGATGGACAACAGAAAAGTGGGTGAAGGGAGATGTTGGACAGTGTAAAATATGGCAAAATAATAATTTATAAATTATCAAGGGTTCCTGAGGGAGGGGAGAGCAAGAAGGGAGGGGGGAAAATGAGGAGCTGATGCCAGGGGCTTAAGTCAAGAGAAAATGTTTTGAGAATGATGAGGGCAGAGAATGTACAAATGTGCTTTACACAATTGATGTATGTATGGATTGTGATAAGAGTTGTATGAGCCCCCAATAAAATGATTTAAAAAACAAACAAACCTGTGGGCTTCCAAGACTGTAAATCTTGATGGGAGGAGAAAGCAAGACTGTAAATCGTTATGAAAGTCGGAAGCCTCGTCTTTCTCTCAAAGAGAGGTTGGTGGTTTCCAACTAATGATCCTGTGGTTAGCAGCCCAACATGTAGTACTTAAAACTCAAATTCACGGCCATCAAGTCAATGCTGACTGACAGTGACCCTGTAGGACAGTGTAGAACTGCTCCTGTGAGTTTCTGAGACTGTAACTCTTTCTACCAGTCATGACTTTCTCTCTGGAGAACCTGGAGGTTGGCAGCCCCATCAGTAGCCAGCACTCCTTCAACATGTACTCTTAAGGTACATTTCAAGGGAGCAAGAACTGGGCAAGTGGAGTAACTGCTGCCCGAGGCTTGCAAGGGAAAAGCTCACAGTTGCAGCAGGATGATTAATCCATGGACCAAAAGGTCAAAGGAAGGGGAAGGTAGCTGAGGTTTTCAGAATCAGTGAAAGGAGGGGCAGCCATTGAGAACTGGAGCAGGGAATGTGTTAGAAAAAGGGAAATGAGCTGGAGACAAGGGCTGAAGCCTTTTGAAGCTCTCCCATCACTAATTATGAGTGTGGGTTAATCCATCAGAAGCCAAACAGAGAAAACTTCAAATGAGCAGAACTTGTTTTCATGCAAATGTCTCTTGAAATGCAAACTAGCAAGGGAAAAGGAAGGAAAGAAAGAAACGCAGCATGGAAGGCAAGAGAAAGTCCTATTCATTCTTTAAACTTAAAAAAAAATGCAAAAGGAAAGGCGAGTGGGAAATGTCTTTAGGGCAGGTTGCAAAATACGTTCCATGAGTACTACATTCATATGTAACTCTCAAAAGTCCTTATTTTGAAGCATTACTCTAAGTCCCATCTTTTAAAATATTATTCTCCCAAACTTCTTTACTCAATAACTTCCAACAGAATAGGCACCCAGAGCCAGCCAATTAAAAGGAAATCCCCTTTACATAATAGAATGGATGGTGGAACGAAAAATCTTACTAGGTCTCATCAAACCACGAAGGGTTCAGGAAGGAGCAGATTTAAAGATAGTATACTTGCCTCCAAACATGGTGCTGCACGACAGACTGTGTATGACTTCATTGTGGTCTGGAGGAAATGTGTTCTGTTCTGTTCTGTTTAATTCTGAGGCTAAAAGCAGTAGTCAAACCATAACAGCGAGGTGCTCTTTGCTCTATTATATTGTAGCTCACTTATTTCTCTCCAAATATTAAACAATGCCAAAAAAACTTTTTAGTTATCTGGGATCAGAGCCATGTTCATTTTATTCTTGTCCTTTTTTGGTTGTGAGATGACAGTTTAATATTCCAGGCACCAAAGCAGAGCTTGTCAAATGGGTTTAAAAAAAAACAGTTAAATGCTATAAGGAAGAAGGTGTGCAATTACGTTTTCACATGAATCTGTCTAACTGGCGCTGAAGATGACTTTGTTTATCACACCATTCCTGGGATTATCCAGAACATTATAGCACTGCTGTCATTGTATTGAAGTTGGCTAACCTTTGGCTTTACTGTGTGAAAATCTGCTCTTATGATATTCCACTTCAGCATTTTTTAAAACCTAATTTTTAATTATCTGGAATGTAAGGACAGGATAGAACAGTGACTAAAAGGACAAGTTTGAGAATCAGATTAGAGATAGGATTTTACCCATGACTCATAAATCATGTCGCCTGGAGAATTTTATTTGAGCTCTCTCTGCTGTAATTTGGGCAACTTTAAAAGTAATAGTATTGCTAACTGTCAATTCTTTATTCTTCTCCAAAGATTAAGTGCATAAGCCATATAAAATGATTAATATAGTGTCAGTTTTCAATAAACCAGAGCTATTGCTATTGTTAAATGAATGTGCCTGTTGAAATTACAAATTTAGAAAGATTTCAGTGGCCAGGTCACCATTTAGTTCGCACACAACATATTCCTAGGTATTTCTATGGTTTATCCCAATCCCAATGGAACCCACCACAAAATATAAAAATCTAACTTCATAACTAGCTCAAAGAATAAAATGAAACTTTTTACTTTGTGTATTGTATGTGTTGGAATCAACACCATGCCAATGAGTTTGGGTTTTGCATCCTGAATGAGGCCTGAAAGTTGGCTTCTCAGATCCTACTCAGAAATCACCCATCAGAATCCTCTACATGTGCTTAGCAAATAAGCAAAAAGGGCGTTTTTTGCCCAGTTGCCTTGTTCAATACCAAACATGGTAGGGAACACAACTGTTGGCTTCAAGGCTTCCTTTCTAATCCTAATTTTTTTTAGAAAAGAATATAGTCAAGTAAAACTTCCATTCTGAAAATGCTATGTGCTGTTGTTTACATTTGTCTTTAACATTAAAAAATATGAAAAAGGAAAATCATTGGAGAATACAGTTTCAGTGGTACTCTTTGGTTCTTTGATTTAACATTTGAGAACATCTCTCATAGGTTTCAGGCCTTTGGATTACTCTGGAGATGCAATACTGTATTAGTCTGGATGGACTAGAGAAACAAATCCAGAGACAATGATGGTGAATGCAGGAAGATCACAGGCTGGTGGGTGGCAAGTCCCGTGAATCCAATGGTGGTGGATGCATCTCCAGGGCTCTGGCTACATTCAGTGTGGCTCCGTGTAGCTCTTCAACAGGAAGGTTTAACAGAGAAAGAGTGTGTCCAGGGTCCAGGGAGAAATAAAAGGAATTCCCAGAATCCTCATGATTAGGCCACACCCACAATTAGACATCTTCAGGCTGTGACCAGACTGACTGGCTAGACTCCACTCCTTCATTGTTTCATCGAGTTGACATGAAATTGTGTAACTACTACAAATACCAATTGTGACCTACATCCCAATTTTCAGAATTCACTATCTTGTGTGTGGGAGGTGGGGGTGAGGGGGGGTGAAGGAGGCTGTGAAATTATGAAATAATGTCAACAGAGTGTGTGTAATAAAGCCTATACTGGGGAAATATATTATGAGCATAAAACTGCACTTGATTCCTGATAAAGTATTGAATAATTGGTAGGGTTCACTAACCAGTCATTATGCTATTGCTGTTTAAAGGGGTCAGTGGGAAAATGATATTTCATACCCACCCTCCCCCCCACACAATCCCCATAATTTCCATCAGACCTTCTCCCAAGTTATAGCAAGTAAATAAACTATCTAAATAGAATGATAGTGGTTCTAAGCAAACAACCACCAGGATGAGTTTCCTAGCACCTCTATTTTTCTTTCAGTTGCCTTTCTCAGGACTTCCTGTGTAGAGTTGAATGTAGCGATAATGTTGAGACACTGCTCTGAAATGAGAAAAAAGAAGTACTGTGACCTGTGGTGCTAGTGAAGAATACTGAAAGTACCTGGACTACCAGGGTGCTCCAGTGAGGCAAGGATGCCCTTACTCTGTCTCAAGTCCTTTGGGCATGTTACCATGTTAGCAGTAGAGATCAGTCCAAGGAGAAGAACATCATGCTTGGTAAAGTAGCAGGACAACAAGAAAGAGGAAGGCTCTCGTCAAGCTGGATTGCCACAGTGGCTATACGAATGGGCTGGAACATAAGAAGAGTTGTAAGGATGGTTCATGCCCAGCCAATATTTCCTTTTGTTCTACACAGGGTCGCTGTGAGTTATAACAGACTCGATGATATTTAACCACAATAGCAGAACATCTAAATGTTACCTAAAGACTTTGGGTTATAATTTTACTTGCAGAGATTAAGATAATCCCAAATATGGAATAAAATTTCTACTGCCAGGGGAAAATGAAGATTTTTAATTAGTTAAACATTCATCAACTCCAACAAAAGATTTCTGAGGAGTATTTGTCGAATCTCATTTATATCAAAATCATAGTACAACCTCCTTGAAAAATCATTACTGTTTGTTTGATCCGTATTTGTTGGTTAGTTCCTGATTTCCCCTATCGAAAGCCATTCTCATAAAAAAAGGGAACAAAATATACTTCTAAGATGGACCACAAGAATAAAGCTCAATGGCACTGCTGATCTTTTTGCTGAAGGGCTGTACAGATTTATCAAGATCTCACAGAGGAGGAGACTTGCTAATGACGGTCTTATAATCCTTTCATTGAAACCAAAGACACAGTTCCTTGTGGACGTCTGCTAACCCCTGAGCCTGAGCAATGGGTACAGATCTTGGCTCATTGAGTAACTGTCCTTTAACACAGAGAAAAGAACCATGGATACATCATACATGATTTGCTGTATCAGTCTATATCTGTCTCAATCTAGATTTAGTTCATGAGAGCTGATGAAAGCAATCATTGTGGGAGAAGAGTAGAAAAAATATTTTTAAAGTAGTCACTTTTTATTAAAGCCTCAGTTAAGAGAAATCCTTAAGGTTTATTACTTGAGGGACAAAAATATGCAGCACAATGATTTAAAATTGGAGAGGAGCACGTCTTGAACACATTCCATAGGATTGGGGCAGTGGCCTATACAAGATTCCGAAGGCTCGGATTTTGTTTGCATAAAGTTCTCTTTAAAAATAACATTTAAGACAATGGTGGTAATGAAAAAATACAACCCCAATGAAGAAAATGAAATTAAGGAAAAATAAAAGGAAACTTAATTTTAACGTTAAAATATGTTCCATATTTGTATAATATTTAGAAGAAGAAAACTACTTATGTCATAAGATTATAAGAGTACTTCTTTACTACTCTCACTGTTAAAGGTAATTTCAGATCAAGCAAGAACAATAGAGTATGATGGGATAGTTGAAGGCACAGATGAAATCAACTGATTTGAATGTTGCCAACTCTGTGACGCGTCAAAGATGACCCAGTGTCAGAAGTACCACATGTTTCCGTACCGTTCAGCCTGAAGGGATCTTCCCACCAATCTCTTTCGAAAATATTCCGAAAGTCACTGACTCATTCGAAGGATAAATACATCTGTTCTTCATAATTTCTCTCAAACCACAAATGTATGACTACATTGCAATTATAAAATAAATACTCGAGAGGTTATCATTTTAATGAGAAAGTTAATGCTTCAATAACTAGATTGCTCAAACTGTAGGTTAAAAAGAGAGAGCTGCAACTAATTGTTTTTATCACTGTCATAAAATTTTCTATTGAAATTTCTTTAGTCTTATATTGGGTTAAAAGAACCACATTAGCATAGATGGAAGAGATTTATTAAAACATTTAGTTTGTTGGTTTTTCAAACTGTACATTTGGAAATACCCAAGGATATGTGAAAACATTCTA
>NW_022111373.1:48797189-48798248 GCF_000313985.2 Echinops telfairi | reverse complement strand
CACACTGGTCCGATGATCAAAGAGCAAGAGACAAGAAAGATGAGGCTCACGGAGCCATTATCTCTCCGCCCTTCAGTTAATCCCACTTGTATTTATCAGCCAGGCTGGCATAATAAACTATATCATCAGGGTAGAACTGCCTCTGTAAGATTCTGAGACTGTCACTCTTTAGGGAAGTAGAAAGATCATCTTTCTCCTGAGGAGCCACTGGTGATTTCAAACTGAGTATCTTAAAGGTAGTAGTCAATGTGTTACCACTACTCTAGCAGGGCTCCTTTCTCCTATTTTAGGGACTTTGTGCTAATAGGCATATTTAAATCTATATGTCAATTAAATGAGGAAGGTGGTGGTGTCTTGGACTGCCCTGTCAATTGTTACTCATAGTGACCTATAGTAAAGAAAAGACGGTCCTATAGTTGTTTTAGAGTTTCTCATCTTTGGGAAATCAGATTGCTAGATATTTTCACCCATGAAGCAGCTGGCAGATTCTAACTGGTGAACTTTTTACTTGAAATCAAGTGCTTAACCATTTAAAGCTGAAATAAAAGGCCAATTTTAAGTAGTTAAAACCAAAAAGTTTAAGTCCAGAGCATATGCTCTTAATCAATAAGGTTCCATTTACAAATTGAGGCTTCTAGTTTTCTTTTTTAAGTTTGTAAACACAGCAATCTAGAACAACAGTTTATATAATCCTAGGGGAAAAGGGTGACTTATAAGTCATGTAGAATTTGGATACAGATTTATAACATAGTTTTCCACTTGTTATTTCAACATCTTTTCAATTTTGCTGTCTCCATGCCTTTATATAATACAAATTTTGATATATGTGTAAGTTCATATTTTGGTAACTACAAATGTGCACTATAATTACATTTGTAATTTTAAAACATCGTGTCATAAATCCAAGAAGATATATTAGAGTAACAAGGCTGCATTATAAACTTCTAAAACAGTGGTTCTCAACCTTCCTAATGCCGCAACCCTTTAATACAGTTCCTCATGTTGTGGAATTATTTTCATTGCTACTTTATCACTGTCATTTTGTTACTGTTATGAATC
>NW_022111373.1:48780537-48794737 GCF_000313985.2 Echinops telfairi | reverse complement strand
GGGTTGGTGTGATGATGATATCATCACGCCGTATGTGGGCATATCTGCATGTGGGTGGACCCGCCTGGAAACGGATAGAGGAGTAGTGTCTCAGTTCCTAAGACCATAAAAAATATGCTTTCTGATGTTCATAGGGACCCCTGTGAAAGGGTCATCCACCTCCACAGGGGTCGCAACCCACAGGTTGAGAACCACTGTTTTAAAAAGAAAGAAAGAGAGATACAAAATTTCCTCAACAACAAAGTTAATTTGGGACAATGTCAAAGCATTTATATCTTGAACATACACCTTTAAAAACATTTGCAAACAGATGGTAAAACCAAAGACAGATGGAAAACATGCGCAATAAAAATAGGTCACAACTTACCTCCATGAATTCTAAAATACAAGTGTCTAGGAATAAATGTCTGGTAACCAGAGAATTTCTAAAACATTATAGCTTCTTCTAGGAGAAAGCAAAGGAAGAACTGGAGATGCTGAACTTGGAAACTTTGAAACAGCCAACAGATATCCATAGGAAAACTCAGCTGAAAATTGAAAAATAATTGATAATTGGAAGAGTTTTGTGTAGTCCAGATCAGGTGAGTATTGGTGACCAGTGAGTAACCAATGGAAGGAAGAGACTACAACAGATTGTGCCCTGTCAATGCTTGAAATTAATACCCAAAGCTCTCTTTCAGGATCGGTAAATTGAAAAAACAAACGGAGGAGCAGGTAAAGATAAGGGAACTACAGAACCAGAAAAGGTCAGGAAGCACAATGAAATGAAATAACTTGGTTTGTTTCTTCTCTCAATAATTGTTGTAAATCCCACTGAATGATTGGATGGGGCCTTGCACATAGGATGCATAAAATTGTAATGGAAGTTTTGCCATTCCACTGGGTATAGAATGAGTCATTTCAGAAGCAAAAGCAGAAACTTCCACCACCACCAAAAAAGAATGAGGATTGAAGTAAGTACCCTCTACAGGGATACACAACAGAAGGATAGCACTGAGACCATCCATGAGACATAGCAGAGAAGCAGCATGGAGACCATGAGTCAGCGTGCTGGGTCCTTGGCCCACAAATGAGTAAAGCTAGGTATTTAGGGCAGGAGACTGGTTTGCAGGGTAGGATGCTCTTTGGGCATTTAACCAATACCAAGGGGGTTTTGTCTAAATAGGGTAGAGACCAAGATTCTATGACTAAGAAGTCAAAGATCAGAGAGAGGTTTGCCTCACAGCCTGGGGGAGAAGAGGTATGGTGGACAAAGAAGGGAAAAAACCTGTATCCTTAACTTCTCTAATAAACTTTATAATTGTGAGTATCATCTGTGAGTGCAGTGTGGCCTTTGCAATGGATGATTGAATCCAGAAGAACGGTAGAGTGCCCTGGGAGAACAGTTGGTGTCAGAGTAGATTAAAGACGGTAGAGGTGGAGTCAGTCTGACTTCTGGCTCATAGAACTCGTTCTTGGGCAGATATGAAGGTGGAGTGTCCTCCTCCCTGTGTTGCCACCGAGATCAGATGTACCCCATACCATTTCCTCACCACATTTCTTAATAATTTAGGAGAACGGCAAAAAATAAATCTGAGAACTTAGGAAAAGTTACCCGTAACCTTAACTTCTAAGAATTCAAGGAAAATAATTTTACATAAAAGTGAGCACCATAAGACAGAAATAAAAAGATCGATGTCAAATACCATACAGAGTTTTAAAGATAAGAAAAAAGATCAGAGTAGCCTGTCTATTGACAATGAAGATGGTTAAGAATTAAGAAAGCTTTTACCTTTTTTGTTATACACAAGGTCAGCTTGGTCAAAACCAGTATTAATGTCAACATCCAACAGCAGGCAATACATGACCAGCAGAAAGTTGATCCCACAATCACCTGAGAAGTGTGACCTACTATTTCTTTCTGTCTTTTCTTTTTTTTTAATGTTTGAGAATCTATTTATTTTTATTAATCATTTTACTGTGGGCTCTTACAGATCTAACAATTGATAGATCAATTGTATCAAGCACATTTGTACACATGTAGGCCATCATCATTTTCAAAGCAGTTTCTTTCTACTTGATCCCTTGATATCAGCTCCTCTTTTCACCCCTTCCTCACCTACCCACCCTCCTGAATGCTTGATCAATTGTATATTATTATTGTTATTTTCATATCTTACACCATCCACTGTGTCCCTTCACCCACATTTCTGTTATTTGTCCCCTTTGGTGAGGGGGGAGAGAATGGATATATTTCCATCATCTAATCTGTTGCCCCCTCCCCTCATCTGGTTGCTACTCCCACTACTGTTCCTGAGGGAGTTATCTGTCCTGGACTCCATATGTAGAGAGTTCTTATCTGTAGCAATGTACATACTCTTGTCTAGCAGGATTTGTTGGGTAGAACTAAGGTCATGGTAGAGGGGGGCAGGATGCGTTCAAGAACTAGAGGACTATTGTGTATTTGTCGGTGCTATATTGCATCCTGGCTGAATTTTCCCTTCTGTGTGACCCTTCTGTGTGGGGATGTCAAATTGTTTACAAATGGGCTTTGGGTCTCTACTTCGAACCCTCTCATTTGCATTGATATAATTGTTTGTTTGGGATTTTTTTATACCTGCTACCTGATCCTGTCAACTCCTTGTGATCACACAGGCTGGTTTGTTTGTTCCCTGTTGGCTTAGTTACTTCCCTGCTAGATGGCTACTGGTTTAGCTACAAGGCTTTAAGACTCTAGATGCTATATCTTTTGATAGCCTTTGATAGCTGAACACCATCCACTTTCTTCACCACATTTCCTTATGCACCCATTTTGTTGGGAATCAGTATCACAGAATGCCAGGTTATTAGAAGAAAGTGTTCTTGTGTTGAGAGAAGACTTAAATAGAGAACTAATGTCCATCTGCTATCTTATTACTTAACAAGAAATATATGTACATAGATCTATGTCCCCATCATCATAAATTAATATATTTACATATATATATGCCTATATTTATTCCTCTATAAATAGCTTTTGCCACCTAGTTCTTTCCTCTATTTCCATTTACTTTTCTCCTGTCCCACTATTATGTTCACCCTTCATTCGGCTCTCAGAAATTCCTCTCAGATACAATGCACTTGATCAAAGCCCACCAAGCACTCTACACTCTCCTCACCATCGATTTTAGATCCCTTACTGTCCCTTGCCCCTGAGTTTGTTGGCTCCCCACTCCCTTTCCCCTGCCTCCTCCTCTCCTACCATGTTCCTCTGAAACTGTCGGTCCCGTTATTTTCTCCTCAGGATTATTCATCCTGCCTATCTTATATAAATACACATAGAGAAAAAGAAAAGACCGAAAGAAAGCCTATAAATGGTTCCAGGTCTGTCAGTTGGCCTTTATGAATGTTTTCCAATCAGGTCTGATGAGGGGCCAATCCCAGCTCCCCAGTCAGAAGTCTATTTTCAGGATTCCTGGGAGGCTTCGTTACTTTGCTCCCCTTCTACTCTGTTGCACTCCCTTGGTGTTTTGCCCCCCTGTCGGTGGGGGGTCAGACCGGGAATACTTTCCACACTGTGTCTTCAAGGCTGTGGAGCAGTGAGGTGATGTCGTGTCTCGTGGTGGGCCAGCCCTTTGGTCCTCTCTGTGCTTTGGCTGCTCCAAGCAGGGATGTCGGTTGTCTTTGGGGCTTGGTGGACCATAATGATTCATTCTCTCTCTCTCTTCTCTTAGTTTGCTCTCATATGGTATGGACAGACCTGCCACTATCTCTGGGCTTACATTTTCAGCGCTGTCCTCTGTAGTCCATTCTTCTGGGGAGGGGGTCAACATAGCTCAGCTTGGAGCCAGCCCTGCAGTCCCCTCTGTTAGTTCGCTGTTCCCTGTCAGTATGCTGCCCTCAAGGCATGGTGCACCATAATGTGGTCTGGTCCCTCTCTCCATTTCCTGTTGAGACATAAACAATACTTTCCCCATGGATAGGTTAGTGCCCCGTTCCCCCACCACCTGGTCTTTTTTTTCCTCCCCCTTTCCTTTTTAGTTGGATACCCTATGCATCCCTGGGTTGGGTCTGGCCCTACAATAGTACCTGGAACTTGACTAGGAAATTATGCATCAAGTAGCTGATCCTCTATGCCCATTATGCTTTTTTGAGCTTACCTCCGTGGACTCATGTTGTACTTTGTTGTCCCTTTGTGCTTGGCTAATTTTGCCTAGCACAATTTCCTCCAACTCTTCCCATGAGACAATTTTTTTTTTCAGGTGAATAAAACCCTTTTGTTTGGGCTTCAAATGTAAACTAAGAACCCATGACAACCTCACACAAAGCCCGCCCAGGAAATGGTGCTCTGGGTTGTGCTCCAGTCCTCCCCAGCAGCCGGTGTCCACGGTCATGAGGGTTCGTTCTCCCAGGAGGTCAGAGGCCTGCTCTCCCACAGCAAGCAGGAGCGAGGGTTTGGAGGAGGGTGCCCACCACCTGTGGAACTCAGAGCAGCATCCAGCTTGGCTCTAGGTCTCAGGCAACAGCAGGTCCAGCACCTGAGACTGTACTTGGTGAGGCGGAGACAGACCCATCTACTCACAGAGTGCATGACTACCTGTCCCCACACCGCCTGTGAGTCTGAGTGCCAGACGCTCGAATTCCACACAAGGGCCTTGCTCGCCTTCAGCCAGGGATAACTTCATGCATTCATCTCTGCTTTTTAGGCCTACAACGTTCTCCATTAAAAAAACCCTGCATTCAACAGCTGATGGAGATTTAGATGGTTTCCAATTCCTTGTGATTGTGAACTGCTCCACAATGAACACTGAAGGGCAGATATCTGGTCTTGGTCTGTTTCCTACATCTTCTGGGTGCATGCCCAGTAGGGGACCGCTGCATCATGTAGTAGCTTGATTTTCATTTGTTTCAGGTATCGCCAGATTGAATTTCATAGTGGCTGCACATTCCTACAGGATCACACCACACCCCCTCCAGCACTTGTGGTTTTCTGATTTTTTAAATAGGGCTATCTTTGGGGGTGTTAGGTAGTGTCTCACAGTTGTTTTAATTTGCATTTGCCTTATGGCTAATGATCAGGAACAGGATTACTGGCCATTTGGATTTCCGCCCTTGTGAAACTTCTGGTCAGGTCTTTTGTCCACCTGCGCAATGAGCTACCATATGTACTTGTGTATAAGCCGAACTTTTCAGCACATATTTATGCTGATAAAGCCCCCCTCGGCTTATACTCGAGTGAGGGTCCCCCTTACCTGTTCTCCTGTGCAGTGCAGGTGTTCTCTGGTCTCTGCCGCTCATCTGGGGGCACCTGCAGCCTCTGTGGGTAGTCTGATGACTGCTGATATTGCCACTCTTCCTTTCTCCTGCACCCTGGCAGCCTCTGTGTTGTCTGAACCATACTGGGCAAGAACCTGCCCGCTTCCCTGTCAGATGAATTTTGGATGCGGTCACTCTTCTCCAGGGCTGTGACCAATTACGGAGCCTTTACCGTCTTACCCGTGCTTGGTCATACCCCCTTGCTCCGCCCAAGCATTGCTGAATTCAAGTACCGGTATATCTCTGGTCTTGGATATACAGTACGTTTATTTACAGTACTAAGTCTGCTATATTTTGTATTTTATTTTCTTGTTAATCCCTATCTGGACCCAATGTTGACTATGCTTGCATAGAGCAGCCTGTGTCAGGGCTCATAATATACACGCTGTGTTGTGTACGCACTGTGTTACTGCATGTGTTGTGTTAGCACTTCCTATAATATGTGGTAATGCTGTGTGAGCAGTTACGCAACATATGTAGTAACTCAGTGCATACACAATGCAGCGTGTATAGTATGAGCCCTAACACAGGCTGCTCTATGCACACAGTCATGTCATCACATGGAATATCATCAGCCTGCATTAGGCCTCAATCTATACTCTTTGTGGTGTGTACATGTGGTAAGGCAGCACGTGTAGTAATGCAGTGCATGCAGTAACACAGCGTGTATAGTATGAGCCCTAACACAGGCTGCTCTATGCAAACATAGTCATGTCATCACCTTCTGGACTATTATCACACCAGCCTCTGCAAACCTGAGTCACTGTCAGCTCCCTGGTGATCCAGCATGCATTGGGTGTGGTGGTTTCATTTCGGAGGAGCTCAGTCCCGTTGCCGGGAGCGTCAGCGAGCACTGGGCTCTCTCTTTGGGGGCGTGTAGCAGCATTTCTTCTGTGCACTGCCTGTCGCCAACTGCCCTGGGTGCTCGGGCTAGAGCTTTGTCCCCCTGGGGTTTCACTCTCCCCTAGCAAACCAGTATTCTGCTATTTGGAGGGCACTTTGGATGGCACACGAAAGTGGTGCTCGTGGGACGTTTGTGAACCAAAAGGGTGGTATTACACAGGTCAATCGCATGGACAGCCACTGTGGCATGGCTCCTGAGGCAGGGCGGAAGTGCCCACTGTGGCGGGGAGCACTCCAGAATATGGGTGTGGTGGGAAAAAAGAAAAGAAAAGGAAAAGTCTAAATAAACCCCGAGCCAGTAGCAATGGTTGCAGGGTTAAAACAAAGCCCCTGAACCAGCCGTGGCTGTGGTGGAAAAGAGAAGAAAAAGGGAAAAAAAGAGCCAAAGCCCCTAACCAACCGTCCAAGGAAGTAGTAGGGTTTAAACACAGCCCCCAGGCAGCAGCAGCTGTGGTGGTGTGAAGCAGAGCCACTGAGCCGGCAGCCGCAGCACCAAACCGGCCACAACTGTGGCAGGGCTAAAGCATATCCCTGCACCAGTAGCTGCTGTGGTTAGGCAAAACCTACAGCTCCTTAGACCCTAGTGAACCTAAGTCTTCTTATATTTGTGATGCGACTCCCGTGACCTGTAAGAGGGGAGTGTCTCTCTCAGTGGCTCTCCTGCGTTGATTTCTGTGGAGTCTCTCCAGTGCGTGTTACTCAGTCACCAACTTTCTGCTTCTTCACCGTGGCCTACTCTTTCAAAGAAAGCTAAAAGTAAATAAAATAATACCAAATAGAAAATAAACTTAGAATTTAAAAATCTTGGAAATTAGATGAGGGAAAGAATGAGAAGGGAAAGAAAGAATATGCCAAGAAATAAAAACTAAAAGAAAGAATACGATAGACTGAACATATACTATGTACAATTTTCATAGAAATTACAACAAATCTCTTAATTTCTTGTACTATAGCAATTTGCCAGGAACACTGGTGACTGACTCCTTTGCTTTTGATGTGTTATCAGGAGAAAAATAGGGTGCTGGAGGAAAACAGCACCCTGCTGGAAACTCACAATGAAATGGAATGCTACAGTACCCACAAGGATGCATTCAGACAATCCGGAATCATGACAATGATAAAAGTTCACCAACAGTTAGTTTTCCAGGGTTATACTCAATGACGGCATCTCTACGTACATATCTATGTATGTGAGAATCTATCCATCTGCCCATAGGAACTTTGGTCTCCTAAATTCTATTATCTATCTGAGAAATCGAAAATGAAATGGAGAATTTGAAATGTTAAAGAATTTGAAATGTAAAGGATTTAAAAAGTAATAAATCCTAAGAGAAATTCAAGAGAAAATGAAGTATAAGAGAAAATTACATTATAATAAAAATGTTTCACAGCAACAATTTAGGGAGATGTGAATGGAATAACTAGTTTAAGATTATTAAGAGCAAAGGTATAAGCTAATGAAATTATACCTAGCAAAGGAATTTTCGAGAATGCAGGTTACAAAATATTGCCGGAAAACAAATGGATACTGGGCCTGTGGAAGTGCTTCTGAGAAATCCAGCCAGGGCTGTTCTTGGGTACCATTGAGTCACTCCCAACTCACGGTGCCCCCAGGTATGAAACACTGTCTGATCCCGGGCCATCCCGACGCGGGTTCTTCTGTGCGAGTCCGTGGCTGTAGCCATCGCATCAGTCCGTCTTGGTGAGGGCTTCCTTCTCTTTTGCTGCCCCTCTTTGTTACCAAGCAGGATGTTCTTCTCCAGGAATTGGTCTCTCTTGATACCATGTCCAACGTACTTGGGAAAAAGTCTCACCATCCTTGCCTCTAAGGAGTATTCTGGCTGTAATTTTTCCAAGACAGAGCTTTGTAATTTTGGAAGTCCATGGTACTTTCAATATTCTTCACCAATCCCATCGTTCAAATGCATCAATTCTCCTTTGGTCTTCCTGATGCAATGTCCAACTTTCATGTGCATATCACTAAATTGTATTTGTATTATATGTTTTCAGCAACATTGAGATAGTTAAGGGTTTGTATCAATGTATCTGGGTCAGGATTCTCAGTGAATTAGCAGTTAACACTCAGTACTTCCCATGACTGACTCTAACAGTGTAATCACCGTCAGTTGTAAGCCTCCATCATGGCAGAAGATTGAGGTATAATGCAACAATGCACCAATCCACTCATGCCACAGAGTGGATGCAATTAAGCAATAAGGTTTGCTTGCCTTTTTATGATTCTAGAGCCTGTGTTTGGTTCTTTGGACTTGTACCAATGGTCTTCCATATTGCCCACCAATCCTGAGTTATCATAGACTTGCTATTTGATAGGTCAAACATGGAATAATTTGTCTTTTTAATCATAAGCCTGATCTGCTGTTCTCAAATTCATCTAGCTCTACAGTCACCAACCTGTGGTCTTCCTGTCAATTTGAAGGTACGTGGGTCAGAGAAGCCTCCAAATTAACATCTTACTCACGGACAAGAACTGCCTGGCCTTAGATTTCCCCACTTATACAACTCTATAAGCCATGTTCTTAATATAAATTCCTGCCTACATATATACATATATCTATGACTTGTCTGATAGTCTGATACTATGGTAGCTTCTATAGTGCTTGTATACTAGACACTATGCCACTGATATTTAAAAAACTGTAGGGTCAACCAAAGTAAGTAGGTTTAAGCAGAGCTTCCAGACTAAGAATAGACTGCAAGAAATAATAGGTTGCCCCTTTCAAAGGGATTAGCCACTGAAAACATTATGGATAGCATTGAGTCATTGTCAGCTATCTCATAAGTAGCAGAAAGGTATTGTCAGATAGAGTGCCCAAAGAGAAACCTCTCAGGTTGGGAGGTACTCAAAGTATGACTGAGGAAGAACTGCCATCTCAAAATTGAGTCAACCATAATGACTCAAAGTAAAGGCTTACAGTAAAATCTTTGAGAGTAGTCTTTGGGATCTTCAGTTGCTGATGGTTACTGACTCAAAATTAAAAGAAACGGAAGGTGAAAAAATCCATTAATTGTAGGAATGTGTAATGTGTGAGGTATTAGCCAAAGAAAATGGCATGTCATCAAAAATGAAATGGAGCACATAAAGATGGATATCCTAGGCATTCGTGAGTTGAAATGGACTGGTATTGGCCATTTTGTATCATATAATCATATGCGTATGATTTACTATGCTGAGACTAACAGGCCCAAGATGAATGATTTGCATTCATTGTCTAAAAGAACCTTTCAAGATATCTGTGGTAGGATAATATCTATCCACATAACGGAGATCCAGTCAACACAGTTACTATCCACATGTATGCGTCAACCACTGAAGCCAGTGATGCAGAAATTGAAGAATTCTACCGAGATTCAATTTTGAATATGATTAAACATGCAATCAAGATTCATTGATACTTATTGTCCATTGGAATACAAATGTTATTAACAAAGAAGGAGGAACAGTAGTTGAAAAATGTGGCTTTATGGGTAGAAATGATATCGCATGATAGAATTTTGAAGGACTAACAACTTTTTTCATCACAAATACTTTTTCAACAGCACAAGTGTTGAATATGCACATGGACGTCTTCAATGGAAAAAACAGACAGCAAATTGACCACATCTGTGGGAAGAAAAGATGGAAAAACTCACTATCACCAGAGACCATCAATTGCTCATCACATAAGTTCAGGATGAAGCTGAAGAAAATTTAAACAAATCCACAAGAGCCTACATATGACCTTGAGTCCATCCCATTTGAATTTCAAGAACATCTCAATAACAGATTTGACACTTTGAATACTAAGGATACAAGGCTAGATGCGCTGTGGGATGTCATCAATAACACCGTCTATGAAAAAAGCATAAGGTCATTAATGAGATAGGATAGAAAGAAAAGATCCAAGAATATGTCAGAAGACTCTGAAGTGTGCTCTTAATCATAGAAGAGGTAAGGCAAATGGAGGATATGATAGTCAAATAACTGAACAGAAAATTTCTAAGGGCAGCTTGAAATGGCAAAATAGAGCATTATAATGGAATGAGCAAAGACCTAGAGTTAGAGCACCAAAATGGAAAAGCCGACTCAGCATATCTTAAATGGAAAGAAATCAAGAAAAAAATTCAAGCCTTAAATTGCCATATTGAAAGATTCTATGGGCAAAATATTGAGTCATGCTGGAAGCATCAAATAAAGATGGAAAGAATTCACAGAGTCACTGTACCAAAAAGAATTAGTTGACATTCAATCATTTCAGGAGGTTGCATATAAGCAAGAACGAGTGGTGCTGAAGGAAGAATTTAAATGTTCTGACAAGCTGATGAAACACTGGAAGCACTCCCTGCCAGGACTTGGAAGGGAACCACTTGACCAACTGACAGGAAGAGCTCCATATTTTCAACCATTAGAAAGAAAAGCAATCCAACAGAATCATCAAAATATAGAAAAATATCATTGATATCTCATGCAGGTAAAATTTTGCTGAAGATCATCCAACAATGGTTATAGCAGTACATTGCTAGGGAGGTGCCAGAGGTTCAAGCCAGATTCAGAAGAGGATGTGGAGCAAGGAATGCCGTTGCGAATGTCAGATGGACCTTGGTGGAACACAGAAAATCCCAGGATGATGTTTATTTGTGTTTCATTGACTATGCAAAGGCATTGGACTATGTGGATCATAATGAACTATGGATAGCCTTGAGAAGAATGAGAATTCCAGAACTTTTCATTGTGCTGATGCAGAAACTACATATGGATCAAGAGGCAATTGTGTGAACAGAACAAGAGACTATTCAAGCCTTAAATCGCCATATTGAAAGATTCTATGGGCAAAATATAGAATGGTGCAGAAAACATCAAATGAAGATAAAAAGAATACACAGTCACTGTAGCAAAAAGAACTCGTTGACATGGTTTAAAATCAAAGAATGTGTGCATCAGAGTTTTAGTCTGTCACAATATTTTCAGTCTGTATGCTGAGCAAATAATCAAGGAAGCCGGACTATATAAAGAAGAATGTTGTATCAGGATTGTAGAAACATATTAATAACCTACAATAGGCAGATGACACAAGCTTGCTGACTGAAAGTTAGGAGAACTTGAAGCATTTCCTGATAAAGATCAAGAATTGCAATCATTGAAATCGATTATAGTTCCATGTAGAGAAAACTGAAGTCCCCACAAGTTGACAAATAGGTAACATGATAAATGGAATAAAGATTGAAGTTGTCAAGGAGTTCTTCTTGCTTGGATCCACCCTCGGTGCTCATGGAAGAAGCAATGAAGCAATCAAAAACACATTTCATTGTTTAACTCTGCTGCACAAGACCTCTTTAAAGTGTTGAAAAGCAGGGCTGTTACTTTGAGGGACACCTGAAACAAATCACGGTATTTTCAATTGCCTCCTGTGCGTATGCAAATGACACAATGTATGAGGAAGACAGAAGAATGGGCACGTTTGAATTATGGTGCTGTGAAGAATATTGAAAGTACCGTGGACTGCTCAAAGAACAAACAAACCCTATCTTAGAAAAAGTACACCCAGAACGCTCCTTGGATGAAAGAATGGAAAACTTCGTCTCATACACTTTGGACATGTCATCAAGAAAAAGCTGTCCCTGGAAAGGGCATATTGCCTGGTAAAGCAGAAGGGCAGAGAGAAAGAGGAAGACATGACAAGATAGACTGACTAATGACTGGAACAGAGGCTCCAACTTAAGGATAATTGTCAAGATGGTGCAGGATCACACCATGTTTTATTCGGTTGTACATACGGTCAATATCAATGAGAACTGACTACAACAACAACATAGATAAATAGATATGCAGTAACAGTTAGCACCCACCAGCTACACGAAGAGAGAAAGATGAGGCTTCTTGCTCCCATAAAAATGTACTGTGTTAGTCTGGGTATTTTAGAGAAACAAATCCACAGAAACTCATGCATAAGAGAGAGTTTTCTATAAAGGTTAAGAGCACATCAAGAAAACATCCCAACCCACTGCTGCCCAAGCCCACAACTCCAACATTAACCCTTATGTCCAATACCAATCCACAAAGTCCTCCATCTCACAAAACACACACAATGACACCTACTGCAGGAGGAAAGCCGAATCAATGAGCGTGTAAGCATCTCAGCACTGGCAGGTGTCTCCACACGGCTGCTCCAGCACCCAGGCCTGCATCGGGGTAGGTCCATGTGGCTTCTCTTCAGGGATGTCTTTCAGGAAGTGAGCCTTGCAAGCTGAAGCAGGGAACTGACTAAGGCAGCTACACCCTGGTCCGACCATCACAAAGCAAGAGACCCGAGAACTAGAAAGGCCAGGCTCACTGAGCCATGTATCTCTCCGTCCTTCAATTAACCCCACATGTGTTTATTGGCCAGGTTGGCACAATAAACTAATTACCTCATGTACTGCCTCCAAAAAATCACAAGGACAGTTCTACTCTGTCCTATGGGATCATTTTAGTCACAATGCATTCAATGGCAGTGTGTGAGGAGTGTCACTTATTTTGCTTCTCCAGATAACCAGCCTAAGACAAATAACAACAACCAAAATAAAAGCTGGGAAGAAATAACCAAGCATACATTGTTTACATATACATATAAGATATATATGTAATATGCATAAATGTAAGAAAAATATTAGCACTAGGTTCTACTTCATACATGCACAGACTTAATGCAAACAGAGTAAGTTTAGACATGTTTATACTATCAGTGGATGGCTTCAGATAAATTCTCTGAGAAATCCATTTGTCTAGGTCTTGTTAGGGTGTCTTAAAAAAAACCAAAAAAGTTCAATCAAAATCTCTCCCTTCCTTTCTTTTGCCCAGATACTAAGGATTCAAAATCAAATGTGTGGCCCAAAGAAAAACGAGAGCATCCACATGCCTCTTGTTCACCTGTGAACATTGATGAGGGACGTGGAAACTTGGACCAGGTCCCTGTAACCAGTGTCCCAAACGCCTTTACCCAGGCCACAGAAGCAGCCTTTGCCAAAGCAGACACAGCAACTGCAGAGCCCCTCTTGGGAAAGAAAGGAGGACAGGAGATGTAAACGTGTCACAGCGGCTCCTGCTTAGGACTTCAGCTGTCCACATCAGGTGACAGACTGCCTTCTCCAGGTGTTCTCTTGTCCCTGCTGCAGTTCTGCTGCTGTAACATTTAGGCATTTGAGTTTGAATAGGTACGTTCAAAGCAGAGAAGTGGGGTTCCACCTGCGGGGGAACCAAGCAAATTTAATTACAGAAAAATTTTCCAGCTCCCAATCTTTGCACCAAATGATTGTGCAATAAGATATTAACACACACACACACATCAAAAAGAATGAAATCAGTTGCAGGGGATAGATCAAATATGATATTCCTCCTAATTTTAAAAATCCAATTTCATATATAGTATTTCCAAAAGGAATAAGTTTTAAGTAGGTTTTAGATAAAATTGGTGAATTTTTAATAAATATCTGAAGGTCATTTGATTTGTTATGGCATCTAAAATGATCAATGTCATTAAGTTGTACAGTAAGACCAGAGAAGAATTGATGCATTGTCAGGCTGTTTGTGAAGAATTTGACTACACCATGGACTTCCAGAAGAACAAATTTGTCTTAGGAGCAGTACAATTGCATTGCTTCATGGACATGAGGATGATAAGACTTCATCTCTCATACTTCAGATATGCTATCAAGAGGGAATAATCTCTAGAGAGGGACATCACACTTGGTAAAGCAGAGTCCGTGATAAAGAAGAAGCCCCTCAATGAGATGGAGTGATACCCTGATTGCCACAAGGGTTCAAACAATCCAATCGTGAGGATGGCCCAGGTCCTAGCAGAGTTTCATTCCGTTATACATAGGGTCGATGTGAGTTGGAACTGACTCAGAGGTACTGAAAACAATGATGTTAAAATAGCATAGGTCGAAGGTAAAAAATAAAAAGGGCTTTGGTAGCGTGGTGATTATGTGTTGGGCTGCTAACCGCAAGGTTACCCGTTTGAATCCAGCAGGCACTCTTTGGCAGAAA
>NW_022111373.1:48764040-48779294 GCF_000313985.2 Echinops telfairi | reverse complement strand
ATCTTTTCATATGCTTGAGTGCTCTGCTTAAGACACTGAGATATTTTCCTCCGTGCCTTTATCAGTGATAAGAAATTAGTTGGTGTACATTTAAGAAAAGCATGCTTATATCTGGAGGAAACACCAAAAAACACCACAGCAAGATGGACAACAAAGGGTTTCTTTCACTTGGAGCATAAGATATATTGACTAATCATTTCCTGAATCATTCTAAGTGATGGTTCATAAAATTCTTGGCAATTGTGTCCTTTAAACTGCAACAGATGTGAAATGATGAGTAATATGCATCCGTATTTTTCTCCCTAAAGGCAAGTTGAAATTCAAATAAAGTCAAAGTGAAGGCAACCTGATGATACTTTCAACGCCTATGCAAAGCCTTAAACAATAACCACTGGAGATGTGAGCAAAGTAAATCTTGCAATATCAAGTCAGCAGTAAGTTGGTGTTAAGTGACTTCCAGGTCAAGAGTGAGGTGGGAAACGAATAGGAAAACTTTCATGTTGATAATAACAAATGCCTTTCAGGGAAATGTCATTCTTAACAAACAGTGCCTTTTCTAATTGCTTATTTTAGATTTTTCCACTGAGTAGAGTTACATATTCCTCATACAATTTATTAGGAAAACATTTACTTAAACCCTCCTTGACTTTTCTGTGAAATAGCAGTTAAAGGCATCACTTCCTGGTACTTAAGTTGAGCAAAATGCATTTTAAAAAGTCATTCTATATTTGTAGGAAAACAATTTCTCACAAAGGATCAAAGTCCTAACATAGGGAAAAAATAACCACCCATTTTCAACATGGTTTGTAACAGATGCTTTCACAAGCAACATGACGCGTCTAACCCACAGGTTTCAAATGAAGAACTCTGACAACCATGGGAACATCTGGCAAATAGCCTGGCTTCCCCAAGAGGCTTATTCTGAGAAGCCCATTTCACCATTTGTATATCTCTCTCTTAATCCTTTCAACACCATCTCCCACCTACACACACACACACACACAAACACACACAGAAAGAGAGAGAGAGAGAGAGAGAGAGACAGAGAGAGAGACAGAGAGAGAGAGAGACCAGGATCATTAAAGATTAGTAGAACTTAAAACAAAGATGTAGTGATGTCCTGAGGAACTTCCTCAGAACTCCTGGAAATTTTTCCTAAGAGTCTATATGAACTCTATCAAAAAAACAAGGCCATGTTCTCCCTTTAAAAAGTTTCTGGCTTTATGTTCAAAGTCAAAATCAAACCGTTTCTGTTTTCTTACTTCCAGATTCCTTCACATATAAACAGTGACCCTGATGGTACTGTTAGGTAAGAGGGGGACAGCCAATCTCAAAGTGGATGATTCAAACCCACCAACTGCTGCTTAGGTGGAAAATAAGAGTGTCTACCCCACAGAGACTTAAAAAGTTTTAGAAACTCTATGTTGAGTCATTCTAAGTGCAAATTGACAGGATGGCAGTGAGTTTGACTTGGCCATTCTTGGATATAAAGTTCTACATGCCAGTGCTTTCAATAATTTCAGGAACCAGAGAAGAAGTTCTTAACACTTCCAAGGATGTTTTCTTTTTAATATTAAAATGTTTTGCAGGCCCTCCTCAGGACAGTAGCATTTCCATTATCAGATGATTGATGAATTACAAGGGAAAAATCAATCTTACTTCATTGCATTTTTATCAGACTGCTGACCATAAGGCTAGCCGTTTGAAACCACCAACTGCTCTGTGGGAGAACAGTGACTGTAAAGAGTGACAGCCTCAGAAACCCACAGGGACACTTCGACCTTTCCCGTAGGGTCAAAATAAGTTGCATCAATTCAATAGCGGTGAGTTTGATTGGGGAGTATACACATTTGAGAAAATAATACAGTATTATTTCATAACTCATACTTGTTGCTGCTGTTGTTAGGTGCTGCTGAGTAGGTTCTGACACACAGAGATCTTGTGTCCTAAAACCAACCAACAAACAAACAAAGGAAAGATTGCTCAGTTATGTATCCTGTTCACAATCATTGCCCATTATTGCAACCAGCTTGTCAATCTATCTTGTTGAGGTCTTCCTCTTTTTTTTTTTTTCCGCTTGCCCTCTACGTAGGAGCTCTGGTGGCATAATGAGTGACTTGTTGGACTGCTACCCACAGATTCAGCAGTTCAAAACCACCAACCATTCCCTGGGGAAAAGACAAGGCTTTCTACTTCCATGACAAATTACAGCCTCAAAGACTCTACCTCTGACACACCTATAACCTGAGGACTTAAGACTGAAATTACATGGTGTGTGAAGTAGCAGAAGACAACTATACCAAGAGTAATAGACTGTCAGTAGGCAGACCAATACTGACTTAATACATCAAATGCTCTACTTACTATATTAAGATATGTATTTTTCTGGCAGACCTATGATTGACACTGTCCATGAATATTGTAAATTTTGCCTGAAAATGAACTCACATTGTTGGTGTAAATAGCATCCAGCCACACAAGGATTTATTCTGTTCAAGTAAATAATTCAGATATTGTGACATGCATTAACCAACACTAGTTCAATCTCCTATCAGCAGTTTTTTTTAATTAATAAATCATTTTATTGCAGGCTCTTACAGATATTACAACAATCCATACATCAATTGTTTATCAAGCACATTTGAACAAATGCTGGCATCATTATTACCAAACTATTTTCTTTCTACTTGAGCCCTTGGTATCAGCTTCTCTGTTTACCCCCACCCTGCCATCCTCTTGAACCCTTAATAATTTATAAATTATTTTTATTTTCATATTTGACACCATCTTCTGTCTCCCTTCACCCATGTTTCTGTTGTTTGTCCCCCTTGGGGAGGGGGTTGTTGTATGTAGATCCTTGTGATTCACTCCCCCTTCTAGCCCCACCTTCCCCACCCTCATAGTATCACTACTCTCATTACTGGTCCTCAGGAGTTTAACTGCCCTGGATTCCGTGTGTCAAGAGCAATTATCTGTACAGTGTACATGCTCTGGTCTAGCCACATTTTTAAGACAGGCTTGAAGTTAAACAAGCAGCCATCTAGCAGGGAATCAACAAAGCCCACATGGAAGGAGCACACCAACCTTGTGATCATGAGGTGTCTATGGGACAGGTATCACGCATCAGAAGACCCAAAGCAAACAACCATTTTGATGCAAACAAGGGGGCTTGGAATGGAGACCCAAAGCCCATCTGTAGACAATTGGACATCTTCTCACAGAAGAGTCACAAGGAAGGGGCTTAGCCATCCAGTGTGCAGTAAAGCACTGGTGAAACACACAACATTGCTCTAGTTCTTTAATTCTTCCCCACCCCCAACCCCACTACCATGACCCCAGTTCTATCTAAATAGAGAAAAGGTTAAAGTTTTCAAGGATTTTGTTTTACTTGGATTCACAAGTAATGCTCATGGAATCAGTATTCAAGAGCTCAAAAGTGTGTTGCGTTAGACCTCTTCAGAGTATTGAAAGCCAGAATGTTACCTTGAGTACTAAGGTGCACCTGATTCAAGCCAGGGTGTTTTTCAATAGCCTTATATGCATGTTGTGATAGGTCGGACATCAAATAAGGAAAACCAAAGAAGAATCCATTGCATTTGAATTGTGGTATTGGAGAAGAATATTGAAAGACGATGGATTGCTGAAAGGACAACTAGTTCTGTCTCAGAAGAAGTACAGCTAGCATGCTCTTTAGAGGCAAGGATGCCAAGACTCCATCTTACACATTTTAGGTATGTTGTCAGGAGAAACCAGTGCTGGAGAAAGACATCGTGTTTGGTAATGTAGAGGGATAGGGAAGGAGAGGAAGACCCTCAAGGAGATGAATTGTCCCTGTTGCTACAACCATGGGCTCCAGTCAAGGAATAATTGTGAGGATGACCCAGGACCGGGCAGTGTTTAGCTCTGTTTGTTGTGCACAGGTTTGCTATAGGTCAGAACCGACTCAATGGCATCTAACAAAAACAGCAACATTATTGATATAAATTCACAATGTTTTACATTGGCTCGTGTGCATTTCTCATTTTGTTCAGCTTCAACTTAAATGTGTATATGAGCAAGTCATTGTTTTTTGCTCAATTGGCCTTTGACCATGTTCTGACTGATGATATTGAACTTCTCTATCATCTCTCTATGTATTTTCACATAACTGACTTGATGCCTGTTTATTCTGTAGAACAAGGTTCAAATGTATACTCACCTTATATTGTTGAAAAATTTTTGAAATAAATAGTTCGTTGGTTTTGTACATTTCTATCATGCTCTCTCTAACATAATTTCTAACACCGAAGCTGCATTTTCCAACTCGTGATTCTTTGTTTATTGTGTCCCGCTTTCACATTCCAATCATCTTGGTTGCATGTTTAATCAGTTTCAGACTGCAGAAACTGATAACATTTTTCAATTGCATCATCTTTGGCTAATGGTTTATGCAATAACCACATTTGCTGGCCTTCCGTGTAGGCATGGGGCTATGAGGCTGTCACTGGCAGAACTGTAGTTAAGGCAGACCTTGCAATGGCCATTTTGACCTGTGATGCCGTTCCTCCTCTGTGTGTCATCCCTAGCTTAGTAGACCACCTTTTTTGTTTGTTGCCCCAAAGGTAAAAATCAAATATTTTTTCCAATTCAAAATGCACAATAGTGAGCATTTCAGCTCACTAATGCCTTGGATATCAATCTTCATGTGTTTCATTTCAATTTTACCACTTTCTATGTTCCTTGATTCATATTTTGTTCATTCTACATTCTGATGATTAATTAATGTTCACAACTGTTTATTCTCATTTTTAGTCACACCACACCAGAAAATGAATGTCTCAAATAATTTACTCCATCCACATTATTGAGGTAGACTCTATTTTGGGGAAACAGTTCTTCTCCAGTATTTTGAATGCCCTCAAACCTGTGGGGGTCACGTTCCAGAACTATGTCCATCATTATGCTACTATGATCCAAAAAGGTTTCACTAGATAATTTTTTGAAAGTTGATTTCCAAGTCCTTCTTCCTAGTCTTCCTTAGTCCAAAAGCTTCACTGAAAACCATCCATCATGGTAAGTGAAATGCTGGTAGCATGGCTGCCAGTATTATAGTGATACACAAGCTAACACAGGATGTCAAGCTGACAAATAAGTGGTAGCATAAGGATTGTAGCCATAATGACTATCAAATAAGGAACGCTGGATGTCTCACCCTTCCTACCCCATTCCTCATAGCCATAGTTCTATATTGCAGTGGTTGATTTTCTAAGGTTGATTTTCATTCAGGTCTCAGAAGAGAATCCTATGCAAACAAAAACTTTAAGAGACTACTCCTAGTAGTCCTAAAATCTGGCAGAACTAACACTGTTTTCTCACACAGGTTTAATGGCTCCACCAGGCATCCTTATTTTACTCATCTAAAATAGGAAAATTTGACAAATATTATATGGACTTTCAAACATGCTACTTCTTCCAATCTCCCCAGCTATTGTTATACATTAATCATTTATTTTCAAGTTAAGAAACCTTGATACATCCAAGACTTCCTGGCACACCCAATCCATCTCCTGCTTCTCCTTGTTCCACTTGAATGCTCAAATATCTCAATTGAACAATTGCTAGTTTCCTAACACAATGTTGCAGCAAATTTCATTCTGAGTTGTCTTTTTAATCACAGACTGGATGCATCACAAAGACTCATAGTGAACTTGAGTTCTTTCCCTGCGCCCCTTCTTCAAATCTTCTATTGCAAATCTTACCTAGCTTGTAAGCATGAAAAACTCAGAACACGTATAATTTCCACTGTGAGGCTGTCCCACTAAACTCTTATCACAAAGTGTTGCTTAAATAGTGTAAGTATTCCCATCATAGTCACTTTCAAATCCTGTTGCTCAATAATGAGAGATTGGCTTCTGGAAAAGTGTCGGAAGATTATCCCCTCCGGTTGGAAGACACTCAAATTAGGATTGAGGAAGGGTTGCCTCCTCAAAGCAGAGTCAACCTGATAGGGTGGAATAAAGCTTTCAGGACCTTCATTTGTTAATGGGGCAGGACTGAAAATTTGAAGAAGCAACTGTAAATATCCAGTAATAATCAGAACGTGGAATGTTCAAAGTATGAATCTAAGAAATTTGGAAATCACAAAAAAGAAAAGAAAAGCATACAGATAGATATGCTAGGCATAAGTTATTAGAAATGAATTTATATTGACCATTTTGAATCAGACAATCCCAGTTTACTACGCAAGTAATGGCAATGCATTAATTGTCAAAAGAACATTCGAGATCTATCTTGTTGTGTTGTCTGTGATAGGGTAATATCGACACACTTACGAGTCCAGTTAATACAACTGTTATTAAAATTAAAATACCAAGTACAAAAACTAGTGATGAAAAAATAGAATTCTATCAAATTCTTCAGTCTGAAATTAATCAAACATAAAATCAAGATGTATCAATAATTACTGATTACTGTAATGAAAAAGTTGGCGGGAGGAAGAAGAATGAACAGTAGTTGGAATATATCCCACCTAAACTTAAAGAACATCTCAAGCAACTATTTGACTTATTGAACACAAATGATGAGCTATGGGATGACAACAAGAACATCATACATATTGGGGGGAAAAAGTCATTAAAATGATAGGAAATTCAAATAGATCAATGTGAAAAAAGTCCGTTTCAGAAAATAATCTGAAACTTGCTTTTAATCAGAGAGTAGCTAAGGCAAATGGAAGAAATGAGAAAGTCACAGATCTGAACGGAAATTTTCAAAGGGCAGCTCGAGAAAACAAAGTAAAATATTATAATGAAATGTGCAAAGACACGGAGTTAGTAAATCAAAAAGAAGAATAAATTCAGCATATCTTAAACTGAAAAAAGCTAAGGGAAAATTCAAGCCTCAATTTGCAATATTGAAAGATTCTATGGGCAAAATGTTGAATGATGCAGGTAGCATCGAAAGAAGATAGAAAGAATACAAGAGTCACTCTACCAAAGAGAATTAGTCGACATTAAAACACTTCAAGAGGTAGCATATGAGCAAGAACCAAGACTACTGATGGAAGAAGTTTAAACTGTGCTGAATGGATTAGCCAAAAGCAAGGCTCCAGGAATTGATGGAATACCAATGGAAATGTTTCACCAATCTTATGTAACACTGGAAGCAAGCACTGACTCATCTATACCAGGACATGTGGGAGACATCTAATTGATCAACTGATTGGAAGAGATCCACATTTGGACTCATTTCAAAGAAAGGTGACCCAATAGAATGCAGAAATTATAGAACAAGATCACTGCTATCACCCATACAAGTAAAATTTTGCTGATGTCCATCCCACAACAGCTGCCCCCGTACATTGACTGGGACCTGCCACAGGTTCAGAGCAGGTTCAGAGGAGGACCTGGAAAAAGAGATATCGTTGCTGATGCCAGATGTAACTTGGCTGAAAGAAGAAAATACTAGAAGGATGTTTACTTTTGTTCTATTGACTATGCTAAGGCATTCAATTTTGTGAATCATAACAAACTTTGAATAACCTTCAGGAGATTTGAAAGGATAAACAATATTAACAAGTCATGGGCATACTTAAAGGAAAATGAAGAGGTAGTGCAAATATCTCGAATTAGAGATGCAAAGGATGACATCACAACAGAACTAAATGAAATAAAAAGAATAACAACATGCTATTACCAAAGACTGTGCTTCAATATATTTGAAAACTAGATGAAATGGACAAATTTCTAGAACTGTGCCATCTACCCAACTTAATGCAGAAAACCTCAACAGATTCATGAAGAAGAAGAACGAGGAGGAGGAGGAGGAGGAGGAGAAGGAGGAGGAGGAGAAGGAGACGGAGACAGAGACACAGAGACGGAGACGGAGACGGAGAAGGAGAACAGGTCATTTAAAAACTTCCAACCAAGAAAAATCCAGGACTAGATGACTTCACTGTGGGAGTTGATCAGTATTCAGAGAAGAGCGATCATGGATTCTACATAGATGATCCCAGATATAGAGAAGGATAGCAAACTCTCAAATTCACTTTATGAAACAAGCATAACCCTAATACCAAAAGTAAGCGAAGACACCACAAGGATAGAAAACTAGAGATCAATATCCTTTATGAACGTAGATGCAACAATTCTCAACAAAGTGCTGTCCAATAGAATCCAATAATTTATTTAAAAATAACACATTATAATCAAGTACGATTCATACCAAGTAGACAGGGATGATTCAACATTAGAAAAGCAATCAATGTAATCAACCACAAAAAATTAAACAAAAAATAAGAACTGCTTAAGTATATCAATTGACGCAGAAAAGCCATTTGACAATATCCAATGCCTGTTCCTAATTTAAAAACACTTAACAAAATAAGGATAGAAGGTTTATTCTTGAACATACTAAAAGCCATATACCAAAACCCAACAACCAACATCTCACTCACTGGGGAAAAACTGAAAGCCCTTTCCCCAAAAGGAGAACCAGATAAGAATGCCCTCTATCACCACTTTTATTCAAGGTTATGCTGAAAGTTTTAGTCAGGACAATTGACAACAAAAAGAAATCAAATGAACACAAATGGGCAAAGAAGTGACACTCTCACTATTTGCAGATGATACGATTTTATACATAGAAAACCTCCAAGACTTGACTAAAAAGATAGTTGGGAACAATAGAAAGATTGACAACCTGTCAGGAGGTAAGATGCACAAAAATCAATCAATAGGATTCCTTATTCTAAAGAAGGGAGCTCTAAAATAGACATCAAGAAAATAATACTATTTACAATAGCCTCGCAAAAGAAAACATGCTTACAAAAACATTTACTCAGAGAAACCAAAGACCAATGCAAACAAAACTACAGAAGACTATTAGGAAAAACAACGGAGCTACACAAATAATAGCACATCCCATAGTCATGGATTGTTGTTGTTTGGTGCCATCAAATCAGTTCCAACTCCTAACAGCCTATTGCACCACTGCTTGGTCCAGCACCATTGGTACAATTGCTCTTATTTTTAAGCCCACAGTGGTAGCTACTGTGTCAATCCATCTTGTCCAGGGCCACCTTCTTTTACACTGCTTCTCTGCTTTACCAAGCATGATGTCCTTCTCCAGGAACTAGTCTCTCCTGACAACATACCCAAGTATGTGAGACCAACTCTTCCCATCCTTGCCTCTAGGGAGCACTCTGGCTATATTTGTTCTGAAACAGGTCTGTTTGTTCTTTTAGCAGCCCAGAGGACTTCCAATATTCTGTACCAGCACCACAATTCAAATGCTTCAATTCTTTTTTAGTCTTCCTTACTCGATGTCCAATGTTCATAGCTAGAAAGGGTTAATATTGTAAAAATATCAATACTACCCTAAGCGATCTGTCAATATAAAATAATTTCTATCCAAATCCAAACTTTATTCACAAAAGAAATTGATAAATAATTTCTAACTACATACAAAGAGGGAAGAGACCCAAAATAATGAAAGAACTCCTTAGATAGATGAAGAATATAAGAGGCCTCACATTACCTGAACTCAAAACCTATTTCACAGACACAGGAGTCAAAACAGCCTGGTATGGCCACAATGATAGGTACATAGACCAGTGGGACAGAATAAGAATAATGAATTCACCGGCAGGCAACTGATTTTCAACAAAGAGCAAAAAAAAAACAAACAAACTTAAATGTTAAAGAGATTCTCTCAACAAAGAGGCTGAAAAGTTTGAATTTCCATCTGCAGAAGAATGCAGCAGGATGCGTACCTCACCCCATCCAACAGAACAAGCACCAGATGGATCAAAGACCTAAATGTAAATACCACAGCTGTAAATACCATCAAGAAGAAAATAGGGACAAATGTAAGGGTTCCATCTCAAGGCATAAGCATATTACCAAATATAATGACGGGAGAAGATGTAGAAGACAAAATAGATGATTTGGACCTACTAAAAAGAAGATGCTTCTGGGCACTAAAAGAGTAAAAAGAGAGCCCATAGAGTAGGGGAAAATGTTATTAATGGCACAATGGACAAAGGACTAGTCTCTAAAAAATCTCTGGAATATTGAAATACCTCAATCAGAAAAAAAATAATCTAATTGAAAAGTGGTCAAAAGACATGAACAAATAGTTTATCAAAAATTATATTCAAATGGCTAACAAAAACATGAAAAATGCTCACAATCACAATTTATTCAGGACATGTGACAAAATAACAACTTACACTGAAAATGACAGCCTAATGAAAAAAAGGAAAAAACTAATTCTGGAGGTTACAGAGAGATTAAAACTCTCATACACTGCTGATGAGTGTGTTAACATGTACACCTGCTGTGGAAAGTGATATGACACTATCTAAGACACCTGAAAATGGATAGCCCATTGGATCCTGCAATACCTCTGCTGAGTATATACCCTAAAGGAGTAAGAGCCCTAATATGAACAGATGTACACACTCCCATGTTCATGGTAGCCCTGTTCACAAAAAGGAAAAGTTGGAAATAGCCCGTAAGCCCATCAGTAGAAAAATGGTTAAGGAAACTTTTTGTAAATACACAATGTGGAATACTGTGTATAGTTAAAAAAAAAATTGATGAAACATGAAGCAGTTAACAACCTGCGTCAACCTGGAGAATGTCATGCTGAGCAAAGTTAGTCCATCACAGAGAAGCACATAGTGCACGAAACTATTACTGTAAGGACAAATGCTGAAGCAAAAAGAGGTTTCTGTTCGCAGGTCATGTAATCTTTTAATCCAGTCACCCAAACAGTATGGTTATGCTTGTCTAAAGTTTATAATTCCTTTATCACTCCCTTAGTTATACACCTTAAAATCCACTTGTTCAGAAGAGGCCACTGGGGCCATTATTTTATTTAGTATGGAGAGGACAGAACCAAACAGTTCTTGTCTTATAACATTGTTCCACAGTTACCACAAATTCATTGTTAGTTATTAGCAAGTTGGTTCTGACCCATAGTGACATTACACACAATAGAATAAAACAGTCTGATCCTGCCCCATCCTTGCAGTTGTTCTGATGCTTGAGCCCATTGTTGCTGTCCCTGTGCCAATCCATTTCATCAAGGGATTCCCTCTTGTTCACTGTCCTTCCACTTTCCCAAGTATGATGTCCTTCTCTAGGGACTGGTCTCTAGAGACCAAGTCTCACCATCATGGGCTCTAAGGAACATTTGACAATACTTCTGCTAAGACAGATCTGTTTGTTGTTTTGGCAGTCCATGGTACTTCTAATATTCTTTGCCAGCACCATAGTTCACACTCATTGATACTTCTTCTGTCTTCCTTATTCAGTGTACCAAATTCACATGCATATGAGGTAATTGAAAATACCATGATTTTGGTCAGGCACACCTTAGTCTGAAGAGTAACATCTTTGTTTTTCAATACTCAAAAGAAATTGTTACACAATGCAATGCACTGTTTGATCCCTTGGTTACTGCTTCCATGACCATTGATAGTGGATCCAAACAAGACAAAATCCTTGACAACTTCACTTTGCTTAACCATTTATCATGATGTTACCTATTGCAAACTCATATCCAGGTGTGAGGATTCCGGTCTTCTTTACATTGAGTTCTAATCTATACTGCAAGTGGCAATCCTTGATCTTCATCAACTAGTACTTCTCAAATGAGTTCCCATTTTCAGCAAGCAAGGTTGCATCATCTGCATACAAAAGGTTGTTACTGATCCTGCATCCAATTATGATGCAGCATTCTTCTTCTGATTATTTGATTCTATGATCATTTGCTCAGTATGCAAATTGAATATGTATGGTGAGAGGGATGCAACCCTGTTACAAACCTTTCCTGATTTAAAACCATGCAGTATGCTCGTGTAATGTTCACACAATTGCCTTTGGTCCATGTACAGGTTCCACATGAGCACAATGATGTGTTCTGGAATTGTCAATCTTCTCAACGTTTTCCATAATTTGCTATGATATACACAATAGAATGCCTTGACATAATCAATTAAAAAAACCAAATAGATATCTTTCTGGTATTCACTCTGCTTTCTCTTTTCAGAAAAGTTTCCTTTAACATCAACACTAATATCCCATATTTCAAGTCCTCTGCTGAATCTGGATTGAATTTCTCTAAGCTCCCAGAAGATGAACTGTTGCAACTATTGTTGGATGGTCTTCAGCAAAATTTACCTGCAGGTGATATTAATGATATCGTTCTATAATTTGAGCATTTTGTTGGATCACCTTTCTTTGGAATGGTTACCATATAGATCTCAGTTGTCCAAGTAGATGTCTTCCAATTTCCTGGCATAAACAAGTAAGTGCTTAAATATAATGGTGGCCAGTGAATTTCAATGGAAACTCATGACCAGATGTGGGGTGCTATATGCCTCTTCATGTCTGTTAGTAGATAAACCAAGAAGGGGCAGGCTACCCTTGGGAAAAAATGCTTAATGTTACTTAAGTAGACTCCCAATGGGAAAATGCACCCAGTATTATCTTGCTAATTTTGTGTTTTTGACCAAATATCTTTTCAGCCCTTGGTGACTTTGACCACATGCCATATGCTACTTGGATTTTAGATTTTGTCTTTTTGAGATGTATAGCATTCTTCATAGACTACATAAGAATGATATGATTTGGAAAACTCACTAAAGGAATGAAACTTTAAAGGTGTGCTGTAAACACACTTATTGCAGATTCAAGGAACTGGAATACTCTTTAACATAAAGCTGAAACACACTAGTGCGAGAAAGAGCAGAGTACTGCTTACCCAAGATCATGGATTTTGAAGTCAAAGGACTTTGGTTCAAATCCCAATAATTTGGCAAATTGAGACTACTACTTACTTTTTATTTTCATGATTTCTTGGCTTTTGTGACATATCTTAGTCCTGCAGATATAGTTTTGCCTTAGTGTGTATGAGTGTTAATGAAATTTTTGTCTTGTGTCTAACCCTTCTTAAATTGTTAACCTGCATAAGTGAACATTCCATATATTTTAGTCTAAAAAACTTTCCATATGTATACATGCATATTCCCTCTTCCCAAGAGTACTTTAAATTCCATACCATTGCTCATATTTATGATACTATTATTCCCACCACTGTCATTAAATTGATGCCAATAGGACATGAGTTGAACTGTCTCTGTGAGTTTCTAAAACAGTAATTCTTTTTTTTTTTAATCAATTTATTGGGGCTCATACAATTCATCACAATACATAGATCAATTGTGTAAAGCACATCTATACATTTGTTGCCCTCATTATTCCCAAAATTCGCTTTCCTATTGGGTTCCCGGAATCAGCTCATTTTCCTTTTTACTGAGGACTGAGACAGTAACTCTTTACAGAGTAGAAATTCCTATCTTTCTCCCTTGGAGTTGCTCATATTTTCAAACTGCTGACCTTGCAGTTAGCAGCCTAAAATGCAACCACTGTGCCACCAAGAATCCTTAAGATTATCAAATGTTTCATGGAGATTAATTAAGTTATTTCTCAAAAAGCTGATGATGCTGCCTCTAAAGTAGACAAAGCGTCGACTTTATAAACATATAAATTTTAGAGATACACATGGACTTTAAGCTCACATGTAAATATAAACCCTAATCTAAGAACAATTACTTCTTATGATGTGACCTACTCAACACTTGCCCTCCTGAAATGACTACTGAAGGATATGGGTGCTAAAGCAAAGTGTTTTGAAGAAATTAGATGGTACCTGGCTATCAGAAAGAATAGCATCTAGTGTGTTAAAGTCTTGTCTTAAAACAAGTAGCTGTCTAAGTGAGGTCTCAGTGAAGTCCACAAGAAAGGAGCACACCAGCTCATGTGATCCAAGGATTGTAAATAATAAAATCCAAGCTAAGAGGAAAGAATTGTATTAGAGATTAAATTCTGAGCACTCATTTTGCAGAAGGCTATGGAAGATAGTGAAAGCCCAAAAATCATTTGAATTGTCCACACACACATTAAGCCTCTATTGAATCCATCTGACCAATGACAAAGGATTTAAGCAGTCTTTCCCTCTGGCGCAATGCATTGGAAAGTAGATTACTGCAGATATAATTCGATTAAAATTTAATATATTATCAATTACTTTCCCTTTTGAGCCATTTTTAATTTGTTCTAGTTTTTAATAGTCTTTTCCTTTCTCTTTGACTTAGGATTTTCTGTTATATTTTGTTACTCTGTTAGGGTTTTTGGTATTATCTTCTTTATGTGAAATCCAGAATAGATAATTCCATAAAGATAAAGGTTCCTTACAGTTATGGCAGGGGAGGTTATAAGGGTATGGGATGCTAATAAGTACAAAAGTGAAGAAAATTGTTCTAAAATTCATTGTAGGGATAATTACCCAAGTCTTTTTAATATATTTAAGTCACTGAATTGTATGTATGTGAATTATGTCAATAAAACTACTCAATATTAATCATTATAAAGAAGACATGTTTTATTTTTTAGAAATTATAGCTGCATGTTAGAGCAAACAAAGCTAAGTAAATTGTGGAAACAATGGTCCTACCATTCATACAGCAAATTGACCCTAACATTGTCAGCCCAACCAGATCAAACTCACTGCCCTTGAGTCTATTGCAAGTCATAATGATCCTTTAGCTCAGATTAGAACAGCCCCTGAGTGTTTCCAAAGATGCAAATTTTTATGGAACCAGACTATTACATCTTTCTCCTGAAGGACACTTGGTGGGTTGAAACCACTCATCTTTTAGGTAGCTGCCAAACTCATTAACCACTGCACCACCAGGGCTCCTTAACATGGCCAAAGAGTAAATAATTAACACTCAATCATATTGATTCACCTTGAGCATTACACATATCTTTCATGAGAACCAGAAGTTGCCACATGATATAAAATAATTTATTTAGAATGGGTAGCTACAGATACTGTGTAGATGGTTCAAGATATGAATAAAGCACAGTTCATAAAATAAAGGTTCAAAGTAATCATTTAAATTTATGACATGCCAAAGTTGCTTTAGAAGTTTACACTTAATTTTTTATAAATGGTTTATGACATAAAATATTTCATATAAACAGGGGACATTACAATGGACCCTAATGAAATCAAAAGGATAATTACACAGTACTATGAAGGTCTATACTCTCATGAATTCAACAAATTGGAAGACATGGAAAAATATTTGGAAACACAATCCCTCCCTAAACTATCCCAGATGGCTGTCAAGAACCTCAATAGATCCATAGCAATGGAAGAAATAGACAAGGTAATCAAGGGATTACCAACAAAAAAAATCC
>NW_022111373.1:48760808-48761803 GCF_000313985.2 Echinops telfairi | reverse complement strand
AAAACTGTGATACATACATACACTGGAGTACTATGCATCGCTAAAAAGCAGTGATGAACGCATGAAGCATATTGCTGCATGGGAAGAACTGGAGGAAACTATGCTAAGTGAAGTAAGCCAAGCACAAAAGAACAAGTATAACATGAGTCCGCTGAGGTAAGTTTATATATATGTAAGCAAGAAAGAACAGAAAGGTAAATGCAAAAGGAGCACAGGGAAAAAGCTACTATACACAAACACTCCAGGGGTGAGGGCCAGGTAGTATGGCAGGGGCCAGACAAAACCAGGGGTACATATGGTAGCCAAATAAAAGGGGGGCAGGGAGGGAAGAAAAGGCAAAGAAAAAAAAAAGATGTGTGGTGGGGGAACAGGGCAATGACTCACCCAAGGGTAGGCTATTGTTTGTGTCTCCACAGGGAAAAGAGGGACCAGATTTAAAGCCAGTGCCAGACGAATGCAGCATGCTGGCAAGGAGTGGGGAGCCAGTGGAGGGGCCTGAGGGCTCAGCCCCCATGCCAGTTACATGGACAACTGCCCCTCCCCCAAGAAGAATTTACTTGAGAGGACACCACTAAAGCTGCAGCTAGGTGAGAGGGGCATGTCTGATCAGAGCAAAGGAAGGGGGAGGAAGAGAGAGTGGAGCACATCCTGGCCCATCAGACCCAGAGGACGATATCCCTGCTCTGAACAGCCAATGCACAGAGTGGACAATATGGCTGCTCCCACTACGAGACACACCCTCCCTTGCTGGCCCAGGACCTAAGGGGGACAACAATGGAGACCCAGTGTTGGGACTGGCCCAGACTGACCCTGTGACACCCAGGCAAACCACTAATAGCGTGAGGCAGAGCAACCGTGGGAGCACAGCAAGAAGCCCCTAAGGGAGTACAAAGGACAGACTCTGGGGCCAGAGCATGGTACCCCAGCAGACCTGACTGAAGGACACGCCTAGAGATAAAAAATCAGACCTTGATCTATTTACAGGTTTTTCTTTC
>NW_022111373.1:48754718-48759237 GCF_000313985.2 Echinops telfairi | reverse complement strand
AGGAATATAATGTGTCTAATGAAAGAACAAAATTTTAATAATTAGATGGAGAGGTAGTTATGTCTACCCACTGAACCCAAAGGACTCCTGGTGGTGCGATGTGTAAGTAATTAGATGGAGAGGCACTTATGTCCAAAGGACTCCTGGTGGTATGATGTGTAAGTCCCTGGTAGCTAACTACAAAATTGGAAGTTAGAACCCACCAGCTGCTCTGCAGTCAAATATGGCACATGACTTCCATACAAATTGCAGCATTGGAAACTCTATGGGACAGTTCCACTATGTTCTGTAGTGTGATATGAATCAAACTTTCCTCAAGGACAGTGAGTTTTGTTTTTGTTTACCAAATTAATCGATCTCATATTAAAGTATTATACATAGGATCATTAAAAATTAATAGACACTATTTTAAGCTGAAAATATATCATAGGAGAAATGGAATTGCCAACAAGATTAGTGGTTCAAACTTATTAACCACTCTTCAAGCAAACGAGAAAACTTCCTGCTACCCTAAATATTTACGGACTTGGTGACTCCCCAGGACCACTGTGAGTCAGAATTGACTTGATTGCAATGAGGATAGGCCCATATGAAAGAAGCTTTCACAGAAGGTGATGTCATCAAAGATTTGGAATCCTATGTTATTGCTCTGCTGTATTCCGTGAGTCAGGTTTCTATCCTCCTCATGTTCAGATGACTATAACGATTGCAGACGTCACATTTGGAATGACCATGCTGTGATTGTTACATAATCTGTTATCAATTTGAGACTTAAGAGTCAAGGGGTGGAATTTAGCCTGTTAATCAGGTCACAGCTTGATCACCTCATTTGGATGTGCTAAGGAGATAAATAGCTTGCTGGAGGTGGAACACACACTCACTCCCTGGAAGGCATGTTTGCTGACAAGACACATGGAGCTACACTAAAGCCCTGTAACTGAAGGAGCCACGTGCAGACCCCTTGCCAGTGCTGAGAAGCTTCCACTGCCACTAGATCGACAAGACTTTCCACCCACTGGCCTGTGTTCTTCCTGCATTCGGTGTCATTGCATGTGTTGTGTGTCTGAAGAGGAATTTATGGACTAGTATTGACATATGGGGTAATATCGTACTTATGGGCTTGATCTGGGCTGGGATGTTTTTTCAACATACAATTGCTCTTTTATCTAAAACTCTCTCTTACACACATACAAGTGTCTATGAATTTGTTTCTCTAGTCTACCCAAACTAATACACATACCAAGTAAAGAAAATAAGTATTTTCATTCATGAGCATCATTTATTGATAAGAAGAAATTTCCCAGAAAATGTTTAATGGTAATTCTATGAATCCAAGTGACCAGGACTAAGTGACAAAGTCTTAATCTGACTTTAAAGGGTTCGACAAATGATAATACAGCATTCGAATTCTTGAGAGTGAGAAGTAGATGCCAATGGAATGGGTATTTGAATGTGTGTGTGTATGTGCAGTGAGGGTGGGTGTGTGGAGTGTGGTTTGAGGCAAGGCAGAGAGGGTACCAAATGGATGCTGGTAAGTACTTTGACATCTGACTTAAATGCACTCTTAACCTTGTTTTAAGGATGAGAAAACAGACTCTACGAAGTTAAAGAATTAATAAATCCATCTACTTAATGAGGACTCAAATTCAGGATGGGATAGTAAAGTGAAAACTGTAACCACCATTCTATATTAACTTCATAGTAACCAGTCTTCTTCACGGTCACATTTGTATTTTCTAATCTCATTCATTGGTTACTGCTTTCATTGGTAACTTTGTATCTCCATGTTGTTTTCTGCTTCCTCATCTCAAAAACATCTTCTTACCTTCAATGGCTGCTTGCACTTAAACCGTATTGTACTGTTGTTACTGTTGGCTGGTTGCTCCAGTTGGTTCCAATGTATAGCTACCCTATGTAGATAGAACAAAACACTATCCAATTCTGTATACAGCACACTCATAATTGTTATGTGTGAGCCTACTGTTGCATCCTCTATCCTCCCATCTCATTGAAGGCTTTCCTCTTTTCAACTGACCATCTACCAAGTATAATGTCTTTTCCAGAGACTAGTCTGTCCAGGAAACATGAGACTTGAAACAAAGTCTTGCCATCCTTTCTTCTAAGGAGCACGCTGCCTGTGCTTCTTCCAGTACAGATTTGTTTGTTCTTCTGACAATTCCCTGTCCTGTCAATATTCTTAGCTAGCCCCAGAGTTCAAGTCCATACATGCTTCTCCAGCCTTCCGTTTTCCTTGTGCACTTTTCACAGACATAGGAGATGATTGAAAGATACCATGCTTTGATTCAGGTGAATATAATTTCTCAAAGAGACTATTTGTTATTTAACACTTTTAAAAAGACTTATGCAGCAGATTTACCAAATGCAATGTGTGATTGACTTTTTTTATTGCTGCTTCTATGAGAATTGATTATAAATCAAAGTAAAGTAAAATCCTTGACAATTTCAATCTTTTCTTTGTATCATCATGGTATTTTCTCCTGGTCCAATTGTGAAGAATGTTGCTTGCTTTACAGTGAGTTGTAATCCACACTGAAGGGTGAAATCCCCGACATTCATCAATAGGTGCTTCAAGTCCTCTTTGAACTTCCTTCAGTAACACTGATTCTTCTTCACACATGTGCTACCTCTTCAAAGGGTTGAATATCAAACCAATTCTTTTTGATACACTGACTCAGTATGTCTTCTATCTTCTTTTGGTTCTTCTTGCATTTTCAATATTTTGCCCATAGAATTATTCAATATTGTAACACAAGGTTTGAATTTTTTCTTCAGATCTTTCAGCTTGACGTAAGCTGAGCATTTTCTTCTTTTTTGACCTTTTCGCTCCAAGGACTTGCACATTTTGTTATAATTCTTTGTCTTCTGGAGCTGCTGTTTGGGATTTTCTGTTCAACTCATTTACACCATCATTGCTTCCATTTGCTTTCATTACTCTATGTACAAGAGCAAATTTTACAGTCTCTTCCAACATTCACTTTGGTTTTCTCTTTCTTTACCTTTGCTCTCTTCATTCTTAATATTCTTTTTTTTAAGAGAGAAAAAAATAATAATAACTAGCAAAACAAATCAAAAAAGTATATATAATTCCAGGTCTGTCTGCTGACCTTTATGACTGTCTCCCCACAGGTCCTGGGGGATTCCAGGAACTCCCCTCCTAGCCTAAAGTCTATTTTGGGGACTCCTCAGGGGCTTTGTGGCTTGGCTTGACTTCCATTGTAGATCCGTTATGTTCCCTTCTTGGTTCGCCCTGCTGTGGTTCAGACTGAACTAACTCCTGACATGTGTCCCCAGTATTGTCCTCTGTATGCTCCAGCAAGGGGACATTGTGTCTTGTGCTGTTGTTGGCCCTACAGCCCTCTCTGTGTCTTAGCAGATCCATGCAAGGACATCAACCTCAGGGATTGGTGTGCCAACAGGGGTCTAGACCCTCACTTTCTCTTTTTCCTTCTTGGTTTGTTTCCATGTGGGCATGGCAGGCTCACCCCTCTCCCCAACCTGTAGGCTTAGTGTTGTCTTCTGTAGCACATACTTCCAGGGAAAAGGTCAGTTTGGCTCTGATTGGGGCTGACAACTGAAACCCACTCTATTCATGAGTTCCTCCATCTGGTTACAAATCCTCAAGGTTTAGTGTGCAGCAGTGAGGTCTGCATGCACACTCCCAACTCTGTAGAGACATAACCAATCCTCTGTCCCTGGATGGGTTAGCGCCCTGCTCCCCCAGTGCCATTGTCTTCCCCCTTTTTTGCTTCATTTTTCCCCTTCCCCTTCCTCCCTCTCCCCTTCTTTGTGTTGGAATAACATGTACATCCTTGTATTTTGTCTTTCCTGCATCCAACTGCCTGTACCTCAACCCATATGGTATGAGATAATTGACTTTTCTTCTATACCTAGTGTGCTGATTATGGATTCAAGTTATACTTGTCTGTTTGTGATTGGCTAACTTCGCTTAACATAATTTCTTCCAGTTCTTCCCATGAAACAATGGGCTTCGTGTAATCATCAGTGCTTTTTAGGGATGTGTAATACTCCATTGTGTGTATTTGACAGAGTTTTCTACTTGTCTATCGATGGAAATTTAGGTTGTTTCCAACTCTTTGCAATTGTGAATTGTGCCCCAATAAATATTGGAGCACAGATGACTGGTCGTGGTCTATTTCTTATGTCTTCTGGGTATATGCCCAGGAAAGGGATATCTGGGTCATAAGGTAGTTCAATTTCCATTTGCTTTAAATTATCCCCAGATCACAGAGGCTGTACACATCTACATGACCACCAGCAGTGTAGGAGAGTTTCTATCTCGCCACATCCTCTCCAACATTTGTTCTCTCTGATTTTCTGGTTTGGGCTATCCTCAAGGGTGTTAGGTGGTATCTCATAGTTGTTTTAGTTTGAATTAATTTCTCTGATGACTAATGATCGGGAGCATTTTCTCATATTTTTATTGGCCATTTGGGTCTCCTCCTTAGTGAAACTTCTGTTCAGGACTTTTGCCCACTTC
>NW_022111373.1:48751840-48754054 GCF_000313985.2 Echinops telfairi | reverse complement strand
ATATGAAATTGGTGGTCAGGTTTTCCAGGTCTTTGAATAAGGTTGTTGGCATTTTAATCAGGATAGTATTAAACTTATATAGTGCCTTGGGTAAGATTGACATCTTTACTATATTGAGTCTTCCAATCCACAAGCATGAGCTATTCTTCCATATGTGGAGGTCAATTTTGATTTCCTGTAGTAGGGTCCTGCAGTTTTCCTTGTATAGGTATTCTGTCTTTTTAGTTAAATATATCCCTAGACATTTCAATTTGTTCTTGGCTCTTATGAAGGGTACTGCCTTCTTGATCGCCTCTTTCATGATCTTGTTCAATGTATACAGCAAATCAATAGATTTCTATTTTTTGATCTTGTGTTCTACCACTCTTCTATCAAGCTGGGAGAGAAGTTGGTGAAACTATCGCTATTTTCAAATGACACGATTCTATACATTGAAAATCCCCCAAACTACACAACAGGAGTACTGACAGTGATAGAGGAATATGCTTTAATATCCTTCTGCTGCCTTATGTTGTTAAGTAGGACCTCCAGTACAATGTTGAACAGAAGTAGGGACAAGGGGCATCCTTGTCTGATCCCCTTTTTAAGTGGGATTATTTTTGCCTTTTCTCCATTGACTATGATGTTGGATATTGGCTTTTCATAGATAGCTAGTATTAACTTGAGGAATCTTCCTTCCTTTCCTATCTTCTTGAGTATCTTAATTAGGAATGGTTGTAGGTACTTTTCTGCATCTATCAATATTATCATGTGATTCTTATCCTTTTTCTTATCAATGTGGCGAATAATGTTGATGGACTTTCAGATGTTGAGCCATCCCTGCATCCCTGAAATGAATCTCACCTGATCATGATGGATGATATGTTTTATATACTTGTGTATTCTATTGGCCAATATTTTGTTAAAGATTTTTGCATCTATGTTCATTAGCATTATCAATCTGAGTTTCTCTATTCCTATTGGATCTTTGCCCTATTTGGGTATCAAACGTATATTGACTTCTAGAAAGAGTTTGAGATTTTGCTGTATTTTTCTATGTTCTGGAATAATTTGTGAAGGATTGGTGTCAGCTCTTCCTTGAATGTTTGGTAGAATTCTCCTGTGACGCCATCTGGTCCAGTAGCTTTTTTAATTGGTAGTTTCTTGATAACTATATCTATTTATTCATTTGCTATGGGTCTGTTGATGTTCTTGGCCTCTATCTGGGATAACCTAAGGAGGGATTTGTTTTCCAAGTATTTGTCCATGTCTTCAAAGTTGTTTATTCATTAGAATACAGATTTCATAGTACTTTGTGTTTATCTTTCTAATCTTGTTGGAGTCCTTTGTGCTTTCCCCAGTTTTATCCTTCATTTTGCCTATTGACGTTTGCTTCTTCCTTTTCTTGGTTAGTCTTGCCTGTGTCTGTCATTTTGTTGATCCTTTCAAAAAAAACAGCTTTCTACTTCGTTGTATTTTTGCATTGTTCTCTGTCTTCCCATTCATTTAACTCTGCCCTGGATTTTAGTATTTCTTTTATTTTACAATTGGAGGGGTTGCTCTGTTTACTCTGTTCTAGTTGATGGAGGTTTGGTGATAGTGTATCAATCATAAGTCTCTCTTCCTTTTGCATATATGCATTTATTGATATCACACTTCCTCCAATAACTGTGTTTTCTGTATCCCACAGGTTTTGGTACACTGTATCCTCATTCTCCTTAGTTTATAGAAACTTCCTAATTTCCTCTCTAATCTGGGCCATTAGTGTCATAGAAGATCATTATTCATCCTTCATTTGTTTGCCCTTGTTTTTCTGGTCATCCTTTTGTTGATCTCCAGCTTTATGGTGCGGTGGTCCAAGAGGAACATCTGAGTAATCTCTATGTGTTTGGATTTACTCAATCTGGACTTGTGTCCCAGGACGTGGTCTTTTTTCAAAAATGAGCCATGTACACTTGAAAAGAATGTGGATTTTTTGCATTTGAATGGAAAGCTCTATAAATATCTATCAGGTCCAGTTGCCTAATTGTAGTGTTTAGCTCTGCAGCCTCTTTTCAGTGAGTCAAATCTGTTTTTGAGTCAAATGGTTTTAAGTCCAGGTGTGATAGATTCAAGTTTGTATTTTGGCTCTCATGAATATGTTTATTTTTTTCAGCTTCAATCTGAACTTACATGTGAGTTACTGATAGTCTGCTCCATAGTCAGCGCCAGACTTTTTCTTTTCTTTTTTTTTTT
>NW_022111373.1:48743641-48750928 GCF_000313985.2 Echinops telfairi | reverse complement strand
CTTTTAAGACCCCAGATGCTATATCTTTTGATAGCCGGGCCCCATCAGCTTTCTTCACCACATTTGCTTATTCACCCGCTTTGTCAAACTTCTTCATTGGGTCTTTCCACAGATGTAGTCAATTTGATTCCTATGTATTCCATCTGATAAAGTCCATATCTGTAGTCAACGTTTATATTATTGAAGAAAGATATTTTAAATGAAAAATTTGCCAGCCTTGCAAAATTCTATGATGTGATCTCCAGCTTTTTTTCTATCACCAAGGTCATATTTTCCATCTACTAATGCTTCCTCTTTTTTCCAACTTCCCCATTCCAGTGAACAGTCTTTATCAATGCATTTTGATTGCAATTTAGTTTGATCAATTTCAAACTAAAGAAGTTGGTAAAAATGCCACAATATCTAAATCACTGACTTTAATGATTGATTAATTATGTTAGCTGATCTTCCTTATAGACATAGATATTATTCTGTCCCATACAGTGCTGTATTTCAGCATATCTCTTCAAATGGTCTTTCTGACAATTAATGCAATGCCATTTCTCTTGGATTTGTCATCCACAGCATAGTAAACCACACGATTTTGCTACAAAACGTTATTCTACACTCTCACTCTTAAGTTCCTAAAATTGTAGCCTGCAGTGTCCTAGAAAGGGACGGATTTCAGAAAACCCGGGAAGCCTCAGTCAAGCATTGTCTATCTATGGACTGACTGTCAGGCCCTCTGATTATTTTTACAAAGAAAACTGCATAGTATGAACATCATAAACATTTAAAATAAGTTTTTATTTTGTCTATTCTGAATATAAATAATAAAGTCATATCATCAACTTATCAAAAATGAGTTCACTTCTTTTAAAAAAGTGTTTTATAACTGAACTTTTTAAAAAGTGTTATATAACTGAAATCATAGTTTATGTTTAGAAGCTTTGTATCCTTACTTTTTAGTAAACATTACATCAAAAATAATTTTGTTTGCCATATGAGCTTCAAAATCATCATTTAAATATGCAGTATTTCATCAATTAAACACGTGCACTTAATCAAATCCTAGTGTTGAACATGCAAATGTTTCCATTAGTTTGTTTTTATAAGCAATATTGTGACATTAATCTCTATGCATAGTTAGAATTACTTCCTTAGACTAGATTCCCAGAAGTGCAGTGACTAAATCCAAGACTATTAAGCTTTTTTAGTATCTGTCTCTTTTTGGTTTCTTTTGTTTTTAGTTCTTCCTGGCTTCTGCCAAATTACTTTGATGAGTAAAAAATTAGGCCTTCATTTTGTGAGTGAAGAATGTAAAAGGCGGGGAGTGACAGAGAGTGAGCAAAAGAAAGAGTGAGACAGCAATAGTTTAGGCCATCTGATAGATATTGAGGCTATCAAGTAGTGTCAGAAGCTCAGAATTTAGTGAGGACAACATGAATAGAAATGTTGTATTAGTTATGGTCAAGAAGGCTCTGACTCATGCTGTCCTTCTGTACAACAGAATGAAGCATCCCCAGTTCTGTATCATTTTCCTGATCAATGACCATGTTTGAGTTCATAAATATTCTTGTGTTGTTTGCGCTTTGCTTTTGTTGTTTTTAAAGTGGAAAAAATAATCCACGATAAAGGAGTCATTAGAAATGGAGATACTGAGCCATTCAACTAATCTTTCATTTAACAGTATTTGTTGAACTTCTACATGGTTAAAGCTTGTTCTAGGTACTGGGACTTACCAAAACGATAGGTAAGAGCATTGTTTTCAAGGAGGTCAACAAAGAACGAACTAATAACAAACAAAGAAAAAGTACCAAATTATGATAAGAACTAGGAAAAACAATAAAAGGTGGTGGTTGGATAAAAAGTGACTCTTGAATTCCTCAATATTTTAAAACTGGAAAGTTATGTCTAAGGCAGGTGCATTGAAAAAGTTAATATTGGATCAAGCACATTTACTTGGGAATCTAGTGCCATTCCATAGCTTATATCAAAGGGTATTAAATTTAATCTCCAGTTGTAGACTTAACAAAGAGAAAAAAAGAAAATTGCATCAAGCATTAATATCAGCCTATTCATCTAATGTGCATGAAATGTCATAGTGCATATTTAAAATATAAATTACTGCCTACTCATTAGACTTTGTTTCCTTTCTGTGATGGGGATTACTGACCCACAAAATGCCAGATGCTGCTGCATTCCAACTTTATACTCCAACGGAGAGAAATCACAACAAAACTGCACCAACAAAATGCTAAGAATGGCATTATTCCTCCTGCAAGCATTAGACCTTCCCAAAATGTCTTTACTATTTATTAAATAGAAATCCTGAATATTAGGGCCAATGAATGAAGTGGTTCTCAAAATGTGGGCCCCTAAACCAGTGACATTAAATCACTTGAGGAATTGTTAGAAGTGTAAATTCCTGGTTTCCAATCCAGACCCAATGAATCATAAACTGTGGGAAGGGGACAGCCATCTATGTTCTACCAAATCTCCCTGGTTATCCCGGCACTCATAAAGTTTGAGAAGTGCAGCCCAGGATACTAAAATAGCTTTGGAAAAAAGAGAAACATCTTTCCCATTAACAGGTACATACCAAAATGACTTGAAATTAGAGACTCAAATGGATACTTGTGTATCACTCTTTATTGCAGCTGTATTCACAATAATCAAAAAGTTAAAAACAACCTAAATCCAAATCAACTGATGAGGGGTAAAGAAAATGCGGTACAGACAGGCAATGGAACTCAGCCAGTTAGAGAAATTAAGTCTTCAAAAAATCCGGATCAAAAGGGAGAAAATCTAGAAAAGAATATCAAATTTTCATGGAATCCAGCATGCTGGAAACATGGAGACTGGAGAAAGCCCTGAAACTATTACCCCGAGATGATCTTGAAGCTTGAAACAAAAATATTCCCTGAATTCTTCTAAAACATAAAAAATAAAACTAGTAAAGAATGTCGCCCTGTATCATTATGTTTTTAAAGATTTACCTATGTGGGATCAAATTGACAATAGTAAGCTAAAACTATCATATAGGAACTTTGGTGGGTAACAAGTTTTGTTGATAGATGAGGAATAATTCAGAAAAGTGAGAATGTTTGCACAACTTGAAGAATGTAATTGCTATCACTGAGTTGTATGTGTAGAAATTGTTGGGTTTGTGTACATTCAAGTATATTCTCAAATACAACAAATGGAAGATAAATTATATGTATTAAAAAAGAGATGATGTTAGCCAAAGCATCTCAGTGATACATATAAGCTCGTTTCCCCTTTAAAATTTCTTAGCTTAATGAAGAAAGGTTTGGACCTGAATGGTGTTCACCCCAACAAGACAAACAAACAAAGAGTCTGTATCTAGCTTATTTTACTAACTAAGCACAAAAACGCCACACTTGTAAGCTTCTCAGGAGCCACAGAGAATGGAAGTTAAATTATGAAAGGGATTTAATAGGAAATCCAATGCTTGCATGATTTCCCTAGGTCTCAGAGCTCTTCTAAATGGAAGGGAAAATATCTTACTGCTGTGTTTCCTACAAGAGCCAAGTGAGGTTTTGGTTTTTAGATGGTTAATGCGCAGAGTAGATAATCTATAAGAGCATTTGGGTGGTTTGGGAATAAAGATTAGACCCAGCACAACATGGTGCATCCTCCAGCCTATAACATTAAAGATTATTTATCTAAAGTAAATCTGAATATTCTATTTTTTCCATATGTGAAAGAAATCTCTCTTCCCTGTGTGCCCTGGCTTTGTAGAACCATTCATATAGAGAACCAAGAAGTCAATGAAGAAAGGATACATTGAGCTTACAATGCAGCAAAAATATGGATAAAGTTTCTTGCCAAAAAAAGTCACCTCAAGGGACCTATAAACAAGGACTCTTAGGAGATTTGACAAATTATTTTCAGTTTTCAAATCTCTCAAAAGTTCCAACACATAAATAGAAAAAGGAAACATGGAGTTTATATGAGTATAATGAGAAAGAAGTACAGAATATTGTTGGAATTTAAATAAGCAATTTGACCATCATGTGTTTTTTGAAGCATCTCTGTAATTTTAAATATACTGTTCTTGAATGTATTGCTGCTCAGCATTGTTTAGTGCTTATGGTTATTTTCCCACCTAACTAACAGGTCAAGATAAATAATGTCACATAGAAATGGTCCTTACTTTTCTTCATAAAGGCATTCATAGAAAGGCTGAGATAAACTGGTATTAAATTACACTGTTAAACAGGTAAAGTGTTATGATTGAACAATAAGTTCACAGGTAGCATCCAATGTCCAACTTTGAATTGGACATTGAATAAGAAATTTCTAATAGGGAAGACCATAGAAGAATAGCTGTATTTGAATTTTGGTGCCGGAAAATAATATTGAAGGTACCATGGACTGCTATAAAGATAAACCAATTTGTATTTGAAGAAGTAAGGCTAGAGTACTCCTTATAGGTAGGAATGGCAAGACTTCATCTTACATACTTTGGACATTGGGACAATGGAGAGGTAGAGTCAAAAAGGAAGGCCCTCAACAAGATGGATTGACACAGTGACTGCATTATTGGGCTCAGGCACAGGAACAATTGTGAGGATGGCGCCGAACTGTGCAGTGTTTCATTCTGCTGTGCATATGTTACTTAACATCAGCAACAACAGGTAGCATAGTGGGTTACACATTAGACTGCTAACTACAAGGTCAGCAGTTCAAAACTACCAGCTGCTACATGAGAGAAAGATGGCTTTTTACTCCTGTAATGAATTTTAGTCTCAGAAACCCACAGGGGCTGTTCTATTTTGTCCTATAGCATCACTATGAGGCAAAACTGACTCAAGGGCAGTTTGTGAGTGAGTGGCATGGGAGATATGACATTGTTATCTGTTTATAGGGGTGCTTCGTCAACTCATAGTTACCATATGTGAGCAGAATAGCACAATATATTATGCAACAGTACCCTCACAGTTATTAATACGTTTGTGCACAGTGTTACAGCCACAGTGGCAATCCATCCGATTGAAGGTCGGCCTCTTTTCACAGACATTCCACCCTATCAAGCATCATGACCTTGTCCAGTGTGTGGTAGCACCTGATGTCATTTTCAATGTGAGATAAGTTTCACCATTATTTCAAGGTATGCTCCAAGATAGATTTGTTGGTTCTTCTGGAAGTCCACGGTATTTCCAATATTCTTTGTTGACAACATATTCAAATGCACCAATCATTCTTTAATCTTCCTTATTAATTGTTCAGCTTTCACATTCATGCAAAGTGATTGAAAAGACTCAAGCTTAGTAATGAGTAACCTAGTCATTAAAGTAACATGTTTGTTTTCAAGTTTCTTTTAAAAAACTTTAAGTGGTCTTTTGCCACAGATTTTCCTAATGAACTATAAATTTTATTTCTTGACTGTTTCTCCCACAAGCTCTGATTATTACTCATCATTTTTCTTCATCACAGATATGTCATTGACTTTCCAATAATGTGTCTTAAATTAAAAATTGTAAATACAAACATCCATGATCATTATCAGAAATGTAAAGTTCTACAGCTCTCTAATCTTCATTCTCCCATATTCTGTGTAAAGAAATCCCCTCAAGCTAATCAGCATGAAATCCCTGGATTATTTAGACTTTCATAAAATTATAGGGCATTAGAAAAAAGTATTAAACCTCTATAACATAATATATCCCTTTTGTTGATGAAGAAACTTAATCTCTTGTAGTCACACAGTTACCTGGAAAGCTAGAACTGAACAACAGAATTGATGGCTCATATTCAATAAAGACAAAGTGTCTGGCTTGCTCTTAAGCTTTTCCCACTTCAAGTTTTGCCACATTCTTGCTCTATTGCAGCCACATCATGATGAATGGATTTCAAGAGCAAGAATCCCTTGAAGAGTCACAGAAGTAGGGTAACCTTTTGTGACTTTGCCTCAAAAGTCATATAGCATCGCTCCCGCCATCATCACAAGCCCTTTGATCCCATCACACCCCATCTCTTGATGGCAAGAGAGACAGCGTCGTATTAAAAGAAGCATAACCTGGGGAGATGTTGTTATGACCATATTTGGAAAGCAGACTGCCACAGATTGAACCCACACATCTAATTTTGTTCTCTTGAAGCTTCACTAAAACAATGAAACAAAATTGACCCTCCCCTTCCCCGAAGGCATAAACCCACAAATATTGGAGAATAAGAAGCAACGGAAACACAATTTTAGAAGCTGGAACGCAGATGTTGCACTGGCAAAGGACTTAACAGACTCCAGAAAATTGAATCATGTGCTAGCAACAAGGAAAGCTGGGCGATCACCATGGTTATATACAGAATCCCCAAAAGGCTACAGAGACGGTAGCATCGAATATTATTTAAAAATATATAAGAAGAAGCAAACTAAAATAAATAGAATTTTAAGAAGTGGTTCCCCTCGTTAGGGCCTTTGCCTAAGCAGTCATACTTGCATAGTACTGGAGGAATGTTTCTTGATGGAATGTAACAGGGAGATTTCTGGACAAGAAAACATAATCCAGAACCGAAGCAGAGATCCCATAGGGCAGAGAGGGAGATGCGCAACAGTGGCTGAGACCACTCCTTCTCCCTTTGGAGCCTACAGTGCTGGTGGCTGTGCTTGCAAATTCTAAGAAAAGGAATGGAAACATCATCTCTGGGGAATCCAAAGTTCACCAGACTAAAAGGCCAGCTACATCACTCTACTGTAATGTTCACAAATGACAAGATCTACTTATGCCTAAAAGCTTCTCAGAAACTGTTTAAATCCTCTAGAATAACCAGGCATCTGAGGAAATCTTATAACATAAAAAAGTGAAAATTGAAAAAGAAACTTAGAGGAAAAAAATGTATGCAAAAGGGAGAGAAATTTTAAAATGTATGTATTATTAAGATCCCCTGAGATATAAAAAAGAAGAAACTGTAACTGTGGGTTTGGGGGTTGGTGGGGAAAAAAAACCAGGACATTACAATAAAAGGAACATTCAAAAAACCAAGAAAAAATCTTAAGTAATAAAAATATAAAACATGATAATATTACATCAATTAAAAAAAAAGAATGAAGGTGTTAAAGCAATGGCACCGGCTTCACAGTAAGTGGATTTCAGAAGGTGTAATGCATCTGAATAAGGAGCCCTGTGGCACAATGGTTAAACATTTGGCTACTAACCAAAAGGTTGGTGGTTAGAACCCACCTAGCTGCTTCCAAATAGAAAAGGCCTAGTGATCTGCTCTCAGAATATTACAGTCCAGGAAGCCCTATGGGAAGAATTGGAATTGGCTCAATGGTACACA
>NW_022111373.1:48732225-48742842 GCF_000313985.2 Echinops telfairi | reverse complement strand
GTAATCAATGCAACCTGATGTGTATCATAGCACATCATTGTGATACATTACAATGCTGAAGACAAAGAAAAGATCCAACAGGCTTCCAGAGAAGAAGAAACAGAAAGACAATTTCTTAAAAGGAAGTAATAGAAATAAGCATAGCTTCAAATTTCTTGAAAACTGGAATCATTGGAAAGCAATAAAACAATGCCTTCATATTTCTGATGGAAAAATAAAAAAGAATTTAATACTAATGACAACTATCAATGAGGTAGAATTTTTTAAGTATATTTTCAGACAAGGTACAATCTCAAAACTTTTACAATATATACCATATATAATCAAGTATAAGCTGAGTTTTTCAGCATATTTTTAATGCAGTTTTGTGGTAAAATTAGGTGCCTCAGCTGTTATTTGGGTTGGCTTACACGAATATGTACGGTATCCTTTCTCAACAACAAATACAAAATAGAATAATATGCAACTGTAAAGAGAAATGAAGTCCTGTTTCATTTCACAACGTGGATGAACCTTGAAAAACTCAAAAGGAAAATTATGGTATGATTTCACTTACATTAGGAAAATAGATGGAAACCTCCTAGAGTCTATGCTTCACAAACAGAATTGACACCAGAGAGGGAAAAGCATTAAAAACAGACAAGAAAGTACAAGGAAGAAAGATGGGAATACTCTGGATGGTGGTGAATGAAGGTTTCAGAATAACCGCTGAATGGAAAGCAGTGCAGATGGGAGCAAGTCAGAGGACTCGAGGAAGATTGAACTTTCTCCTGCAGAAAAGGTGGGGGGTTCAGGCAACCACTGTGGGCTGTAGAACAAAACTTAACCTATTGTGCCACCAGGCTCTCACCTGACAAAGAGGCAGGGATGTTATTAGGATATGTCATTGCTGTTAAGTGCCTTCAAGTTGGTTCCAAGCCATAGTGACCCTGTGCACTCCAGGATGAAACGCTGCCCTATCCTGGGCTATCTTCAGAATTGTTCTTATGTTTAAGTCCATGCAGTCATTCTGTCAAGCCATCTTGTAGAAGGCTTTCCTTTTTTCGCAGCTATGCTATTTTACCAAGTATGATGTCTCCAGGTCTCCAGGATTGGTATCTCCTGACAACATGTCCAGAGTCTATGAGACAGAGTCTCCGCATTCTTGCTTCTAAGGAGCGTTCTGGCTATACTTCTTCCAAGAAAGGTTTCTTTATTCTTTTGGCATCTCACATTATTTCAATACTCTGCATCAGTACAATAATTCAAATGCACAGATTATTCTTCAGCCTTCCGTATACAATAACCAACTTCCACACACATAGGACCCAATTGAAAATACCATGGCTTGGGTCAGGTGTATTTTAGTCCTCAAAATAAAATCCTTGCTTTTCAGTATTTTTAAGGGGTTTTGTGCAGCAGATTTGCTTAATGCAATGCATCATTTGCTCTCTTGATTGCTGTTTCCATGAGCATTGATTGTAAAAGATATACTGTGAATCCTTGGGAAATGAAATAATTTTTATCATGATGTTTGTTACCTATTGGTGCAGTTGTGAGGATTTTAGTCTATTTTATATTGAGTTGTAATCCACTTTGAAGGCTGCAGTCCACCATCTTCATTGGCAAGTGAATCAAGTCCTCCTTACTTTCAGAAAGCAGTTGTGTAATTTTCATATAACTGTTTGTTAATAAGCTTTCATCTATTCCTGATGCCATATTATTCTTCATATAAGCCAGCTTTTCTGATTATTTTCTCAGCACACAGATTGAATAAGTATGCTGAAGGAGATACAATTCTGGTGCACATCTTCTTGATTTTAAACAATGCAGTATGCCCTTACTCTGTTCACAAATCTGCCTGTTGGTCTGTATTCAATTTTCTCATTAGTACTGTGTTAGTGCAGGCTGATTAGAGAAACAAATCTGGAGACACTCATATGCATAAAAGAAAGAGCTTTATATAAAGAGTAATTATATATTGTGAAAACATCCTAACCCAATCCAGATCAAGTCCTGAAGTCTGATATTAGCCCATATGTCCTATGGTAGTACATACATTCCTCGTTAGACTCACACAACACATTCAGTGATGCTGAATGCAGAATTATCACAGGCCATTGGGTGGAAAGTCGTGTGGATCCAGTGGCAGTGGAAGCATCTCAGTGCTGGCAGGGGTCTCCATGTAGCTCCCCCAGCTCCAGGGCTCTGGCTCCATCAACGTAGCTCCATGTGGCTGGTCAACAGGAATGGGTAGCAGAGAGAGAGTGTCTGGCCTCCAGTGAGCTATTTAACTCCAGAGTGCCTCCAAATGAGGTCATCAAGGTGTGACTTAATTGACAGACTAGATTCCACCCCTTCCTCAAGTTGACAGTAGATTATGTAACTGCCACAAGCACAAACAAGTTTTCTGGAATTCCCATTTTTCTCAAGACTATGTATAACTTTTTATGCTCCAAACAGTCAAATACCTTTTCACAGTCAATCAAATATAAGTAAACATCTTTCTGACCTTCTCTGCTTTGAGGCAAGAACCATCTGAGACTATCAATGATATCCCTCGTTCCATGCTCTCTTGAACCTGGCCTGAACCTCTGGCAGCTCCCTGTCAATGTACTGTTGCAATCATTGTTGCATGATCTGCAGCAGAGTTTTACTTGCATGTGATATTAATGATCTTGTTTCATAATTTGAGCATTCTGTTGGGTTACTTTTCTCTGGAATCAATAAAAACATGAATCCCTTCCAATCAATTGGTCAAGTAGCTGTCTTCCAAATTTCCTGGCATATATAAGTAAGTGCTCTTGTTACAAGAGACCAGTCCATGAAGAAGTGGAAAAGAGGAAAACATGCTACAAGATTGATTCATACAGTGGCTCAAACAATAGGCTCAAACTTCAGAACAATTATGAGGATGGCACATAACTGAGCTGTGTTTCCTTTTGTTGTAACTAGAGTCACTATGAGTCAGAATGAACTCAATGGCACCTAACAGCAACAAGCTATCTGTACGCTCTATTTTCATATTAGGGTTCTGAGTGAGTTCAACTCAGTCAGTATATGAAGAGGTACCCCCCAACCAAAATGGAAAGAATGCATAGTATGCATTTTTCCCACTAGGCAAGCATTGAGCAACTCACTCTGAATTAGTGCACAAGTGGCATCATCTAGGAAGGTTCTCTCTGCCCACAGTGAATTTTTTCATAAAATCAGTTTCACTCAAACCTTGTGTTTTGTGATGGCCAATTTAAGAGAACAGCATGCAGCTGTGAAATTTTGTTTCCTGCTTTGGAAAAATGCCTCAGAAACTGTTGTGATATTGAACACAGCTTTCAAGACAGTGTTATGGGAAAAACTCAATTTTATGAGTGGTTTTTCTTGTTTCAAAAGAGGTGAAATGTCAATTGATGACAAATATCATTCTAGCATCCGTCAACCTCCTGAATGGAGAAAAACATAGATTTGTAGCGCATATGAAGCTCATTCCACCAGGTGGAATCAAGCTTTTTATTTAGAGGTTCTGAAAAGATAGCATAACAATGTGCAACAAAAAAAGCCTGATTGTGGCAGACAAGTGCATCGCCAACATGACAACATACCAGGTCACATAGCCATTCCAGTGCACCAGTTTGGGGCCAAAAAGCTGCATGCCTTTCTTGCCCTACATACCTGACTCACCTTATCTCGCTCCATGCAACTTCTTTTTGTTTCCAGGGATGAAGAGGGACATGAAAGGGCAGCGATTTGACAACATAGAAGAGGTGAAGGAAAAAATGAGGATGTTTGGATGCTGTCAGCCATCCAAACAAATGAGTTTGAAAAATGTTTCCAAGAATAGGATCACAGATTTGACAAATGTATTACATGTAAGGAGATTAATTTTAAGGTGATAAGGTTGTTTTGTTAAAAAAAATTAAATACATAGTTTTTTGGGTGGGGGTACCCACTTGTATTCTTTTGAAAAATCTAAGTCAATGTGTTAGGCTGAGAGAAACAAATCCAGAAACACTCATATATTTGTAAGAAAGAGCTTTATATCAAGAAATAATTATATATCAAAAAACATCCCAGCCAGTCCAGCTCAAGTCCATAAGCCCAATACTAGTCCATAAGTCCCTCTTCAGACTCAGGCAGTCACAAGCAGTGATGCCGAATGCAGAGAAAATCACAGGCTGGTGAGTGCAACGTTGTGTGAGTCCAATGTCAGTGACAAAAGCTCAGGGCTCTGCCAGCAACCATGGCCATCCCACAGGAAGATGATGGCAGAGACAATGGAAGGTTCTGAGGGTCCTCCTTATGAGAAGGCCCCACCCACAAGGAGGCATCATCTGACTGTGACCTGATTGACAGGTTGGATACCACCCTAAACTTTGATATATCTTCAAGTTGACATGAAATCATGTAACTACGATAGTCAATAACTGTTCATTTTGTACCCATGAGTATAGTCCCTTTATTGACCCATGAGTGTAGTCCCTTTATTTTGTACCCATGAGTATAATCCCCTTCTTGACCTATTTTCAAAACTGCAGAAAAGATAATAAGCATAACCCAAATGAAGAACAATCATTTGTCTGTCACTTTATCGCACTGTGGGGTTTTGTGTGTTGCTGTGATGCTTGAAGCTGTCACTGGTATTTCCAATGCCAGCAGGGTCACCTAGTCTGAACAGGTTTCAGCAGAGCTTCCAAACTAAGAAGAGAAAATGAAGAACTTGGCTCCCCACTTTGGAGGAAGGAGTCTGTGAACACCTTATGCATAGCTTTGAAATACTGTCAGATACTGAAAGCCTGGGGACTGAAAGGAAAACAATGTTGGAGATAGTGCCGGTGGATGGGCATCGCATGTATGAAGGTGTGGTGGTTACATAATCTGTTGTCAATTTGAGACTTATGAGTAAAGGGATGGAGTTTAGCCTGTCATTCAGTCACAGCTCGATGACCTCATTTAGAGGCTCTAAGGAGACAAACAGCTAATTGGAGGCAGGACACACGCTCACTCCCTGGGAGACATTTCAGCTGACAAGACACATGGAGCTACACTAGTGCTCTAAGCTGGAGGAGCCATATGGAACTCCCTGCCAGTGCTGAAATGCTTCCACTGCCACTGGATCCACAAGACTCCCCACTCACTGGCCTGTAATCTTCCTGCATTCGGCATCATTGCATGTGTTGCGTGAGTCTGAAGAGGCATTTATAGATTGATAATGGACATAAGGGCAAATATCAGACTTATGGACTTCATCTGGACTGGGTTGGGATGTTTTCTCAATATTCAATTGCTCTTGTATATAAAGTTCTTTCTTAGACACATATGAGTGCTTATGAATTTGTTTCTCTAGTCAACCCTGGCTAACACAGAAGGCACTCAAAGTGTGACTGAGGAGGAACTGATTCCTCAAAACGGAGTCGATTGTAGTGATATGAGTCAGGTAAAGCCAGTGGGAGTAGACCTTCATTTGCTGATGGGGCACAACCCAAAGTCAAGTGAAACAACTGCAAAAATCTGCTAATGATTGGAAGTTGGAATGTGAAAATTTTCTTAAGTGTAAGAAAATTCAAAGATATGAAAAATGAATGAGAATGCATAAAGATTGATATCCTAGGCATTAGGGACCTGAATTGGATATTTTGCATCAGAAAAGCATATGACATCCTGTTCTGGGAATAATACAATCAAAAGGAATGATGACATTTGATTGTCAAAAATGACATTACAAAACCAATCATGAAGTACAATGCTGTTTGTGATAGTATTATATCTATTCACTTTCAAGGAAATTATTTCAATACAATTATTATTCAAATGTATCCACCAACCACAAAAGCGAGTGTTGTTAGTTGCCATCATATCAGCTCTGACTCATAATGACCCTATAGACAAGAGAACTAAATGCTGCATGGTTTTGCACAAACCTCACAAATGTTCCTATGCCTGAGCCCATTGAGGCAGCCACTGTGTAAACCCATCTCATTCCTCTTTTCGTCACCCCTCCATCCTTACCTCTAAGGAACACACTGACCTTACTTCTTTCAAGACAGATCCACTTATACTTTAGCTGTCCATGGTATTTTAAATCATCTTCTCCAGGACCACAATTGAAAAACATCAATTCTTCTACAGTCTTCCTTATTCAACGTCAAACTTTCACATGCATATGATGCAGTGGAGAATGTGATGACTTCAGTCAAGTGCATCTTAGTCCTCAAAGAAACATCCTAGTTCTTCAACACTCTAAAGAGGTCTCATGCATCAGATTTACCGAATGTAATATGTCTTTTGATCTCTTGACTGCTGCTTTCATAAGCATTGATTGTGAATCCAAGTAAGACAAAATCCTTGTCAACTTTGACTTCTCCATTTGTCATGATGTTACCTATTGGTCTAGATGTGAGGATTTTGGTCTTCTTTACATTGAGTTGTAATCCATGCTAAAGCTTGCAACCTTGGTTTTCATCAACAAGTGATTCAAATCCTTGTCACTATCAATAAGCAAGGTAGTGTCATCTGAATACTGCAGGTTGTTAATAGGCCTTCTTACAATCCTTATGTCACACTGTTCTTCATATAATCCAGCTTCTTTTGATGATTTTCTCAGTTTATGGAGTGAACAAATATATTGAGAGGATAAAACCCTGATGCACACCTTTCCTGATTTTATACCATACAGTATTTCCTTGTTCTATTTGCACAATAGCCTCTTGGTCCAAAAGATAGTGTAATGATGAAGAAATTGAAGAATTATACCAATGACTTCAGTCTGAAATTGATGAAACATACAATCAAGATGCATTGACAATTATTGGCAATTGGAATGAAAAAGTCGGAGACACAGAGGAAGGAACAATAGTTGGATAATCTGGACTTGGCAATAGAAACAAAACAGGAAATCACATGGTAGAATTTTGCAAAACCAACCATTTCATCACAGCAAACACCTTTTTTGAATAACACTAAGGTTACTGTACCCAGAGGGAATGTACAGAAATCAGATTGACTACATCTGTGGAAAGAGACACCGAGAAGCTCAATATCAGCAGCTAAAAAGGTCAGGGATGACTATGGAACAGACCATATATTACTCACACATCAGTTCAAGATAAGGCTGAAGAAAATGAAAACAAGTCTACCAGAGTTAAAATATGACCTTGAGTCCATCCCATCTGAGTTTTGAGAACATCGCAAGAACAGATTTGCTGTATTGAACACTGAGGCCACAGAACCTTGTGAGAAGACATTGAGAACATTGTTCATGAAAACAGCAAAAGATCATCAAAAAGACAGGAAAGAGAGAAAATATTAAAAAAAGGATGTGAGAAGAGACTCTGAAACTTGCTCTTAATTGTACAGGGACTAAATCAAATGGAAGAAGTGATGAAGTCAAAGAACTCAATAAAAAATTTCAATGGGCAGCTCGAGAAGACAAAGTAAAATACCATAATGAAATGTGAAAAGCTCTATAATTTTGAAAACTAAAAAAGAACATGTTTAATATATCTTGAAGTGTAAGAACTGGAGAAAAAAATCAAGCCTCAAGATGAAATATTCAAGGATTTTTATAGGAAAAATATGGAATGATACAGGAAATGTCAATCTAAGATGGAAAGAATATACAGAGTCATGGTACCAAAAAGAACTAATTGACATTCCACCACTTCAGAAGATAACATGAACAAAAACCAACGGTACTGAAGGAAGAATTTCAAGCTGCACTGAATGTATTAACCAAAAACAAGCCTTCAGAAATTGATGGAATACTAATTAAAATGATTCAACATGTTGATGAAGAGCTGGAAGCACTTACTCATCTATGTGAGGTAATTTGGAAGACAGCTACATAGCTAACTAACTGTAAGAGATCCATATTTATACCCATTCCAAAGAAAGATGACCCAACCCAATTATCCAACTATAGAACAATGTCATTGATATCTCATGCAAGTAAAATTTTGCTGAAGATTATCCAACAACAACTGCTGTAGTGCATTAACAGGGAACTGTCAGAAATTCAGGCTGCATTCAGAAAAACACATGAAACAAGAGATATCCTTGCTAATGTCAGATGGATCTTGGCTCAAAGCAGAGAATATTAAAAAGATGCTTACTTGCATTTTATTGACTGTGAAAAGGCATTCAACTTCATGGACCATAATAAGCTATAGGTACCTATGAGAAGAATAAGAATTCCTAAACACTTCATTGTGTTCATGAGAAATCTATATATGGATCTAGAGGCAGTTGTGTGAAATGGACAAAGGAATACTGTATTGTGTAAAGTCAGGAAAGCTGTGTGTCAGGGTTGTAGCCTTTCATCATATATTTTCAATCTGTATGTAGAGTGAATCATCAAAGAATTGAAGAGGAATGTGGCATCGGGACTGGGGCAAGGCTTATTGACTGCATGTGGTATGCAGATGACACAACTCTGCATGCTCAAAATGAGGAGGACTTAAATCACTTTCTGATAGAGATCAAGGATTGCAGCTTTTAGTATAGATTAGGACTGAACGTAAATATCAAAATCCTCACAATTTGACCAATAGGTAACATCATGATAAATGGAGAAAAGTTTGAAGTTGTCAAAGATTTCACCTTGCTTGGATCCACAATCAATGCTTATGGGAGCAGGAGTCAGGAGCTCAAACTTCATGTTGCATTAGGGAAATCAGCTGCCAAAGATCTCTTTAGAATATCTAACAGCAAGGATGTCATTTAGAGGACTAAGGTATTCCTGACCCAAGCTATGGTATTTTCCATTACCTCATAGGCATGTAAAAGTTGGGCATTGAATTAGGAAGACCAAAGAAGAATTGATGATGAACTGGGTGGCAGAGAAGAATAATGAAAATATCATGGTTTGCTAAAAGGAGAAACTCATCTGTTTTAGAAATGTTTGAATTGTGGTGCTGGAAAAGAATATTGAAAGTACCATGGATTACTAAAAGGACAAACTGATTTGTCTTTGAAGAAGTATGGCCAAAGTGTTCTTTAGAGGCAAGGATGGTGAGAGTTTGCCTCATGGATTTTGAATATGTCAGGAGAGACTGGGAGTAGTCTCTTTAAAAAGGACATCATGCTTTGTAAAGTGGAAGGACAGCGAAAAAGACAAAAGGCCTCAAGGAGATGGATGGACACTGGCTGTAACAATTGGTTCAGGCTTAGCAACAATTGTAAAGATGGTGCAAGACCATGCAGTGTTTCATTTTGTTGTGTATACGGTCACTATGGATTGGATCTGACTTTATGGTTCACCTAGAGATAATAAACATTATTCTTTCCAAAAGCAAATTTCACGTTTACCATCACATATTATACATTTCCGAATTCTGAAAACCTATTTTAGTTTAATACATCCCAGAAATGGGCATCACTGAATTCCATCCTGAATCTAGATTGCCTGTTGTCACTGAGATCTTCCACATTCTTGTTCATTTGAATGACATACAGGTGAAAGACAACATAAACACACTAAACATTACACCACATTAAAGTTAACTCCCTAAGCATACTCAGACTTAAGCATTTCCTATACTACAATCATAGCTTTACATATTTTGTGATTTACTATATTTATAAGCTCCTTAAAGAAAGCATTCAGCTACTTCTGAAGATTCATTTGGGTTTGAGAGATTAATGAATACTGAATCATCAGTTTTTGGGGGAAAACAATTCAGGCACAAAGATATTAGAAACATTTTGGCCTAAAATAGCTGATAAAGTCTCTGTGATTTCATATAAGTGAATGCTAAATAATGAAAGGCCATCCTCCTAGCATCCTCGCTTCTGAAGCATTTGATCATAAGCCAGCAGGTTTCCTTCAACCTGTAAATTATTAACTATAGCAAGAAGGAGACTTAGAAAATGTCATAGTGATTCAAAGACACTCCTGATAATTAATATTTGCATAAATAATCCTCTGGAGATTTAAATGTCATCTTTTCATTATGGAGCAGGACATGGAATTTTGACCTAAATCATTCTATTCCAGGATGTCAAGTAAAGGCTGCATGGATCCAAAATTTGTTTAATGTAAGGGAAGTGTGAGAAAAATTCTATCTTCATGAGCAAATACATATAAAAGACAATTTGGGGAAGCAAACTAAGAAGGAAAGAGAGAGAAAGAAAGAGAGTGAGTGGACTGCATCCTGGTCCACCAAGCCACAAGGATGATATTCCTGTTCGGAGCAGCCAATGCACAGAGAGGACTGTAGGGCCGGCCCCACCATAAGTCACAGCCTCCCTCACTGACCCATAGTGCTATGGGGGACAGCACTGGAGACACAGTGCAGGAGTTGTGCCTGGTCTGACCCCCCTCCCCCACCCTCCATTTTGGTGAGACATGAAGGAAGGGATCGCAACAGAGCAGCAAGTCGAGCAAAGCAGTGAAGTCCCAAAGGAATCTCAAAAATAGACTTTGGGGGCAGGGCTTGGCACCTCATCAGACTCAACTGGAAAGAATGCATAATGGTCAACAGACAGACCTATTTATAGGCTTTTAAAAATATCTATCTATATAAGATACACAGGATAAACAATCCCGAGGGGGAAACAATGGGACCAACGATTCTCGATGGACATGGGGGAGGTGGGTAAAGGTAAGGGGGTGGGCAGGAAACAAACCCAGGCACAAGGGAACAA
>NW_022111373.1:48718989-48731737 GCF_000313985.2 Echinops telfairi | reverse complement strand
AAAGATATAGTATCTGAGGTCTTAAAGGCTTGGAAGCAACACAGCCTACATGGAAGAAGCACATCAGCCTGTGCAATCATGAGGTGTCAACAGAATTAGAAGACCCAAAACTATCATATCAATTTGAACAAGAGTGGGTAGAGTGGACACCAAGCCCATCTGTAGACAATTGGACATCCCCTCATAGAAGGGTCACAAGGAAGGGATGAGTCATCCAGGGTGCATTATAGCACAGATGAAACATACAACATTCCTCTAGTTCTTTAAAGCTTTCTCCTTCCCCTTCCCCACTACTATCATGATCCCAGTTCTACCTTACAAATCCGGCTAGACCAGAGCAAGTACACTGCTACAAATAAGAGCTCTTGACACATGGAATCCAGTACAGATCAATCTCTCAAGAACAATAATGGGAGTTGTGATACCATGAGAGTAGGGGGACAATGGTGGGAGAAAGGGGGAAACCGGTGACAATGATCAACATATAACCACCACCACCCCTGCCCAGGGTGACGAACAACAGAAACATGGGGGAAGGGAGACAGTGGATGGTGTAAGACAGGAAAACAACACTAATTTATAATTTAACAAGGGTTCATTAGGGTGGGAGGAGCGGGGAGGAAGGGGAAAAATGGGGAGCTGATATCATGGGCTCAAGTAGAAAGAAATTGTTTTGAAAAGGATGATGGCAACAAATGTACAAATGAGCTTGACACAATCGATGCTTGGATTGTTATAAGAGCTGTAAGAACCCCCAATAAAATGATTAAAATAATAATAATAAAACCAAAACAAAACAAAAAAGAATTTGGAACGTTAGATCTAAAAATGGATGAGCAAAAATATGAACAAAAATGAGAGCAAAATACAAAAACCATGCAAATCATGGTATAACCCCGAAGGTCCAGACATACTCCTTACCTGTCTCCATCCATTTCTGTCCCAGTGGCATGTTTCTGTTTAAGAATAGCTAGTCCTGTGCTGAGAGGAACCCTGCTGTTGCAGCATTTATGCACTGAGCTTCTAACCTCAAGGTCAGCAGTTCGAAACCGCCAGACATTCCTCTAGAGCAAGATAAGATATTTTACTCCTGCTAAGAGTTAAACGCACTGCCATCGAGTCAATGCTGACTCTTGACATCTCTTGTGGGTTTCTGAGACGATAACTGTTCACTTGAGTAGATTTCCCAGTCTTGCTCCCACATCCGCTGCTGGCAGTTTCAAACTGCTGACAATGTGAATTATAGCCCAACTTGTAACCAACCACTACACAACCAGGGCTCCTTATCATGGGTCTACGTAGTGGAGAGTTAGCCTTGGAAACTGTGTGAGTGGCTCTACCCTCTTCGTCGGGATGTTATAAGTCAGAGTCCACTCAATGGTGGCGAATTTGAGTAAGCAGTATGCTGCAGGAGCCCTCGTGGCCCTGTAGGGTTGGACTACTAACCCAAAGGACTCTGCTTAAAGCACACCAGCAGCTCCACAGGAAAAAGATACTCCCATAGAGTTACAAAACCCGAAAACTTTATATTGGGTCTCTGTGAAGCAAAATTCCCTCAATAGCAGCGGGTTTAGTTTTGGTTTAGTACTGTGCTGGCTCCAGTTTATACACTAAAGAAAAAGTGTGTGTGTGTGTGTGTGTGTGTGTGTGTGTGTGTGTGATGTGTACAAAGTAGATCTCTATAAAGCTTAGAAGGCTCTATCCTTTTGGAAGCAGATTGCCAAATTTATCTTCCAAAGAACAAAATATTTGAATAGCTGATCTTTTCGCTAGTAATCTATTTACATCAGTAACCATTCACATAACCCAAGTCTTTATATATATATATATATATATATCCCCCACTAAGCACTACAGTTTCTTCAGTCTACTTGTACCCAGATATGTGTCTAAGTTCATAATAAATGCAGCAATATTTCTAAGATTCTGCTTATTGTCTTCATCTGAAATCTTGCATTAGTTAGGGTAATGTCAGAAACTATAACAAACTCCCAAATGTTAATGCTTGAATAATTGGTGCTCTACCAGTTCATTTCTTCTTTAATCCAATATGGTTCCGCTGGTGAGCAGGATGTTTTCCTGTACATGTAAGTTAAAGACGTAAGTCCTCTCCATGTCAGGGACAAGCCATTTCCAAGGGTCATGTCATTCTGTACACGCAGTGCACAGAAATACAGTCGATGCCCATCATTCCTGCTACAACTCATCAGCACAAGGTCACACCTAGATGCTGTGGGGAGCTGAGAAATACAGCCTCTATGTAAACAGCTGCTTCTACGCTAGAGGGAACGCAGGCTTTGTGGGCATCTTCCTGCTTCAGGCCTAAGACCAGTAATTAATGCTACCTAAGGAATCCTAGTGGTGCTGTGGGGTAGGCATTGGGCTGCTTACCACAAGTTTGGTTTGTTCTATCCCACCAACTGCTCTACAAAAGAAAACTGAGGCTCCTGAAAAGATTTACCGTCTTTGGAACTATCTATAGGTTCACTGTAAGTCAATTCAATGGCAGGGTTTTGTTCGGGGGTCTGGGGTGGGGAGAAAACCTTTCCTAAATGGCAAAGATAGATTAGAGAGAATTTTTTTTAAAAAACAACATGCAAATGGAGACAAGAACCAGAGCAAGAAAACCATATATTGTGATTTAGTGACAAATAGAGCATATATAGCCAAAGCTAAACCAAATAACGTATCCAAGATAAAACTATCCAAATTTCTTACCATTAAAGAAGGAGATTTGCACAGATTATGGAGATATTGAAATTTAATCCCCAGTATTGGTGAGTGTGATGCTGTTTGGAAATAAGGCCTCTAAAATGTTATCAGTTAGCATGGAATCGTTCTGAAATAAGACCGGTCCTAGTCCAATGTGAGGGTGTCTATAAAAGAAGAGAAGAGAAATAGAGGGAAAGTGGCCAGTGGAGGAAAAGGCAGAGATTTTAAGAGGCAGAGTTAGAGACCAAAAAATCCCAAGCATCACTGGGAGCCAACAGGAGCTAGGAAAGAGGAACTGAGCCCTCAACAGAAATCAATATGGTGAACATCTTGATTTGGGGCTCAATCTCTGGAACTATGAGAAAATAACTGTCTATTTTTATTATCCACCCAGTTTGCGGTACGTATTACTACAATTTAATACACCTAACGTGGAGTCCTGGTGGTACTTTGAGTTAAGCATTGGACTGCCATCTGCAAAGTCTGGGTTTCAGACCCACTAGCTGCTCTGTGGGGGAAAGATGAGGTTGTCTGCTTCCATAATGATTACAAATCTCTGAACTGATATAGAGTTGGTATGAATTAGAATGGAAACAATAGGAGAGGGCAAAAATACACCTCATACACAAATAGATATTAATTGCATTGCCTGCGTGCAGAGGAACCTGGACTACATTTGAAAGTTGCTTCAGGAGGCAAACTACCACACTACATGTAAAGGAGGACGCAGAAAGAGAAACGGTGCTCGGCTTTGCTTATAACACTAGCTGGTGCTTAATTGATCAGCCGTCTCCAGGTGCATGTAGAATAGCAGGCAGAGCCTCATTAAATGTCCTTGGTCTCCCTCGGAGATAAGTATGCATTGTTGCCTTTCTAGTTAGCCCTAGTGAAATCAGATAAGTCTGAAGTAATGGGACTGTTTGCACCTGCATTTTTTTTTTATTTTTTATGCCGTGCCCTCCTCTGATAGGTGAGATAAACTTCACAGGCTATTCAGACTTCATTGTGGCATTTAGACTCCCTAAGAACGAAATGCAAGTGTCGACACAAAGGAGCTGTCTGACGCTGTGTACTTAAGCTGTTTCTCGGCACCATGGAGTCGGCTCTGATTCATAGTGATGCTACGTGCAACAGAACACAACGCTGCCCAGCCGTGCTCCCTCCTTACAGTCATTGTCATGCTCAAGCCCATCGCTACCATCGGTGTGTCAATCCACCTGTCACAGGCCTTCCTCTCTTTCGCTGTCTCTCCACCTTTCCAAGCATGATCTTGTTTTCCAGGGACTAGCTTTCCTAGAAATGCAGCCAAAGTGTGTGAGATGAAGTCCTGCCAGCCTTGTTGCTAATGACATTCTGACTGTGCTTCTTTCAAGCCAGATTTCTTTGTTCTGTGGGCTGTCCAGGGTACTTTCAATATTCTCCACCAGCACTATAGCTCAAATGTATCATTTCTTCTTCCACTGTCCTTATTCAGTGTGCAAATTTCACGTGCACATGAAGGACTTGGAAATAGTACGGAGCTCTAGGTCAAGTACATCTTAGTACTCAAAGTAACATCCTTGCTTGCAACATTTTAAAGAAGTCTAGTGCAGCAGATTTACCCCAAACAATATATTATTTGATCTCTTGAGTGCTGTTTCCATGAACATTGATTATGGGTCCAAGCAAGATGAAATCCTTAAGCAATCTTTCCTCTGCTTATCATGATGTTATCGATTGGTCCCATTGTGAGGACTTTTATTTTCTTTGATCTCCTCAATCTTTGCTCTCCATCAACAAGAGCTACATGTCTTCCACAGCAAGCAAGGAAGGTTGTGCTATCCGTGTATTGAAGGCTGTTAATAAGCCTTCCTATGAAGAGTACTCAGAATGTGGACAGTTCTACCCTGTCCCATAGGGTTGCAATGAGCGATGACCTCTGAGACTCAGTGACAGTGAATTTGGTTTTATGGCTTAGCCATTCTCCTGGTCAAAGCCTCCTTGGGGCCCTGGTTCCTACTACACACATGCAATTACGTGCATGGCAGGATGATGGCTATGGAGGGTGTGAATTATTAGAGGCCCAACCTGAAGCATCAGCAGTTAGGATGGACACTTTTGCATTGAAAATGTACTTAAACCATTGAGTTTGTTTTGCATAGGCTAAAAGGATCCCTGGTCGCATTTAATGCTTGTTTCTGACTTGGTTTAAATTTGAGTCTAGGATTTAGGTTCACACTGTGGAACATTCTGTAATAGATGTAAAGAATATCCATCCCAGCCAAGGGCTTCATTTATTTTGTTTCTACTTTTGCACAAGCTAAACTTAATTTTCTAGTAAGTTTAGGTATTTGGGAATCATGAATCATTTACTTAAATCAAACTCAATTTCATTACCTTTCCATAATCTAAATACACAATTGTGCCAGTTTATTTTTAACTTACAAGGAAACTCACAAGGACATGTTTGGCACCTCTTCACTTGTTTTAGCTGTTTATGTGGTCTGATTCGTTATTAAGGCTTAGATCCCGTTTATGTGCGTAGCTCTGGCCTGAGGCGCTCCTCTGTCCCATTGCAGAGTTCTATGGGGGCCTGAAGAGAGGCATTATATTCCTGTGATATGGTGCAAACCACTGAGCTCATCTGAAGTGTCAAACTTGAGCACTGATCCTTGTTCTTTCCTTCCCAAGTATAGAATAAACACCGCCATCTCCGGCCGCTCTGATTGCACCAGTCACAAGCTGTCAGATGATTCCTTTGTTCCTGAGGATTTTTAATGACTGGAAAAAAACAGTCCTCGTCTCATCTTTAAAAGGCAGCCTGTTTTATCCAAATGATGTCTAATAATTCCAATTCGGAAGATATGGTTTTAAGTTTCTGAATGACAGGAAATAAATTAAACTTCCTTTTTAATGGAGAATGTTAAAAATAATCCACATCTTTCTTTGTCAGATTTTAGCCTTTTGAAGAAAAATTAAATGAGAATCCCGGGGGAAGTGTTATAAATATCATATTATTACACTCTTTATTACTTAAATAGTCAGGAATTTTTATTGATCTGTTTTACTGTTCTAGTTACAATGAAAACTATGTAAGACATAGTTCAATTCCTACTTAAGATTTAAGATCTAATAGGATACTCCCTGCCTTCAAGTCATTTCTGACTCATACCAACCCTACAGAACAGAACGAGCCCCAGTGGATTTCTGAGACTGTAACACTTCACAGGAGTAGAAAGCTTCATCTTTCTTCTGTCGAGGGCCTGGTGGTTTGAACTGCTGGCCTAATGGTGAGCAGCCCAACGTGTAACCAGGACTTTTGAGGTCTAATACAATAGAGAAAATTAATACTCATGAAATATATATATATATATATACATATATATGTGTATATATATATCGCCATTAGGGTGAACAGTTCAGATGGCTACTTTAAATGTAACAGGTGTTTGTAACAAAATTAAGGCAGAAGCAATAAAACAAAGCTTGACGGAGGAAGTTGTATTTGAACGAAGACTTGTAGGCTAAGCAAGAGGGGAAAGTAGCGTAGCAAAGTGCTTAAGAACAGTGACTCTAGAATCAGATGAACCTTCACAGCTGGAGAGCTGAGGGGCTTAGAGAAATAAGGTACCTGAGCTTTCCAGCCTTGGGTTTTGGGTATATTTTTTCATCCTTAAAGTGCTATTAATAATAATATCTACCTCATAGTTTGATTTCTGTTTTTAGAGAGCAATGTAACATACATCAAGATTTCAGTCATAGTGGTCAGTGTAAGATGTGAAAATAATAATAATTTTTAATTTATCAAGGGATCACAAAGGAGGGAGGGGGAGGAAAAAGAGAGGAGCTGATACCAAGGGCTCAATAGAAAGTAAAAGTCTAGAAAATAATGATGACAACATATGTATAAATATGCTTGATACAATTGATGTATGGATTATTATAAGAGCTGTAAGAGCCCCTAATAAAACAATCTTTTTATATAAATCAATAAATTAAAATTTATATTTCAACAACAAAAGAGTTTCGTCATAAAAAGTCAATTACTGTATTAGTGTTAGAAGCCTTGGTGGCTCAAATGGTTAAGCATGTGTTTGCTAACCAAAATATTAGCACTTCTAATTCACCCAGTGGCTCCTTGGAAGAAAGATCTGGTGACCCAATTCCATAAAGACTACAGCCAAGAAAACCATATGAGAAAAAAATAGAGTAAGAGACCTGCTTGGCTGGTGTGAAGATGTGTTATGGGTTATAACCTGGAAGAAGATAGATAGATAGGTTAGCATGTGGTCAGCTCCAAACCAAACTCAGCACCATCAAGGCAACTATGGCTCAGAATGACCCTATCTATATGTATGCATGGGACCAGAGAGCCTCAGCTTTCCCTCACCGAGCAGCTGATGGGTTTGAATCACCAACCTTGCGGCTAGCAAGTATGGCTTACCAGAGAGGACCAAACTGTTTCCTTTAGCATGTGGCTAAAGGGGAGTTTAAAAACTTGACACTCTTATTCATATACTCCTCTGGATTACATTAACATTCATTATGTGCAAAGCCCTTGGCCTGAACTAGCGATTCTGGTATGAAAAGGATGTGCACAATTCGAGCCCGTGTGGCGCTTTGACTCATGTTCTTGTCGGGACTGTGAAGGCAAACAGTTACAAATGGTAAAGGGGAAATGTGCAGTGGCTTGTCCTACACACTATGCCAAATGTTTTTATATTTTTCTGGATTTTTTAAAAATTGAAAGATTAAAAAAGAAAGCTTTGCTAACCATAAAAAAATGACTACTGACCTGTATAAGATAAGCTATATGATGTTTCAATTTGATGAATACTAATGCTCAGTGGGGGCGGGTGATCACTTTTTCTATTTAGACTCATACATTTGATAATTTGATTAAAACGAATCATTCAGGACTGTAAAACCGATATGGAGCTTGATTGAAACTTTTGATATACAAAAGCCACAGTTTCAGGCCTTGGAAGCCTGCACCATCATTTCATCTTTTCTTACACTTTAAGCAGGACTAATCAGTGGATTACCATTGAACCTTGTATAGTTCCTGCATCTGTGTATGCTTTTGTTTGCCCCATTGTGATTTTGTCCACTCTCTTCTCCCTCTTTAATGTGCTTTGTGGTCCAAACCACTTTCTGTGCATGTCTTTTTCATCTAATATCACTCATTTCAAGCAGCATTTTCTGAGAACCTGCTAGGTGGCTGTCAATAAAATAGCTACTGATTCCTTTCTTGGGATGCTTACTGTTAGAGTTATGAAGGTTGCACACAGGACAGTCTTAATAAAGATGATCTCCTACTAAGTCAACTCTTCTACAAATGTATTCTCAATGATTGTGCTATCTCAAAGCCCAAGTGACGGGTTCCCATAAACAGTGCGTCTCAAAGCAAATGCTATGTGTCCATCAGGATTGACTAGCTTAAGTGCAATAACAAAAAGCACAGAATACTTGGTAGCTGTATACGTGTTCATTTCCATGCATAGTACACGTTCCACCCTTCAGCCGGGGAACTCAGTTCATTGTGGCCCCTAAGAGGCGCAGGAGATCAAAGGTTCTTTGTTAGGAAGCTCCTGTCTCCCAAGAGCCTTCACACTCTGGCAGAGTGGAAGAAAGACAAGAAGGCCGTGCAGCTTCTCTTTTGTTTTAGTCCAGAGGTGGCATATTCATTTCACTCTCATTTTCTGAGTCAGAGCATGCGATGTGTTTGTCTAGCTTTAGTGCGGCAAAGGTGTGCGGTCCTCACATGTTTGTAGAAAAAATGTTAGTAAGCAATGCCACCGTATCCTATAAGACATGTCAATCTGACGTTTTAGGAGACATGTGCCCCAGAATGCCTTTTATTCACAGCAGAGATATGTGAGGTGAACTACTTGCAATATTGAACAATTCTCAGATCCACTTATCTCAAATTCTCAGATCCACTTAAAGTGATTTTCTGTTCACTTCACCACCGCAAAATTCCTCATTTCATAAACAACACCCAGGAAAATCTTTAATTAGCTACCAAATGTGGAACATGAACACAGTTCTCCAACAACTTTTAAGAAGAATTGGCAACTACACAACATTGACCATATTCCACTACAATATTATAACACTCACATTTCTCATCTGATAATTTACTTCAAAGAGCTTCAAGAACTTCGAGTTTAGCCCCGTTCTAGTTCCTATGGCAGTAGAAATCCCATGACAGTAAATTATTTTGAATCACTTGAATTTTGCTTTAATATTGTATCCATACCCTGGAATCTACAAAGAAATGTGAAGTTATTTCTAGGAAGTCTGTTTGTTTAAGAGTTGGATTGGGGCTTACTGAGAGCCAAAGGAAATCTAAAATATACTAAACATCTCAGATCTGACATACCACAAGAGTTGAAAAACGGGAATGTATTAGCTATGAAACAACATTCTTCAGTTCACCAAAGTTAACTTAGAACTGAAATAGAAATGTGTTTACTATACTTGTTCAAAGTCTGGGGATACAAACGTACCTAGACCAGTCGTCAGAAAGGATCCTGGAATTTTACAATCCTGTTCATTTGCAACAGGTGTATTTGCTGTACTTTTAACGCCTGTCATTCGCATTCGTTTGTTGAATATACTTGCCAGTTCCGTGCCTCATGGTGTAGACACCTTTGATAGTGAGACTCATTGAAGTCTTTTTATGATGATTATAAAATGATAAGAGTGATACTTTGCACTGTGTGCTTTCCTTCTAATCAGCCCCAAGTTTATGTCACAATCAGAACGATAGCTTTTATATTGCTGGTGCAGGCTTTCTTTGACATTCTAACACAAGCACTTGTCATAAACCAGCCAAAGAATAGGCCCATTGTATTGGTCTTATTGATGTATCAAAGTGAAAGTGGCCTATGTGTTTTTAAGTCTTTTTCACACAACTTCAGTTAGGACTTAAAATAGTTGGTTGAGCAGAAATATATTAGCTTCAATGTTTTCTTCTCATGTGTTTAAAATATACTGTTTGTGTTGTTATACGGATGTACAATCCGGAACCTCTCTAAGAAGGATCGGCTCTTTTAAAGTGTCTTTTGTTCAGGCTGTAGTGCTTTGCCCTGAGTCTTCTTAAATAGGAAGTTTGCTCTCCTGCAAGCCTCTCTGTGATGCTAACAGGCCTTCCTGCAGATTCTCTTGATAATTTCAAACTCATATTCTCACTTATTGAGTGAATCACCAGATTTCCTAATTTACCCATTTTCCTTTTCTCTATTTATTTGACTGGTCTGAAATTAAAAATCCATCTGGGTGTTGAGATGTCTTAGTTTGAGTTCCCTCAAGGTCAAGCCTAAGAAAAGGACTCAAATGCAGTCTCTTTACTTTGCGGGAGTTCATCTATAACAGGGGTGAAGAAGCACAGAAACTAAGACAGAAAAGGCAATATTAAATATGTTAAGTATGGAAACGTAGTTGAGTACGATTTATGACGGCGATGGAGAATGCGTCCAGGAGCTGTTCACGGGGACAGTGGGGACAGAAAGACATCCATGCGTTTCTCTGCAGGCGTCCTCAAACTATGGCCCACCGGCTGTTTTTGCCCTGTTTTGTTTTTCCACTTCAAAATAAGATATGTGCAGTGTGCATAGAAATTTGTTCATAGTTTTTTTTTTTAACTATAGTCCAGCCCTCCAACAGGTCTGAGGGACAGTGAACTGGCGCCCTGTTTAAAAAGGTTGAGGACCCCTGTTAGGGCATTCATACCCTGGTATCTCCCTGGAATGGCCTTGTCCATCCGTGGAGCAGAGTTGTGGCTTTAGAGAAGGATTCATGTACGAAATTGAAATATGCATCTCAGACAGGAAATATAAAACAAACAAACATATCATTGATGTGGGGTGCTGTCAATAGGGATTATGGTTACATAAAATGTGCATTTTGCAACTGTGGCTAAAAACAATTGGGCAAAGAAATGGCACATGCGATAACAGAAGGGTCTACCATAATAGACACTTTATTTTCATCTTATATATTGAAAAATGCCTTTGGAGGTCATGTCTGACTTCCCATGGCTTCTCTGGAGAGCAGGTGAGTTCAACTCCAAAGTCTGCTCTAGAACCCCTCCTCTGAGACAGAGACCAGACATGCTCCCAACCTTCCTCAGGCAAACTCCCTTTCCTTTATTCTGACACCAACGATCTCTCCCAGGACTCTCTACTTCTCTGCTGACTTCCGTCTTCCATTGCATTGGCCACACAGAACTCTAGACAATACTTACAATTTAGGGGGGGGGTTATTAAGGAAGTTAACAGGCTATTATCACAAGTGAGGATCAGAAACCATGTAAGTCCCCTTGTCCACAAAAGCATCTTTTCTCAGCTATGCTGGCTGGCATGTCTCTCTCGGGTTCTCAGTGTCTCGGCCCTTGACTTCTGCCCTTCCCACTAGAGTGCTGCAAAGCTCCTTTAGCGTTGAGAAATACACAAAGGGCACCCCACTCTGCAAGCCAGCCTGCTGCCCAAAGGCACTCAGCTGTACTTCTGCAGCCAGCCAGAAAGCTTGCCACTCAGAGTGTCACACTGATGCCACTGCTGCTGCTGCTCACCGTGATCTCGGGTCTGCTCTACTCTGTGGTTCTGTGCTTCCTGCGCATGGGATTCTCCATCCCTGCTGCAGAAAACTGACCCCTTTCTACTCAGCAAAACGTCAAAACTGACAAAGCTCCAAGTGCCAGTCCTTTACTGCTTGTTTGCATGCTCCCACCCAGGAGCTTGATGGGAATCACAAAGAAACGATTGGAGATCATGGATAGAAGGAACTGCTGGGTTACATCCTGGGCTGCTAACCACAAAGTCAACACTTCGAAATCAGTAGCAGCTCTGTGGAGGTAAGAAAAAGCTTTCTACTCTTTTCAAGATTTACAGTGTCGGGTGGGAATTGACTCAAGGGCAGGGAGTTGGAGCTAAAGAGGCAACAGAAGTTACAAAGGCAAATGGTGCTTAATCAATGCTATATTGTAACACAATGTCCTTCCTAGATGAATACACTCGACCCTTTTTCTCTCATCCATTTGTTTTACTTTTACCACTTTTGAATATGACTGCACCTCAGAACTCTGTGTGCCTCTTTTCCTGAGCCACCAACTAGATCATGTCAGTAAGTTTATGCAGATTTGGGTCAAGAATATTTCAAGACTTTTAAAAACCAATTTTATAGTCATTTCAAATCCCTGGTGTTCCTCTGACACATTTTTTTGTTGATTTCTTTTGTGCCAGGTTAGCACTAACACTGCTATTTCCCATTACCCTCAAATGTATGGTTTACACTTCTGTAACAAAGGCACAATGCTAAATTTGCAAGGGAGGCAGTTCTTGGATTGCTAATGTGATCACGGCTTTCCTTCACAAGGAGTATACCTTAGTGTTAAGTAGCCTGGATTTCAGAGTCAGAGTGTGTGAGTGTAAATGCTGGCCCTGACTTTGACCCAGGTATTTAATCTCCTCGGGTCTCAGTCATCTCATCTGTAAAACGGGGATATAATAGAATCTACTGGATAGGGTTATTCTGGGCATTCAATTAGCAATTACTTCTCACACAGTACCTGACACATGAAAATAAAATAAAGAACAGCCTCACTGTCGAGGTGTTTCTGACTCCTAGTGGCCGCCCCTAGAGGACAGAGTGGAATTGCTACTGTCCTATTCCTGAGGCTGAAATCTTTACGGGAGCATACTGTCACATTTCCCCACCTCAAGCTGCTGGTGGGTTCAAACCACTGATCTTCTGATTAAAAAGTGAGCACTTAACCACTGTATCACCAGGGTTCTATGGCTGGCACATAGTGAACTCATTATAATGGTCTGATAAATAATAAATAAAACCACATCAAGAGATTGTTGGACCTTTTGTTTATCTGAGTATAATAACATTCACAATTCTCTTGAACAAATAGTTTTTGGTCAGTAAGTAACAGATGAAAAACAGTAGAGAAACACACAGGCACAGACACATAGGCACAATGTATCATTCTTCACGTGTGAGTCTCAGAGAATAAACAATTTTTAGGACTCCTTCACACTTTCAA
>NW_022111373.1:48715289-48717229 GCF_000313985.2 Echinops telfairi | reverse complement strand
GAGAGTAGAGCTACCAGTAGGATTAGGAGATGGTGTGGGGAGAAAGGAGGAATTGATCAGAAGGACCAACTAGAACCCCCTCCAGGGAGACGAATAATGGAAAAGTGGGTGAGGGGTGACAGAAGACGAGATAAGATACGGAAATAATAATATCTAACTAATCAAGGGTTCGTGACGAATGGTGGGTACAGGAGGCAGGAGGAAGAAATGGGGAGCTGATATCAAGGACTCAAGTGGGAAGAGAATGCTTTGAAAATGATGATGGTGGCATATGTGCAAATGTGCTTGACACACTGGAAGAATGTACTTATTGTGATAAGAGATGTTAAGAGCCACCAATAAAAGTATTTAAAAAACAAACAAACCTGAAAACAAAACAAAAAAAAGAATAGTGGCTGAGGGAGACATCTGATGGTGTAAGATATGATAAAATAATAATAATTTATAAACTATCAAGGTTTCTGGGGGAGGGGGGAGCGGGAGGGGAGGGGGGAAAATGAGGAGCTGACACCAAGGGCTCAAGTAGAAAGCAGGTGCTGTGAGAATGATGATGGCAACGTATGTACTAATGTGCTGGACACAAATGATGTATGTACGGATTGTGAAGAGTTGTATGAGCCTCTAATAAAATGATTAATTTTAAAAAAGAGTACTTTGAGAAGATTAATAATTAATTTTTAAATGTCACTTCAAATACTTTGAAAGCCAACAAACCAATTGCCGTACAGCCTGTTCCAACTCAGAGCAATCCTGTTAGGCCGAGTCAGACTGTCCCGTAAGGTTTCCAAGCTCGTGAGCCTTAGGGAACTAGGCTCCCACAGTTTCTCCCCACAGGTCAGCTAGCCAGTTGGACCATTGACTTCTCAGGTAGGAGGCAGGCACGTAACACTGTTCCACCTCCCCTCGCTCGTAGACCAGGAAGACCCCAATAATTGACTACATGGTCACCACACTTAACATTAATGTGTCTTGATTATTTTATTACTCTTTTTCCATCTTGAGAAAAAAAGAGACCCATACAGTATAGCTTTATGATGGCCGAGACATATGAGGGTAAGGAAAAAAGTACTTCTACACAAAATCACAGAAACGTTCTTTAAACAAAATATCAAAATGTGATGCTATTTTTCTTAATACATCCTCTATCTGTATATAATTCTAAAACAGCTGTTTCCATGTCTTTAGTCACTGCCTGAATAAATTCTGCATTCTTTGACTCAGACCACATTAAAAAATAGCAGTTTCGGGCACCATCATTAAGGGACTCAAATTGTGTTTGTACGAAAAGGTTTGTGGGTTTTTTGTTTTTTTTTTACTTTGGGAAACAAAAAGACACCCCAAAGGCCAAAATCATGTGTGTAGGGTAGAGGGGACAATATTTACTAATGAAAATCTCATAGGGCAGCACTTACTACCTTTACACCTGAGCAGGTGCACGGTTCTGATGGAAAAGTACTATTCCTCTCCGCAAAAACGTTACGGCCTTTTTCTCACTGATGTAGATTTCCATTCTCTTAACACTTCTCCATGCTCATCCTGCATCTTTCAAGAAAATCTGTGATCACGATTTGCCTTTGGGAATCCCTGGAAACAGTCACCATAACTGAGAGGTATGACCTCTTTGCCTTGACGTTAACTGGCCGACATCGATCCACAGAAGTCACAGTTTTGAGTGGATTTTTTAAAAAGCACTCTCAAGTGACCAAGACCAGTGTGCTACTGAGAGGACTGGTCAGCAGCTATCCACTGATGACAGATGTATGTCTAAATATGTTTTGTTTGGAATAAACCTATCCACTCACGAACTAGCATCATTGTAGCAGTCCTTTTTAACATGACCTGATATATGCTTCTGAGTTTCAGATGTGCTGCTGTTAAAATACTGATTATTTAAATCTGATGGTTATAGGTATAGCTTTATCTTCCAAATTTATAAAGTG
>NW_022111373.1:48712440-48713707 GCF_000313985.2 Echinops telfairi | reverse complement strand
AACACAAGATACCAAACCTGTCAGAAATGATATTTCTTTTTTTATTTTTCCAAACAAAGAACTGCATCATTTTGTCCCACGTGCTCCTTCAAGTTTTGTAAAACCAACTTGAAGATTATCAGCTATCAAGTATTTATAATTTGGGTATTTGAATACTCCCAAGTTCCAGCAAATTTAATACATTCAATAAATAGTTTATGTATCTCAAATGTACAAAACACTAGTCTCTGTCAAGCTCTATCAAGCTAACAATAGCTAATATTTACCAGGTGCTCACAATCTACCAGGGTACTGTTATAAATGTATCTTATGTAATAACTCATTTAGTCTATTCCAAGACCCTATGGTGAAAATGGCATTGTTTCTCCCATGAAAGAGGTAAGAAAACAAACCTCGCAGAGAAAGGTAATATGATCAAAGTCACACGGTAAGAGGAAGAACCAAGGTCTGAAACTAGGCAATCTGTCTCTCAGGTGTTGTTACTGTTGTTGTTGTTGTTGTTGTCCAGTGCTATCAAGTTGATTCCAATTCATAGCAACCCTATGCACAACAGAATGACCTACCACCTGGTCCTGTGTCATCCTCACAATTATTCTTATGCTTGAGCCCATTGTTGCAGGCACTGTGTCAACCAATCTCATAGCGGGCTGCCTTCTTTTTGCTGCCCCTCTACTTTGCCAAGAGGTCTTTCTGAAGAGTTTAGTCTCTTCTGAAAACATGTTCAAAGTACATAAGATGAAGCCTAGCCATCCTTGCCTCTAAGGAGCCTTCTGGCCGAGCCTCTCTAAGACAGAGTTCTGTGTCCTTTTGCCAGTCCATGGTACTTTCAATATTCTTTGCCAGCACCACAATTTAAATTCAAATGCATTGATTCTTCTTCCGTCTTCCTTATTCAATGTCCAACTTTTACATAGACATGAAGCAATTTAAAATACCATGTCAGGTAGCCACCTTCAAATTGTATTTCCACCCAGGGGAATTTTCAGTAGAGTTAAGAGGAGAGTAGCGAATAAAATGTATAATGATAATAATCTATAAGACATAGAATAATGTTAAGGGGTTTAAGTAATGAAGCCATTATGGCCATTTTCATAAAATCTGTAAAGTCTTACTAAAGAAAATGGCATTTGCACTGGCATATTGCCAACAGTTGTTGTTGTGAGTCAATTGACTAACGGCAACCCCACATATGTCAGAATAAACCTATATTCCATAGAGCTTCCTGTGACTGGATTTAGGGAAGTAAATCACCAGGGCTTTCTTCGAA
>NW_022111373.1:48699690-48710597 GCF_000313985.2 Echinops telfairi | reverse complement strand
CAACAGAATTGATTCTTGAGAACTCATTTCAATAACAACAAAACCAAAAGTTGAACAGTTTAATAGTTATATAGATTTAGCATTGGTTACTTTTGATCAAATGAGTAAGAGAGATGACAACGGTCAAAAGTTTTTCTTTTTTCCCCCCCTTTTTTCCTGTTAGCTTTTAACACTCATAACTGGCTATAAAATGAAGCAAGAGCATTTATTGTATACTTTGGACACTGACCAGTATGGATCCAGTTGCAATATTGAAAGATTAATGGGAAAAATATTAAGTGATGCAGAAAGCATCAAAAGAAGATGGGAAGAATACACAGAGTCATTGTACCAAAAAGAACTAGTCAACATTGAGCCATCTCAAGAGGTAGGATATAATCAAGAATCATTAGTACTGAAGGAAGATGTCCAAACTGCTTTGAAGGGATTAACCAAAAACAAGGCTGGAGGAATTGATAGAATACTAATTGAAATACTTCAACAAGCTGATGAATCACTGGAAGTACTTACCACCCTCCTTCCCCCTCCCATCTGCACTAAGAAATTTGGAAGATAGCTACTTGGCCATGCCAAAGAGAAGTGCACCTACAGAATGTTTAGATTATGGAACAAGGTCATTGAAATTACATGCAAGTAAAATGTTGCTGAAGACCATCCAACAACAGTTACAGCAGTACATTGACAGGGACCTGGCAGAGGTTCAGGCCATACTCAGCAGAGGACTGGGAACAAAGGATGTCATTGCTGAAGTCAGATGGATCTTGGCTCAAAGAAGAGAATAGCAGAGAGATATTTCCTTGTGCTTTATTGACTGTGTCAAGGCTTTTGACTGTGTGGATCACAACAAACTGCGTGTGCCTTGAAAAGAATAGGAATTCCGGAACACTTCCTTGTGTCCTGAGGAACTTGTACTTGGATCAAGAGACAGTTGTGCAAACAAATAAGGAAATGCTGCCTGGTTTCAGACCAGAAAGGGGGTGTGTCAGGGTTGTATCCTCTCACCATACTTATTCAATCTGTATGTTGAGCAAATTATCAGAAAAACTGGATTATGTGAAGAAGAATGTGGCAACAGGATTTGGAGGAATGCTTATTAACAACCCTCTCCAAAATGTAGATGGCACAGCTTTTCTTGCTGTAAGAGAGGCCTTGAAGCACTTGTTGCTGAAGATCAAGGGTTGCAGCCTTCAGAATGGATTACAACTCAATGCAAAGAAGACCAAAATCCTCACAACTGAACCAATAGGTAACATCATGATAAATGGAGAAAAGGTTGAAGTTGATCAGGACTCCATTTTGTTTGGATCTGTAATCAATGCTCATGGGATTGGTAGTCAAGAGAGCAAAGGACAGATTACATTGGGTGATTTGCACAAGAACCTCTTTAGAATGATGAAAATTAGGGTTGCTACATTGACGACTAAGGTGCACCTGACCCAAGCTATGGTATTTTCAATTATTTCATATGTATGTAAAAGGTGGACATTGAATAAAGAAGATCAAAATAGAATCTATGTATTTGAATAATGGTGCTGGCAAAGAATATTGAAAACACCATGGACTGCCAAAAGAATAAACAAAGCTGTTGTGGAAGACGTGCACACAAGAAACATAGCAACATGCAAGCCACCAGACTAAGACAGACTGGCAGCAAAAAGGCACAAAACCCTCAACAAGGTGAACTGACACAGTGGCTACTATAATTGGTTCAAGCATAGGACCAATTGTGAGGATGATGTAGGAATGGGTAGTGTTTCATTCTGTTGTGCATTCTGTTGTGTCACCGTGGTCATAGTTGATGCAATGACAACTAACAACAACAACATGGCTCTTAAAATTTATTTCAAATAAGTTCCAGTATGCTGCAAAAACTTTAATTAATCAGTTTTCAATTAAAGTTTTACTAGCATGCCTGGGGAAGAGATCAGAAATGGAGCAAAGTGATTTTGAGCTCTCTTTTCAAATACAATAGCACGTCGCCTCACACCATGACCCTGTGCAATTCGATCCAGCCTAAAAATTATGAATGTTAATTATTTTATTCAGTACCTTATGTACCAAAATGCTGTACAATAGCATTTCGTAAATCCTCATAAAAATCTCATGCTACTGTTAATAATCTCTTTTCATAGATAGAGGTTCAGGAAAGTTAAGTTACTTCTAAGTGATTGAGCAAGCCGGTTGACTAATGAGGTTCAACCAGGAGATTCAAAGTCTGTGTATCCACTGTGCTTTCTGCACTTCTCGGCCCTCCCTCAGAATGTTTATCCTAAAGCACTCTGCTAAAGAATCCTAGTGGTGAGTCGCGAGCCACTTCTTGGAAGAAAGATGAGGTTTTCTGCTCCCATAAAGATTTGCAATTTTGGAAACCCACAAGGGCAGTTCTACCCTGTCCTGTAGGATCTCAACTGTGAGTTGAATTCTACTTAATGGCAATTAGTGAAAGCATTCTGCTAAGTAAGTTTTCTTTCCTATAACTCCAAGCTTATATTGGATCCCCTCAGTCATCGAAGCAAGATTTACTAAAAGGTTATTCAGGTTCTCTGCAATTCAATCATCTTTGTAAAAGTACTAATCTAGAAAACTGAGAACCTCATCTAAGATAATTTCTGTATCAAACACTGTTTCCCATTGTTGTTGTGGTACGGTGCATGCAGTCAAGTTCAGGCCAAGGAAAAATAGATAGATGTGGGTGAAGTCAGTGCCCTACTTTCCTGTCCCTTCCCTCCCAACTGCATCAGTGTTCAACGAATAGAACGTATTTATTCCGCATACTGTTCCTACGAGTCTATTGTGGGGTGGGTACTTCCTAAAATGTTTGAAATCCTCAGGGTTGAGTAATAAATACACTATTCCTACCCCTTTCTTAATAACTCAGCATGGGAGATAAATGCATAAACAAACAACTCCCATGACAATGTGTTACATTACTGGCCCTGCTTAGGAGCAAAGTAAAGTGGAAAAACAAAGAAAGAACCAATGGACTCAGCTTGGAGGAAGCAGAAAATATCTGCAGTGGAAGCCCTCTCTCAAGTAGGTCTGAAGTGTCATGTAAGAATTTTCCACAAATATGTGTATGTATATATGCATGAGCATATATATGTCTGCACATATATGGAGCTCTCATGGTATAACGGTTAAGTGTTGAGGCGCTAACTGCACAGTCGGCAGTTTGAAACCACTATGTGCTCCGGGAAGAAAGACAAAGCTTTCCACTGCTGTGAAGAGTTAGAGTCTCGGAAACCCACAGGTCCAGGGCTACCCTGTCCTATAGGGTTGCTGTGAGTTGAAATTGACTCAATAGCAGTGGATATATATAATATATATGATATATAAATGATGTTCTTTCTAAAGCAATTCCAAATCACAGCCTGAAAGAAATAGAATAAGTAGTATTTTTCTGAGCTGGAGTCGTTTCAGCCACTGCTCTAAATTGACATCCATATTCTGTAACTATTCTCTACTTTCTCTTTCACAATCCCTGACTAATGACCATGGAATAGTGGTAAATGACCATGGAAACTACATAAAGATGAAACCCTACATGGAGAAGCCCTAAATTTAAGGTCATTATTGAGGGGGTTGAGACAGAGATGAGAGAGAGAGAGAGAGAGAGAGAGAGAGAGAGAATGATAATATAGACTCATTTAGCATTTACAGAAAGGTTTTCTTGGATATGATCACAGTGTGAGGTTATTGTATCAAATGAACTAATGATTGTGAAAATGCTTGGTAAACTGAGGAAACATCACAAATAAACGTCTGTAGTATGGGTGAGTTTCAGCCTGTAATGTAGATGGGGTGCTTTCCTGCCAGGTCTGAATGCAGCTGTGCTCAGAGCTGCCCAGTCCGAGGAGAAGGCAGAGATGGGAAGAGGTCTGCGAAGATCGGAAAGAATATGTGTGCACGGGGGTGTGACCTCCTTCAGCTCTGTTGCATTGCAGAGAGAATTTCCTGTGGCAGCTCAACCATAGCCTGCCTTTCCTACAGGATATCAAGCTCCAAGTTTACAGTTCCTATCTGGGAGTCTCTTTGTTTGAACAAAGCCTCATTTGTTAAGAAGTGTCACAGATCAGTGTGTATCAGATGCAAGATTGAATGTCCCTCAAGCACAAAGACATGCAAAGCTATGCCAGGATACCAGCAATGGGGCTTTTCACCATGAGAAAACAGATGGTCAGAGGAAAAAAGGCCAGTCTTTATGGAAAAGAAATTCTTCCAGCCACCCCTTCCCACATACCCCTGGCCCTCCCCCCACCCTCTTCTTTCACTCCATTGCACTGACAGGGAAGCATTCGATATGCTGCAATATCATCTGATGTTTGTGTCCTTTTAATTAAACCAGGAGATCTGGAATAGGGACACCCTTGTCTTTGCAGAGAAATGATTTCAAAAAGAAGATAATAAGAGCCTCTTTTTCTTCAGGCTTGCAAGAGGCTTGTGTATAATTTGTCCTTTGCAAGAGCAATCAAAGATAACGGGTGCGCAATTGATTACGGGCTTTGTGTTCTTTTAATTACTTGTTTCTACACACTGGTTTAGTTACACGCTGAAAGCAAATCCGTCTGAGTTCCCTCTAAGCTGTAGTGCTTTCTTTTGCTTACATGCTTTAATAATACAGCTGTTAGTAAGCCACCACCACATTGAACAATCCTATCAGACTCAGATAGAGCTTGAATCTTGCCTTGTTTTACTCTTCCATGGGCTATTAGATGTATTTTTTTTGCCTTTTTTCTTTTCTATAATGGAAAACAAGGTTCAAGAATGCTACACCTTTGCCTTGCTACAGGACAACGTTCAACAGCTTCAAGAAGATAAAGTTTCTTATTCCCCAAATAGAGTTTACATATACAGAACAGTTAGAATGTATACAGCAAAATGCTTCTAGTTCGACTTTGATTGATGAAAATAGGGGGGAATGGCTTTTTTTGACTGAGTACTATTTTTAGACCTCTATAGCTGAATTCTTCTGACAAACTACAGGAAAAATTTTCAGAGTGGAACTTGTAGATCAGATTTTTCATTATTTCTATCTCAGGCACTGAAATTTTATCAGACTGTCCAATCAGTCAATGCCAGACGAAAAAATAGCAACAATTTCATTATTGTTTTAAGTGCTCCCTATAAAATATGAGACAGTAAGAAAAGGAGCCTAAACAAGATAGGAAATTGTTGAACTCTTTTCAACAGTAGTGCTTCCTGTCTACTAAGGCCCTAGAGAAGACACTGAAGGTTATACCCACATAAGAGAAACCACCTAATTTACATATTGAGACTCTGCTCCTCGAACTGCTGAAAGTGGAAATGAACTGAAAGCTCACACTTTGTATGATCCCAACTAGGGACATGAGATCCCGTGACCTGCCCTTCTGCTTAATCAAATCTCTACAGATGTGAGCTCCCTGGAACTGGTGAAATGTGGTCAAATTCCCGAAAAGCCTCTAAATCTAGATCCCCAAGGTGTCAGACCCTTTCTCCTTCCCAGGAATTCTGCCTACCTTACAGGAGTCACCAGCTGCTCCACATGAGAGAGATGAGGCTTTCTACTACTGAAAGGGTCACTGTCTCGGGGACTCACAGGGGCAGTTCTACTCCATTCTATGGGGTCGCTAAGAGTTGGCATTGACTTGCTGGCAGGGAGCTGAGAGAAGTGCCCAGTGTGTGCTTGGCAACATGGGAAATACAGAAATGTACCTGCTTTGATATACGGTTCATTCTAATGAACAGTTTGTAGTGGAGATGGGAAAAGGAGTCTCAAACAATTGAGATAGCAAAAAATGAGCCTCATTAGGCCTAACTTCTGCGGTGGAGAAGGAAATCAGTACACAAAGAGCAGACAGGTGAGACTTCCTGGAGTTGAGAGGACTTAAACTGTGCTGGTGCCTGAATGAGACAGGGCAGCCTGGGCAGAGTGCAGAACAGAAAGGATGCCAGCCTGTGTCACGGGGAGGGGAGCGGGGAGAGGGGAGCAAAGGAAGAAGAGGAAAATGAGGAACCATGAGCTATGGACAGCATCAAGTTGATGACCAATGGCCCAAATCCACACTTGTTTATGCAGTGGCTTCTGTATGCTCAGTGTGGAGCCAAACAATAAAGATAACGAAAGAATTAGAACAATTTTGAGCCCTATGAAACACCAGCACGCACTGACTACCCCAAGCACAATGTGTTTACGTGCCGTTATACCAGATCTTTACACCAAGGGAAATGGCATTGCTTATTTGAGATGTTTGTCTTTCACCCAGTAGAACATATTGCTGAACATAACAGTAATTTGTGTCACTGTATTATACTGTTCCATGTAGATTGCTAGTTCTATTTGGTGAATACAGACAATCCGGAATGCTTCTCTCTTCTTCCTCTTTACAGTTGTTTCTTTCTTCAGCATTGTTTGCTTCCAGCATCACGGAATTTCATTGAGCTCTTCTTGGATCTCTTCTCTGATGTTTCATGTTAAAAGAATGTTTCAACAAGGTTCAGCCACTTTTACCTTTCTTAAAACATTTAAAGATTTACATATACATATGGGATTCTTAGAATGTTGGAGTTTTGATGTGAAAAGCAGCAATCTGATTTTGTAAAAATCATACCTAGCATTTTAAATACACTGCTTGATGAAATAGGTGTTTTCACTCTACAGTTGACTTCTAAGCAAAGTACTATGAGAACACAGAGAGAGGGGTAATGAGCAAGTATCTGGTGGTGAATTTGATGTTGATTGAGTCAAGGTTACGTGAAGGAACCCTGGTGGTGGAGTGGGAAAGAATCTGGCTGCAAACTGAACGGTCTGTAGTTAGAACCCACTAGGTGCTCTGAAAGAGAAGGACGGAGCCATCCGTTTCCTTATGGGTTTCAGCCTTGGACTCTCTGAAAGGCAGTTCTAGTCTATCTTACAGGGTCGACAGTGAGTAGAAATGACTCAATGACAATGGGTTTAAAGGTTAAATGGAAATGTCAATTCTCCTTTAGTATTCTGTTATTTAACCTAAAAATGGCTATTTTACCCTAAATGAAATATCATGAAATCCTTATCTCTCTGCTCCTCTTAGTGAATCCCCTTTGAATTTATTTCGAAATGCAACTCCTGGTTCCTCCTCTTACAAATGCCCTCCCTACAGAACATGCATTGTCAACGGGCTCTGATGCAAATCGCTTCGCAGCAGAAGCCTCTCTGCCATTATACTCTAATTTGCAGTCAAGCTGGCTTTCATCTGGTGCCTTGTCCTTGGGCTATCGTTCACTGTCAGGGGCTCTCCAGGGTGTGCCAGCTGTTCTCCTCCCAACAGAGAGGAGGGGAACAGTCATGTGTCATCAATTCCTGAGAAAAGACTGCCTTGTCTGCTGTGATCGTGCCTTGGTTCTGGAACCAATAATCCTGTAGCCGGGATGAGGGCTGCTCCTGGGCGAACTCACAAAGTATTTCATTCTTTCCTTAGCTAATCTTCAGTTTCCTGGTGCCCCACTCGCACCCCATCCAGAGGTTAATCCTAGTCCTTTCAGAAGATATTCAGGCTGCCTTCTCTGGATAAGGATTCAATCTATAGATCAATATTTCACAATTGAAGGGCTCATACTTCTTCCAAAAAATCCATCCTAATTATGCACTTACACGCATAAATGCACACAGGTACACAAATACAATATTTTGCATACAACTGCAAGTAATTCACAAAAGTCTTCCTAAAACCAGTTTACCCATAAAAACCTCTGTTTCACCCTGCTTTGCCCTCCCCATCCTCTTTCCCATTCCCTCGTGGGTTAGGTTAACGTGCTATAACTAGTTCATAAAAGAGTGTTCATAAAGCTTTTATAACGTATAGTTTCAATTTTATTTAATTGTTACACAAAGGGCGAATAAAATAACTGTCCAGAGAGGTGGCTGAAGTCAAACTCTAACTAAAAGGAACCGTGTGTTTATTTCTGCACCACCGCTCTCTGAGCACAGCTACTGTTGAGACAACTGCAATAAATTTGTTTTGCGAAACTTTAAGTATGACTCAGAAGAAATTGAGAAGAGAAATTTTGTATTTTTCTGCTTTTTGAGGATAATTAAATATCAAGTTGGAGAGACGAATGGTTAAAAATTTCTTTCCTTTGGACACTGCACAATAGTTCTTCAGCTCCAACAGCTGCCCACTGCCTCCCGATGATTATACTTATCCAGAAGCACCATTTGCTGTACACCACAGCTGCACGTGGGGCAGCTCATCTGTAGGCAGGATCGAGAAACAGCTTTGTAGCCTCATTCCTCCTGGTGACTTTCAAAAGAATCCTGGCCTTCTCCAGAAATGGAGGGCATGGTGAGTAGATGTGAGAAGCATTAGTGGAGTTGCTGTGAGGTGCCATTGAGCCAGTTTCTTGTCACAGTGGCCCTATGTACACTGCCCCGTCCTGGGTAATCTTCGGACCGTTTGTTGCCTTGGAGCTCAGTATCGCAACCCCTGTGTCGTCCATCTCATTGAGAGCCTTCCCTTTGACGTCAACCCTCTGCTTTACCAGGCACGAGTCCTTCTCCAATAACTGACCCTTCGTGATAGCATGCCCTAAGCCGTCCTGGCTTTTAAGGAACATTTGGCAATATCTCTTCCAAGATAAATTTTTTTTGTATACAGTCCATTGTATACTTAATATTTTTTACCAACATCATAATTCAAAGGCTTTAATTCTACTTTGGTCTTTGTTCATCTTCCAGCTTTCACACTTACTGGAATAAGTATAGCTAAATATATGTGCAACATCAATAGGTCAAAGAAAAAATGTTTTAATAGAAAAACATTATGTTACCATGTGATTCCTGCATACTAAAAAGTAATAAATATCTCATCTAAGTATTGCATAAAAGAAATTAGCTCTTAAACCCTGATTAAGTCCACCTGATGAAAGTTTTAAGATCTAAACTTGAAAGAAGGAAAAAAAGTAAAAGTGAGCACTTACATTGCTGAGAGCGTCACCCACTACCCCATCCAGTCAATCTGATTGGTCGTTAGCCTCTCCGACAGGGTAGAATTGCCCTTTTAGGTTCGCGGGTCTGTAAATCTTTTCAGGACCAGGCAGCCCCACAGTTCTTCCTCAAAGTAGGTGATGGGTTTGAACTGTTGACCTTGCATAACAAAGTATGTAACTCGTGTTATAACCTGGAATCCTGGGTTCAAACTTTCCCCACAAACCCACTTCCACTGAGTCAATTCTGACTCATAGTGGCACTAGATAGGACTTCCGTGAGTATGTAAATCTCTTCAAGAACACACAGCCTCATCTTTCTCCCAAGGAACAACTCCTGGGATTAAACCACTGACCTTGCTTAACCACTGACTGGACAGCTAGGGCTTGCTTCTTTGTTGAAAAAAATTCCAGCTAGAAAAATCTTTTGTAACAACCCTAGAATAAAAATGTCTCAAGGTGTGAAGGAAGATAAGTCCGTATTGATCTGGCACTCTAAAGCAGCACTGGTTAGAGCTTGAGGTGTGTGCCCATTGTGACCACTGCTAATGTAGTATGGCATTTCTCTCCTCCACCCAGGCGCAGTCTCGGAATCCTTCTAGCGCAGTTAAACAGCTACTCTCCACCGCATACTCGTTTATGAGTGCTAGATGTGATATGGCGTATTTGCAATGTCTTCACTAGATCATTAGAACTGCAAATACAGCTGACTGAATCTACCTGAGTTTATAGGAAACAGACAAGGGTCCAAGCCTTGGTGGCATAGTAGGTTATGCCATCGGCTGCTAATCACAAGGTCAGCAGTTCAAACCCACTGGCTGCTCTGTAGGAGAAAGATGAGGTTTTCTATTGCTGTAAAGATTTGCACCCTCAGAAAGCAAATGGGGCAGTTCTGTAAGACTGCTCTGAGCCAGAACCGACAGGATGGCAGTGAGTTTGGGTTTGGGAGACAAGGATCCTGTGCAACCACATCCTCTGCCACGTGACTAGAGTGGGTCCCCGAGGTTACAAACTGTGGTCGAGTCTCCTCTGCCAACTGGTATTGCCAGTATATGTGACGTTGTATTGGAACAGCAGCCACCTTCATTGGCTTCTGTGGTGTCTATGTAATCCTGCGTGGCACTACCACAAACAGACAATGCAACAGACAAGTTAGAGGTTAGGTTTGGTTTTCACTTTCATTTATGAATATACACATAATTCAGACGTTCTGGTTCTGACTTATTCTCCATGGAAACCTTTCTCTCTCTAAAGAACTCTCAAACCTTAGATAATATCAGAGAGAACAAAACAAGAGCTGGTTTATTGAAGTCAGTGATGTGTGTTTTGAGAGCCACAAAAGCACAGCTGCACCACGGGAAACAGCTATGAATGTGCTACAAAGCCGGGAGCTCTTTGCTCCCTATCAATCCGCTTCCAGCATGGAGACTCAGATAGGGATTTTATGTCTCTACCACAACTTTTTGAAGACAGAGAAAACTCTTCTCTGCAGAGTTATTTGGTCAGACCCTATACTAAACTTGTTTGCCATTCCTGCAAACAGCTTGGCCGATAGCTCTGTCAGACTCTGACAAGGGGGTATGTCAGTTAATAGCAACACTATGCTGTCATTTTGAATTTGGATTTGTCATTTGTTGTATATGTATATCCATGAAGCCCTCATGAAGTGGGTTAAGAGACAGGGTGATAAACAAAAAGTTGGTAGTTCAAACCTACTAGCTGCTCCATGGGAGAAAGATGAGGCTGTGTTCCAGGCAAGAGTCAGAGAAGACTAAGGAGCAGTTCTATTCTGTCCTGTAGGGTCACAATGTGCTAGAATCAACTCCATCACAGTGGGTGAGTATATGTCCAGGCTAATCCCAACACCAGTGAACTCCGTAATTTGTAAGAATTTCATTGGAAGTAGCATTTCATCTCATCTAATATTTTATCCTCAGCATAAGGGGGCAAATCAAAATAATTGCTCT
>NW_022111373.1:48671390-48699347 GCF_000313985.2 Echinops telfairi | reverse complement strand
GCTCATCTCTAGGGCCACTGATCGAAATGAACTCGGTGGAAGCAGGTTTTATCTTTGGTTTGGGGACAATTCCTCAGAGGTAGGCACTGAGCCTTTTCCTTCATATGCATGCTTTTGATTCTTCAGAGAATCCTGGGCCATAGAAATCACTCCATTTCTCCGATTGAGGGATTCCCGACAGGAATGGATCCGATGGACAATTGGTTACAATTCTGATGAACAGACTAACTACTGAAACTCCATTTCCATCCTCAAATACTTTTTTCTACATGAAAATTGTAATTGCATAGACAGATAGCTTTTCCTAATTTCCAAGGCTACTAAAAGAAAAGGAAGTGGGGGGATGGAAAAGGAAGAGCGAGAAAAAACAAAGAACCGGAAAAGGAGGTATCAGTTCAATAGCTGGTAAAGAGAAGTCAAGTCAATTCCACCTCCCGGGGGACCCCCAAGTGCCCAGGAGGACGGTGCACAGGGCAGATGATTTGCCCTGTCCTCCGAGATGCCTCTGCGTGGGTTCCAAAAGCTCACTTGCTGGCTCGGAGTGGAGCGATTGGCCATTTGTGCCACCCAGGGACTCTGAGAAAGGGAAGAAAGGGACATTGTGTCTCACCTTAGAAATTGCTGATGAAGCATCTGCCCTCAAAGCCAGTCCTGTTCCTAACTAAGAAACCAGACAAACCCACACAGCAAACCCACACAGAGGCCAGATAGGAGCAAGAGGATGGTCCACAATCTCTTCTGTGCCTTTTTTGAGAGGATAATAAAGCCTGTTAGTGGGAACATGGATGGATATTGTGGGAGCCTGGAATTACTTAATCGTGCCAGACTGGGTGCAACAGGACAGATTTTGAGAGGCCTTGCTGTGGCAAGAATCAAAGAATTCCAAGCAGGAACTTCCTGCGGGGGCTCTGTCCTTGGGTTTACTGTGAAGACTGCGAAGTCAGCTTGGACAACCCAGCAATGCAGCGGGGCTAAAAGCTCACTTAGTAAATTGGCTCCTTTGCCTTGGTTCCAAACCCTTGATGAACTCACCAGAGAGGGCTGGGGAGTGAAAGAAGGTGACGATCCGAGCTCAGCAAACAAGTGACGACTTGGACAGCAGTCCACTGGAGGCCACAAGAGGTCAGTGACAGGGATCTGCCTCTTTAAGAAGTATTTTCCAAGTGACAGGCACATGCTCAGCATTTTCATCCCCGTTCAACAAGGAAAGGAGATGAACTGCAACCATATTCCGCTGAGCTTTAACAGCAGGCCGACTTGGCAGATATTATTCAGGTTTATGCAGCACATTCTCTGCCAACTAAGCTTTAAAGCAACAGTGCTGACAAAACCCGTATAGTTGTCATGCAAATAACACGACTGCTCTTGCTTTCCCCCAGCACCATAGTTGCCAGCCAAGAGCGGATTTAACCATGTAATGGGGGCCTAGGGACTTTGCCTTATACCAACCAGTTTGATTAAGCAGAGTTCTCTTTGGGATGAGTCCACTTCCTCTTGAGTTTGCTGTTGGTGTTAGGAGCCCTTGAGCCCATTTCAACCGATAGTGACCAGATGTGAAGTAGAAAGAAGCCCTGCCCGCCCTGTGCCTCCTACCAGTTCCGGTATTTGAGCCTATCGAGACAGCCACTTTGCCAATCCATTGGTGGAAAGTCTTCCTCTGTTTTGCCGCCCTCTTAGCCTCCGCCGGACTTATCAGCCCGTAGTGACCACACTACCCGTACAGCAGTTAAGTGCAATAGCGAAGGCGCATTGAACCTTGGAATCAGAGTCCTTGAACTCACATTCCGGGACCTCAGTTTGCTTGTCTATAAAATGGGTGGTAGGAGAGCACTGCTTTGGCACATTTTTGTGAAGTTACTATTTCCTTCATTCTGCAGTGAAGTAGTACCCTTCCCTCCTGTTCGAGTAGTGGGAGAAACAGTAGGAGGGAGTACAATTAATGTTTTTAAGAAAGAAAATTAACTGCTCTCACGCTTACCTGACGGAAAAATGGTATGACTTGTCCTTCATATCTCCTTCTGATGGGCGAGATTGACAGGTCGCATGCACTGAGAAGAGAGGAGGGAAAGAAGAAAGGAAGGGAGGAGAGGAGGAAGGAACCGAGGGAGGAATAGAAGAAAGAAAATAGGGGGAAGAAGAGAGCAAGGTAAGAGGGAAAAAAGTAAGGAATTATGATTCTGAGATCTTCAGATCCTCTTTAAGTTAGCTACTCATAGTCTTATAGAGAGTAGTTAGTAAATCTGAAATTGCTTGGTAGTTTTAATCTTGATATTAGAAAAACATTTTACCGTCTATACTCGAATATAAGCCGACCCGAATAACCACTTAGACACCTAATTTTACCACAAAAACTGCATTAAAATGTGCAGAAAAACTCAGCTTATACTTGAGTATATACATAATTGGATTTAATTATTTTTTTAATTTAAAAAAATTGATTGGATTCAATGAACAAGGAGCATCGCCAGCTTCTTCCAACCCAATATAAAAAGTGAAAAGCATTTGGAGACAGGGGCCTTAATTAGATGAGCTGTTTACTTATTGTTATTCAACATCCCTACAATTCTGAAACATAATATATATATAAACTGCAAATAAAGGTAAGTAGAGAAAAGAAAAAAGAAGAAGAGAACAAGAAGGGAGGAGAATGACTGTGATGAGCCAAAGACTTCAGTGTGAAATCCTTTTCATTCACTCTGAATTAAGCAAGTGGCACCTGATCTGTGCTGGAGTTGGGTTAGCAGTACAAGCTGTAGCGAGGGGCCCATCTGGCGTGCAGGTGTGTGCACTGATGGTTCCCAGCCAAACATACAGGGAGCTGGCATATTTTTGGCGGGAGAGAGCTGGCACGATGCTAGTACAAGGAAGGAAAGAAAAGGTAGACCACCCACTAATAATATATGAGTTACCTCTAGGGTGGCCACACACCCTCAGAAAGTAGTCCTGAAATTCCAGATGCATCAGAATCACTTGGGCAATGTGATAAAAATAGAGCATCCTGATTTCTTCCCCCAAGAGATTTTTGATTCAATAGATCTATGGTATGTGCCAGAACTTGGTCTTCCACAAACATTGCAGGTGATCCCACAGCTTGAGAAATAGCACCTTTAACATATAGAATAAAATGGGTAAAAGGACGTCGATATGTTAAAAGACATTAATGTCCTGTAAAGTTTGCAGCCCTCATTAGGTAGATACTTGCGATCTTAGTTACCCAGTGCTGCCATCATAGAAATACCACAGTAGATGGCCGGAACAAACAGAAATTTATTCTCTCACAGTTACTGAGGCTAGACGTCCCAATTCAGGATACTAAGTCTAGAGAAGGGTTTTCTTTCTATATTATCTCTGGGTAAAGGTCCTCATCATCAATTTGCCCCTGGGTCCAGGAGTTTCCCAGCATAAGCACTTTGGGCCCAGAGGATCTCTTCTAATCCCAGCTCTTCTTTCTTGGAGATAGTTAGTCCCTCTGATCTCTGCTCACTTGTTCAATATCCTACATTTCAAAAGACTGACTTAAGATATGGCCCAATCCTACAGATTGAATCCTGCTTCATTAAAATAACTGCCATTAATCCTGGGCAAATCTGTTACAAAAGTCCCCTTTAAAGTATTCAAAAGCAAAAATATCACTTTGAAAACTAAGGGGCACCTGACCCAAGCCATTATATATATATATATAAACTTTAAGTACATTTGTAAGGTTAACAGCAAATAAAGGAGACGAGAGAAGAAATTATGTATTTGAATTATGGTTTTGTTGAAGAATATTGAGTATTGCATGGACTGTCAGAAGAACAAATAAATCTGTCTTTGAGGGAGTACAGCCAAAATGCTCCTTGGAAACAAGGATGGCAAGACGCTACCCAAGGTCCCGTGGGCATGCTATAAGCAGGAAAAGGAGAGCATGCTTAGTAAAATCAAGGATCAACCACAAAGAGGAAGGCCCTCCATGATATGGCTTGGCCCGCTGGCTATAACAACAATGGGCTCAAGCACGACAATGCTTACCAGGGGGCAGCATTTTGTTCTGTTATACAGAGGGTCCCTAGGAATCAAAACCAACTCCAAGGCACCTAGTATTCGCAAGACAACAATCCTGCTTTACAACACATGAATACTTACATAACATCGAAAAAGTGAATATAATTTCATAATACTGTGAATTATGGGCTAGCCAAGTTGACACTTATTTGGGGAAACACGATTCAATTCCTAACACTGCCTATAGCATTTTTAAAGATAACAGAATATTTAACAATAAATGTGGAAAGTAGTATTTTGTGGGTTTTGACCAAGAAAAGTTTGGGAATTCATGAACTTTTAAAAAATAAATTTTATCTTACTATATTAGATCCTATGCTGTCACCGAGGAGCCCTGGTCATGTTGTGGGTAGACATTGGACCGGTAACCACCAACTCAGCAGTTCAAAACCATCAGCTGCTCCACAGGAGAAAGATAAGGTTTTCTACTCCCATAGAGATGTATAGTCTCAGAAACCCAAAGGGGTAGTTCTGTTCTCTCCTTCAGGGTTCCTATAAATCAGAATCAACTTAATGGCCGTTGAGCTTGTTTGGGAGTTTGGATGCCCTCATCTTGGGGAAAGCTGAAGCTGTCTGCTCTGGCAAAGATTTATATTCTCAGAAACCCTAAGGAGCAGTTCTTCTGTTTTATAAGATCTCGATAAGTCCATATAGACTTAATGGCAGTGGGTGGGTTATAGTACCATAAACAGGAGCCTCAGTGGCACTGAGCGTTAGGCTTTGGAATAAAGGCAGCAGTTCAAACCCACCAGCCACTCCTCAGAAGAAACATAGGACTGTCTTCTCCCATAAAGATTTACAGCTTTGGAAGCAATATTTAGGGTTGCTTTGACTCAGCTCACTGTCAGGGAGTTGGGGCTTGTTTCTATATCACCATAAAAAGAGCCCTGCAGTGCAGTGGTTAAGCACTTGGCTGCTCACCACAATGTTGGTGGTTTTAACCCACCAGGTTCTCCACAGGAGAAAGATTTGTCACTCTGCTTCCATGAGGATTACAGCCTTGGAAACTCTATGGGCGAATCTATTCCGCCCTCTCGGTTCACAAGGAAGCAGAATGTACTTGCTGGCCATGGGTGTGAGTTTTTTTGTCATGTCTCTTAAGGGAACCACACTACAACCCAAGTTTGAGATTCAAGGACACATGATTCAGGTTGAAAGCCTTAAACCCTACCCAAAGCCCTTATCCAACTTCATTTGCTTCTTTTGACAACTCATGACATTTCCTGTGTATTGGTCTCTGGTGTCTTTCTGAGACCACTATGTGGTTCAGTTGTGGATGGATATCTTCTAGGTATCCTTTGAAAACAATCCCTCTTAGATCTGAGGAAATATTCCCGTTCGCATCATGGAAATCCTTCTAGGCCATTTTGGGCTTAGACTTAGTTGGTAGACAATGAAAGTCATTGAAATATTTTGATTAAAGGAATTCAGGGATCACAATTGTTTCAGAGGTTCCACATTGTTTAGGATCAAATTTGGAAGATTTTTAAATAATTTACATGAAATTATTTTAATGGACACAGAGGAATATATGTTAATAACAGAGTTAATTTGATTGTAATTTTTTCCTGTGTTTCAAATGAACTTATAAGTTATTAAAGACTCCAAGTCCACTTCAGTTTTACTTTTCCTTCTTTTTCAGCCACTCAGACCAATATTTAGATCTGTGGGACAGGGAATCCGAAGATATGATGGTCAATTATTAAGCTAATGATCAACACATAAATATCTCATCTTTCATCTATAGGGGCAAAAGTAAATCTTGTGTTTCCTATATGTCTTAAGATTAAGTTTCCAAGAATAAGGTTCATTCAATAAATTCTGATTTCAGGACCAAGTTATGTTAGGTACTGTGCTGGGTTCTGAAGAGCAAAACAAGGCAGGTTCCCACCCTCAAGACGCTTCCCTTCTCCTAAAACAGCAAGCATTGAACAAATAAAGAAGCCTGTTTTCCACCTTGATCTTTGTTATTCTTGATATTTCTACAAATGATCTATTTTAATTTCTTTTAAAATGTGTCATTTTCCTACTCTGCCATTCTTTAAGGGCTCCAAGGCACTCATTCGCAGTCTCAGTCAGCTACCTACAGGCCTACTTTGGCCCACAAAATACGGAGGCATTTTTTTTTTAATTGGTTGCTGGGATAGAAAAGCTGTGCTTCCGGGTTGTGTCCTCTCACCATACTTGGTTAGTCCGTATGCTGTGGAAATCATCAGAGAAGCTGGATTATATGAAGAAGAGTGTGGTATCCAGATTGGAGGAAGACTTATTAACAACCTGTAGTATGCAGGTGACACAACCTTGCTTGCTAAAAGTGAGGAGGACTTGAAATATTGCTTAAAAAAATCAAGGGTTTCAGCCTTCGAAATGGATTGTGATTTAATGTGAAGAAGGCCAAAATCCTCCCAACTTGATCAATAGGTAACATCATGATAAATGGAATAAAGGTCGAAGTTGTCAAGGATGTTATCTTGCTTGGATTCACCATCAATGCTCATGGAAGCAGCAGTCAAGAGAGCAAAAGAAGCATTGTATTGAAAAGCAAGTATGTTACTTTGAGGACCAACATGTGCCTGACCCCAAACCTGGCATTTTCAATTGTCTCGAATGCATGTGAAAGTTGGGCATCTAATAAGAAAGACTGAAGAAGAATCACTATCTTTGAAGTGTGGTGCTGGTGAAGAATATTGAACGTGCCATGCATTGCCAAAAGAACGAACAAATCTATCTTGGAAGAAATACAACCTGAGTAATCCTTAGAAACAAGGATGGTGAGGTGTCATCTCAAATACTTTGGACAGGTTATCAAGAGAGACTAGTCCCTGGAAAAAGACGTCATGCTTCATACAGTAGAGGGGCAGGAAATGGGGGATGGTCTTCAACTAAATGGCTTTGCCCTGTGTCTGCAACAATGCTCTCAAGCATAGGAACAATTGAGGGTGGCACAGGACTGGGTAGCGATTCATTCTGTATTGCAAAGAGCTGCTATGGGTCAGAACTGACTTTATGGCCTCTAAAAAGAGCAACAGCCTAGCATATGAACATACAGTTTCACTTCAATACTTGGTCATATTAGGCCTGAATATCAATGCAAAAAGTGGTGGTCTGTTCCCATAAAGATTTACATCCTTTGCAATTCTATACCGAGTGGCTATGAGTTGAAGTTGAGTCAATGACAGTGTGTGAGGTTGATGATGCTGAAGGAACCCTGGTGCTAGAGAACTCTGTAGTTTGCACCCACCAGCTATTCAGTGGGAGAAAATGTGGCAGTCAGCTTCCATAAAGACTATGAAACCCTCTAGGAAAGTTGTATTCTGTCCCATAGGATCACTGAGTCAGAATCCACCTAATGGTTGCGTATAAATTAAAGATGCTGATGAAAGTTCTTGAGTGGTATAATGAATCAAAGTTAGACTGCTAACTGGAGAGTTCAGGTTCCCCCATCAACACCTTGGATAAAAGGCCTAGGAATCTACTTCGGAAAGAGCAGCCGTAGAATATGCTATGGAACACAGCATGGGATTAGCATGAGTCAGAAATGGCCTTATGACAACTTATTTGGTTGTTTAAATTTGTTTGTTCTTGTTTGGGGTTTTGTTGATTTTGGTTTGTTTGCTGGCTTGTTTTTTAAGGATACCGATACTTACTTTCAATGCTTAGCCCACTAAGATGTAAACTATTTTTGGTAGGGCAGGCTATTTTATGTTTTCTTGATCCATGACCTTCCCCATTTCCTGTTCCTATTCATATCACCAATGAGAATATGCACATTCTTTCCATGTGTTTTGCCATTCCATACTTAGTTATCCAGGCAAAGAGATCTTTCTCTTTTCTCTCAGTCAAAGCAACTTCAACTCTCACTTCTAGATTCTCTACTTTGCCAAGATTTGGGCTTGTCACGAAGTGTCAAGAAAGTAAAACCACTAGCAGAGTGCATTCAATGTTCCTACCTCAGTGGAAGAGGCAACAGAGGCGCTAGAAGTTATTACACTGAGACAGAGCGAAGGAGCCAAGCTGAGATCATGAGAGAGGGTGGTAGGCTTTCTGACCCATGGACAAAGTAACGTCAAATGCCTTTGGCTAAAAGATTAGCCTGTAGAGTGGGGTGCCCTTTGGACATTTATCAGTGCCAAAGGAGCTTTGCAACATTTGCCTAAATAGGGCAGATGCCAAGGGACAGTAGGGCTGAGATGCCAAATATCAGAGATAGACATGCCTGCCAGCAGGGCTGAGAAGAGGTGCTTCAGACAAAAGGACTGTATCCTTAAGACTTTCTGATCCTGATCTGGGATAACCTGTTAACTTCCCATATAAACCCCCATGATCATCAGTGTTAACTGAAAATTCCACATGGCCATTTGCAGTGGGTTGTCAAACCCAGCAAAGGAGTAGAGTGCTATGGGAGAAATGGTGTCCAACACTGCAAAGAAGGCTGGAGGTTGGAGGCATGTCTCCCCTCTGCCTTGTGGCAGTCTTGAGCTGGTGTGGAGTTGGATTCACTGTCTTCCCACTTAAGCTACAGGAGGTCAGACTGGTTTCCATACCATTTCCTCAGGGGTCCATCTAGTTTTGATTCAATTGCAAGCCCTTGAGGGCAAGAGGTCTTACTCATCAAGCTTCAAATTAGGCAGTGAACGCTTTATTTACAAGTGCTTTTCCTTTGAACTTCAGATCTATTTGTGGGTTGAATAGTAAGCTTGAATATCACCTTGAGACTTTGGTGTTTATTAATTTCCACCCATTGTAAAAGAATCCCTGTGGTGTAATAAGTTTAATTTTGGGCTACTAACCCAAAAATGGTTGGTTCAAACCCACCAGCCTTTCCGCAGAAGAAAGCTGTTGCGGTGAGTTTTGGGTTGTTTTGTTTTGTTTCACCCATTGTAAAGGTAATAAATATACTTTCCTCTAAAAGGAGGGGAAATGGTATTTGTAGAGAATTTCTTTTTCAAGTTCACGCAACCAGTTACTTGGCTACTTAAATTGTGAATGGAGGCAGCCTAAAATACAAGCAAATTTTGAAAAAAATATCATATTTTCACACCATACTTCCAGGTCAACACATCCCAAACTCATCAGCCTCCGTTGAGTTCTTCAAGTAGAACTCCTTAAGAGTTATGTGCTAAATCACCTGAGGTGTACACACAACTTTTCCCTGCTCGCTACTATCAGTTTTATTTCCAAGGTCAAAGGATTTTATTTTTCTTTTGATAAGTCAACCTTTCAAACACAGCCTTGCCTCCCAAAATCTTGCCTCCACAATAAAGTCCCATGCTGTTTAGAGTAAGTTAGCCATTTTAGAATGAAAATAAAGTAAAATTAAAACAAAGAATTTCTCTGTTAGAGGGGAATGTTTTCAGGCCTGAAAGCACATAGAGAGATTAGTTATAAGTGCACAGTTTAGTCAGTACCCAACTTGGCAAATTGTAATTCAGACGGCTGGTTTTTCAGTTTCAACCTGTTTTACACTCAAGCTAGCTGAGCTATTTGCTTATTTGCGATTCCTTCGGATGCCAGCTCCTCTTTGGCTGCCTCCCAGGCACGCACAACGCCCTTCCTCAAGGCACAGCTTCATTCCTGGCACACACCTGACGCCCAAAGCTGGTGGCCTCTCCTTTCCTCCTTTCTGCGACCAGACCCTTCTGAATGCCTGTTTTAGGCCCCCAGCCCAGAGCTGTTTCTGTGAAATCTTGTCCCCTTCTGCTCTTAATTCAAATATCATTTCCTCTCTCTTCCTGCTTTTTTCTGGCAGATTTGTTCATTCCCTTTCGCTGCCTTGCCTGGCCAATCCCATTGTGTCCTGGTCTCATTTCATTTCCCATGTCAGTCAACCCCTCTGTTAATAAACAGGGGTGGAGAGTGGGGGAGGTTGTTGTGATGGATAAACCCTTCTTTTTCTAAATCCAGAAATAAAAAGGTGAACAAAACTTATTTTATTTTCCCCCATTAAGGGACTTTGGGTGAGGAAGTGAGCACTGTGGAGAGAATATTAGTTATTCAGAACACAGAAATGAAAGGCACATTCGAAGGTAGTCTTTCCTGAAGTGGGATTCCGCATAAGACCTACCTCAGACTGATTTGGACAGGAATGAGGGGGAGGTGCTGGGGGGAGGGCTGGTTATTAAAAGGCCTATTCCTGGGTTCAACCCTGGAATGACTCCCAAGCACACACCCTACACTCGACACTCAACCAGAATCCTTAAGGATTGACTGAAATCTAATTTTTTAAAACAAAGTCCTCGTTCATTTTGTAATGCAGTTTCAAGTTTAAGAACGTCTGCAACAATGACTCTCTTGTCTTTTACGTGTAATTATTCTTACTCCATGCTGCCATTGATCCTGAATAAGAGCAGCACCTGCTGGATGTGGACAGGTAGCCCTTGACTGATGGTGAGGTTCCATTCGGAGGCAGTTCTGAATATTTTTTTCCAGTTTTTAAGAAAACCCAGGTTTCTCCCATACTCACTGCAGCATATAACATATGCTCTTTCAGGTACCAGGGATATAGCATGGAACAGACAAGCTCCTTCCTCATGAATATTACATCCTGTTTGGGTAAATAGAGATTCGCAGTCATCATAATACGAAAATCAATGAAAAGTCCCATCCACTTCCTGGGAAACAAAGATTGCATATACACACAGGTATATTTATACATATATATCTTTTGGGGGGGGTTCCCTATGTTTTTATAAAGCCAGTAGAGAAATAATAAAGTGAGAAGTGAACCAAAATCTGACTGTTTACTTATTTTTTTCTTTAGTTCCAGAAAATTATTTTAGAATGTTACTTGAAAGGCTACATGGGCTACAGAAATATGTGTATTCCTAATAAGAAAAAATTGTCACATTGAGCAATGAGAAGACAATGAATCTTAGTCCCCACCCCCTGGAGAAGCAGCACCAGAAGAAAGCATGGCATGTGCCCAAAGTGTGCAGGGCTTGGGTATGTATGCCTTTCTGCCCCCAGCTGTGGCACTTACATAATCTGGTGTCAACTTGAGACTAGTAAGAGTGATAGGGTGGAGTTTAGCCTGTCAATCACGTCGCAGCTCGATGACCTCATTTGGGGGTTCTACAGAGATCAATAGCATGCTGGAAGCAGAACTCACACACACACTCCCTGCGAGACATGTCTGTTGACAAGCAACATGGAGCTACTCTGATTGAGCCAGAGCCCTGGAGCTGGAGGAGCCACGGGGAGACCCCTGCCAGCACCGAGTGGCTTTTACCACCATGGCGCCACAAGACTTTCCAACCACTGGACTGTGATCTTCCTGCATTCGACCTCATTGCATGTGCTGTGTGAGTCTGAGGAGGGAATTATAGACTGGTATCAGACATGTGGGCTAATATCGGACTTACGGACTTGATCTGGACTAGGCTGGGATGTTTCTGTAATATTTACTCTTTGATACAAAGCTCTTTCTTATACATATATATGTCTCTCTGAATTTGTTTCTCTGGTCAACCCTGAGTAACATACCAGCCTTCAAGCATTTTACCACCAAGCCATTCTCAGACCCACTTAAAATGGCTGGGCTTACATTTCAGCCTTTCACTACTAATATGGAGAGAGTCACAAATGAATGCCTTTCTGGGTTTAAATAGAAATTAAGGGGGGGCGGGGGTGGAGTGTGAGGATGAAAAGCATCTGTGAGCCAAGCTGCCAGCTTCACTCACCCTCTTCGCGCTGCACAAAGGCATATTTCATTTGAAAGTGTGATTGCTTGTGTGCCCAACACACCAAAGCTGAGGACCTTAAACTCAGCCAGCAATCCCCGGGCCATTGCACTTGTGTTTCTACTTCAGAGAGCCTCTCAGGGACTGCTGAGAGCAGGTGCGAAGCTCCAGTTTATTAACAAGTCGGTACTGCTGTGCATTTGGCGGCCCAGGCGACTGGCTGATCACAGTGAATATAGAGTGGCACTGTACTGGGAAGTTACATAAAAAGGAAAAAATCTGCCATTATCACTAGTAACAACAGCACCTGTTGGATGTGTACCGGCAGCTCCCGACTTATGATTAGTTTCCTTTCTAGGTCCATTCTGATGTAAAGTGAATACATTTTTTCCCTGTTTTAAACATTATTGTCTTTTATCATGAGTATCTCTAAATCTGGTTTCTAATTTTCTTTGGGGATTGGAAACATTACATACAAATTTACAGATAGATTTTAATATGTACAACATTAAGAATATATAAACCATTTTAAAAGGATGGTCATAAGTTCAGTTTATCCGGACTTGAATACCTCATCATAACTTGAATAAGGCAGGAGCTACCTATACTCTGTCTCAGGCATGGTGCTAAGGAATTTAGATTCACCAAGTGCAGTAAATTGTTTGGAGGAATCAGTCCATATTTTCTGTCTAGATAAACCAACAACCAAACTTCCTGCCATTGAGTCAATTCTAACATGCAGCAACCCTATAAGACAAAGTAAGACTGTCCCGATGGGTTTTCAAGGGTGTAAATCTTTCTGGAAGTAGAAAGCCTCTTTTCTCACTTGAGACCAGCGGGTGGTTTCAAACTGCAGATCTTGGGGTTAGCAGCAACAACTTGTAGCTCACCAGGTCCTCTGTCCTTGATAAGGAACATTGAAATTATAATAGACTCTCAAGATCCAACCTCTGTCAAAAGACAGCTCTATTTATGTAGTTTTGTCCACCTATTGACTTTAATCCCTCACTTCCTGTTGCCAACAGAGCTTAAAATGTGGGTCATGCCTGTCTGCTGAGTACAGTGTGACCCATAAGGTTTGATTATACGGTTTGATTACCCATAAAACAGATTTCAAAAACTATAGTCTTCACCACGGTGGGTGGAATGTTAGTGTTTATTTTTACTCCAGCACCACAAAGGATGAAATGGAATGTAAAATGTTAGTCCACGTCGTGGTTATGCGTTGGACTGTGATCTGCATGGTCAGCAGTTTGAAACCAGCAGCTCCACAGGAGAAAGACTGGACTTTCTGTTCCCATAAAGAGTTACAGCCTTGGAAACCCACTGTGGGTCACGATGAGTCAGCATTGACTCAATAACAGTTAGAAACAGAACTTTAAGGGTCCCTGATGGTGCAGAAGCTAAATCATTTATCTACTAACTGGAATGTGGGCAGATTAAGCCCACCAACCGCTCCATGGGAGAATGATGTGACAGTCTGTTTGCAGCCTCAGAAACCCAGTGGGCCAGTTATATTCTATATTACATATATATTCTGTCCCATAGTGTCACTGTGAGTTGCTGGAATCAGCATGAGGCAATAAAAGAGACAGAAATTTAATAAACTATTTAGCCTAAACCCCTAACATTTAAATTAAGAGCAAAAATTAAAGATCATAAACATGACCTGATTTTGTGTATCTCTTGCATTCAATTTTGCATCAAGACTTTTGCTTCAACTATCTGGATTTTAATACATAATTCTCACTCCAAATGTTCATCAAATATTTCTAGAACCTTTTTCTACACAGCCAGCTCATAGGATTGCGATGTCAATGAGACCAGATCAGCCCTCAACAGTTTTGAACTTGAGCTCCATCAGGAGCCTTACCAGCATGCTCACAATAAGTAATTATGATTGTGGCTAGCTGGAATGTAGTTTATAACTGTGAAGTGTTAAAGTTTAGTTCCACTAGCATTGCTTTATGATCCTGGGAAATGATGAAAGATTACTGATGAAAAGAAAAGCCATATATGTGATGACTCTCTGCTCTCCTGACTCATGTTTGTGTCACAGCCATGTGACTGCATCGGAAATGAAACTGCTCCACTCACCGATATCAATGCCGTGGGCTGGCAGCTAAGGAATCAGGCAAGCAGACCATCCACACGTGGATTTCTAGCTGTTGAAACATGTACAAAATCATTCTTGAAGCCTTTCAAGACTCTGGAAAGGGGTGCAGCCAGAGACACACTGAGGAGAATCAGAGAAGCTAGTCAACCTCCATAAAGAGCAAGTACAGAAATCTTATTGAGAGACTAGGAGGAAATGCGACCTTTCTTGAAATATTTGAGGATCCAATCATGAAGGATAACAAAGACTTGCTCTTTTTCCCTCAAGCTATGGTAATGTTAAGAATTTCCTTTGCCAATTATTATTGAGTGCCGACCAATATCGGGCACCATGCAATGATATTGAGCACTCTGATTCAGATATCAACTACAGAGTAGATCAGATCATCCCATCTTATAGGTGGAAATGAGTAAATAGAAGTACAGATGAGTTAAGCAGCCCATCCAAAGTCAGTCTTAATAGCTGATCGGCAGGATTATAAGGCAGGTCTGCTTGGCCCTCCCCAAGTGATAGGCCATTCTTCTGTCGCACAGGGCAACAACCTTGAAGCCATCTTTCACTCACCTGTTTTTCTCATATGCCATATCTAATTCTTCGGCAGATTTATTTTCTGCTCCACCTTCAAAATATACTCAGAACCCGGAGACTTCTCGTGACTTCTTCCATAGTCAATATGCTCTAAAGCAGTGGTTCTCAACCTTCCGAATGCTGCGACCCTTGAATACAGTTCCCATGGTGTGGTGACCCCCAACCATAAAATTATTTTCGTTGCTACTTCATAACTGTAATTTTTCTACTGTTAGTAATTGTAATGTAAATATTTAATATGCAAGATGTATTTTCATTGTTACAAATTGAACATAATTAAAGCAGAGTGATTAATTAAATACAATATGTATTTATATATTGTGAAATATTTATTTCTAATTACAAATAAATGAAATTTTGTCTTAAACCAGGATGTAGCATGGATAACAGCCAAGTACTCATATGTGGACATATCTGCATGTGGGCAGACCTGCCTGGAGACAGATAGAGCCTATATAATCCCTGGCAGAATCTAGCAGATTTTATGATTGATCACTTCTTCCCATCTTTTGTACCTTACAAATTATCTCAGATTCCCTGCCCATACATAATACATCAGGCAAAGTCGTGCTTTCCTTTATAATATATTTAGTTTTGTTTTTAGGGAAGGTTTAGGGGAATATTAAATGTTTTCTTTTTCTAATGAAGGAACAAGAAATAAGAGTGGTCACAACTTTGGCTCACTCCTATACAACTCCACACTTCCAATTAAACTTTCTCATCTTTAATAGTTATGTCTATGTAAATCTGAGGCCTTTTAGCAGTGAAGAGAATATCAAATATAATTTCCTCTGGTACTGACACAGAAATAAAATTCTCAAAACTATATTTTAGTCCAATTGGAGAAGTTTCCTTCTGAAGTTGACATAGTTCAAACATCAAAATCTCTAGTGAGAGACTGTAAGATGCTACTAATTGATTCCAAAGGTTTATCAGGGATGGCATTTTTATTTTTTAATAAACTTGAGAAAATTTTTTTCTTAAAACCTCTACAGGGCTTTTGGAGTTACCAATTTAATTATAATTTTTTTTTATCTAATGGGTTCACAAAGGCTCAAAATATAACTTATTTCTTGTATTTAAGTCAAACATCAACTAAAATGCAGATCGGCGCCTTGAATCATAAATAAAGTACACACAACAAACATAATTGAGCAGGGAACTGCATGACTCAAGGGATGATTATTGCGAAATTATGCAACAGCGTATGCTCTTTGCTATAAGAAATAAATATGAAAATATTCATGAAACAATATTCAACAGGCCTATGTAACTGGCAAGGAGCTAAGCATTCAGAAGCATTCTGGATCCTCTGCTGTCTTATTGTGCAAATTTTATAAGAGTTAAATAATGACCTACCTTCAGGGAGAGAAAATAAATTATCCTATTTTTGTAGAACTAAGCACTTTGAAGAGATATGATCTGTGAATAAGACAATTGGTAGAAAATAGATACCATAATAGATTGTTTAATGGAATTATTCCTTGGTGATGCAAAGTAAGAAAATGTTTCTGAAACAAATTATATTTCTCTTCTGAAAAATTCCAGTTTTTCCAAACTTTTTATATTGGCAAACTTTATGTGTCCAGAAAGTGCAACCTAGAAATTTCTCAGGACTTTGCTTTTGCATGTTTTCCTGGAAAACTAGGAGCTCCTTCCAAAACTGAAAAATGTAGACGAGAATATTAGCAGACTTGAAAAATGTCAACATGGCTTATGTTCAAGGTTAATATAACAAAAGCAGCCAGGGGCAAAGATACGAGGCAAAGTGTATCTGATCAAAACTGATGGCATTTGCGTTTTCGATTGAAGCTCCCCCAGTACAGAGTTCTTCGTGGCTTTCCAAATAGAATTGCTTGGATTTCTGGTGAGGGGGCGGGTGTTTTGGCAGGGGGCCCTGGCTAATTTTTATATATCAACAAATCTACCCTGATGACTTTCTTCAAGAAATTGAAAGTTACTAAAAAGCCCTTTGAGTTGAGACTTGCACAAAAGGATGAAGTCAATAAGATCCAAAAGAGCTGAATTTAAAACATCTGCTAGATCCACTATCGGAACCCACGTGATTAAAACCTACGACTGTCATTAGCACTGGGGCCTCACCAATAACTTGACACTTTGATTTTGACCTGAGGTAACAGGACATAGTTTCTAATTCTGCAGTGCTGGTTTATTTGATTTTATTTTTGGTTTTTTCAAATAAACCTCAGGAGATTGAAAATAAATACTGAAGATTTCTCTATAAACCATTCCTCTTATATTTACATTTAACTGCCTGGCTACATTCTTCTAATGACTTTAGTCTGTTTTCCCTTTGCAAGCTCAGCGTAGTTATAAATACAATAAAGAACAGGACTTTTTCCACCAGACCCACCCCAAAATAGGCTCAAACCAAACGTATTCAAAAGATTATTTCCTCCTTAAAGCTTTCTTGTAAGCCTCACAGATTTTTTCACTATCTATAAATGACAATTGGGAGAGAAATTAGGCTTTCTACTCCAGTAAAGAGTACAGTCTCTGAAACCCACTGGGGCTCTTCTACTCTGTTCAGTAAGAAGACTGTGCATCAGCTTCATGGCAGTGAAGGATTTTATTATTACTGAAAATTAGTAACATCTTCCCCCAATCTCACTTACTCAAAAAACTCACTGCATCGACTCCATTCCAACTCCAGTGACCCTATTGGACAGGGTAGAACTGCCCCCTGTGAGTTTCCAAGACTGTAATTCTTTGTGGGATTAGAAAGCCCCAAGGTGTGCCCTCCCCAATCTGCATAGACTTTATTAAGACATCCTGGAACGCCTGACTCACAGAGCAAACAGTACTTATCTTCTCCCTTGTCAGTTCCTATCTGTTTGGGTGCATCTTCCTTGAGTGCTTAACTCAGGACATTGATGAGTTTAAATCTCCTTGGCACTACGGGTCACCTGTTTCCTGTCGTATTGAGTTGTCCTTTGCATTGTCAGCTTATTGCTCCTTGACAGTTCACTCAGATTCTGTAAATACATTTTCAGAATCCCACTTGTGAGCACATTTATTCTGTGAATATCAACATATCCTTAATGAAACTCATACATAAAAAGCTAAAATAACTCATATGTCAATATTTGAAATATTTGTTAAACCAATTACTTAGAAAATTGGTAAATTGTGGGCAAATTTGAACTTTACAGTTGAAAATGCATTACTGATGAAACACAACAGACTTGGTGATAAAAAGTTTTAATTTTTAAAATAACTCAATTAATCTAACATATAACTAGTACACATATAATGAAAACACACTGACCCTGTTTGTATCTGGTATATTATGCATGAACAAGATAAGGATATTCAATAAGTTCATATAAAGAAATACTGGCAATCACAAACCTCACCTTGGCAATTGATTACATGGTCATAAATGTTATGCAAAGCTACCGTCCTCCACTACCCATTCTGTATTCCTTTTGCTCTCAGCCATCACCTCAGCTGGTCATGGATTTGCCTGGTGGGATGACCCAACCTTCATTGCTGAGGGGTCTTGGTCATTAGCAGTGATGTTAGCATTGGGTTGCTGAAGTTTACCATTTACTTTAATCACAGGACATGGTAGTACCAGGAGACAATCTAAGGCATAGCCTGGATTCCAGACAAACTCTTCTTTACCTCCATTATGTACCTCCAATCCAATTCCCCTTGGTAATCAGGATCAATCACGTCACTCAGTACAGTGACACCCTTCATTACCTGTTGATCCAAAGGCATGAGAAGCCCCAAATGGCCAGGAGGCATTCTCAGCTGCCGATTTAATGGGATTGGCGCTGTGTTTCCAGGTGGGAATGGTCTCTCCTTTGAAATTAGGACCTTGAGGCCTGAAGAGCACAGAGTTGCTGGCACAGGAAGTAAAGATGCTGCAAGTGGATCACTAGAAGTTATAGAGACTGGTGCCACTCCCGCTTCCCCTTGGTTCTTTGATCCATGAATTGTGGCTATTGGAAATGCAGCTTCATAGATGGGCTGCTGGTTTAAAGCATATAGAGCCGCCTGGAGAACATTGCTCCAGCCTTACGAGGTGTTGCCACCTAGCTGGCACCATAATTGTGCTTTGAAAAGGCCATTCCATCGCTCTATCGAGCCAGCTGCTTCAGGATAGCAAGCAATATGGAATGACCAGTGGATTCCTGGGGCATTGGCCCATTGCCACACTTCACTTGTTGTGATGTGAGTTCCTTGAGCTGAATCAATGCTGTGTGTGATGCCATGCCAATGGATGAGGCATTCTGTAAGTCCACAAATGCTACTTTTGGCAGAAGCATTGCATGCAGGGAAGGTAAATCCATCTCAAGAGTAGGTGTCTATTCCAGCAAGAACAAGCTGTTGCCCTCTCCATGACGGAAGTGGTCCAATGGACTCAACCTGCCACCAATTTGCAGGTTGACCTCCCCAAGGAAGGGTCCCATATCTTGGACTCAGTGTTGGCTTCTGCTGCTGGCAGATGGGGCACTCAGCAGTGACAGTGGCCAAGTCCGCCTTGGTGAGTGGAAGTTCATGTTGCTGAGCCCAAGCATAACCTCTCTGCCACCATGTCCATTTTGTCCATGTGCCCATTAGGCAATGACAGGAGTGGTAGAAGAAAGAGGAGGACCAGTCTCCATGGTGTCATTTTCTCTACTCAATTTTCGAAACCCTCCTCTTCAAAGGTAACCCTTTGGTGAACGTTCATATTAAACACAATTATCTTTACTTTCTTGGCCTATTCAGAGAAGTCTATCCACATACCTCTTCCCCACACCTCCTTGTCACCAATTTTCCAAATGAGGTTACTTCCTGTGTTAGTCTGGGTACTTTAGAGAAACAAATCCATAGAAACTCATGTATAAGAGAGAGTTTTATATAAAGGTTAAGTGTGCATCAAGAAAACACCCCAACCCAGTGCTGCCCAAGCCCACAAGTCCAACATTAACCCATTAACCCATATGCCCAACACCAATCCACAAAGTCCTCCTCCACCTCGCAAAGCAGACACAATGATACCGACTGCAGGAGGAAAGCCAAGTCAGTGAATGTGTAAACATCTCAGTGCTGACAGGGGTCTCTACACGGCTGCGCCAGCACCCAGGGCTACATAGGGGTAGGTCCATGTGGCTTCTCCTTGGGGATGTCTTGCAGGAAGTCAGCCTTGCAAGCTGAAGCAGGGAACTGCTAAGGCAGCTGCACCCTGGTGTGACCATCACAAAGCAAGAGACCTGAGAACTAGAAAGGCAAGGCTCACCGAGCCATTTATACCTCCACCCTTCAATTAATGCCACATGTGTTTATTGGTCAGGTTGGCACAATAAACTAACTCACTTCCAATTCCCTGACCATCCAGTCAAACCATTAACCACAGCCCATGATTCGGTATGTAGTCACACACTTGGCCACTTCTCCTTCCAGGCAAATGGGAGGATCAGGTGCACTGCTTGAAGTCCTGCCCATTGGAAGTATTTCTCTTCACCAGTGTCCTTCAGAGTGATCCCAGAAAGGGGCTGTAGTGCTGCTGCTGTCCACTTCCGAGTGATGCCTGTGTATCATGCAGAGCCATCCGTAAATCAGGCACAGGTTTTCTGTTCCTCAGTCAATTTATCATAAGGAACTCCCCAGAAGGATATTGGTGCTGACAGGGAGAAGGAAAGGTACTGTGACAGAAGTGGATACTATACGCATTTGGGACACTTCATGCATCTTACTTCTACCTTCAGCCCTACTCTAGACCGATTTAATATATACCACTTCTATTTAACCGTGGGGTGCTGCTGTGCATGTCAAACTTGATGGCTTTGTGGGTCAGACAATACTCAGTTCATGATCAGCAGCTAAGGCCTTGCGGTGACTTAAGAGACCGTTAGTTTCCACTAAGGCCTAGAAATGGGCCAAAAGTTGTTTTTCAAAAGGGGAGTAGTTGTCTGCAGAGGAAGGCAGAACTTTAATCCAAAATCCCAAGTGTCTTCACTGGGATTCACCAATAGGGGCCTGTCAAAGATTCTAGACATGACGGACACCGCCAGCCCCACCGGGTCAGCTGGATCAGATGGTCCCAGGGCAGAGCGGCTTGCACGGCAGCCAGACCATTGCAGAGCCTTTCTGTTCTGGGCATCCCTCAAAACTGGCAGTTTTAGCATCACTTGATAGCTAGTACTGCATACCACAGCCAAATGAGGGATATGGTGTCTAAAACAATCCAGAGTCCTACTAGGTGTTAGTGCCTTCTGCTGTCATTGCAGTGGGGGGTGTAGATGCAATAGCTTCTCCTTCAATTTAGTAAGAATATCTCAACATGCCCCACACCACGGGACCCCTAGACATTTCACTTAGCGGAAGGTGCCTGAATTTTTGTTAGGTGGACTTCCCTCCCTCTTGCATGCAGATGTTGTACCAATGAATCTAAAGTCTTTGTCACATCGTCCTTATGGGTCCAATCAACACAATGTCATCAATGTAATGGACCAGTGTGACATTCCGTGGAAGAGACAGGTAGTCGAGGTCCCTTTGGATTAAATCATGGCACAAGCCAGAGGAATTGATGTACCACTGGGGGAGAGTAGAGAAAGGTATTTTTTCCGCTGCCAGCTGAAGACAAACTGTTTCTAGTGGTCCTTCGAAGCTGGTATTGAGGAGAAGGCATTTGCCAAGTCAAATTTGCATACCAGGTACCAGGAGAAGTATTAATTTTCTCAAGCAATGAAACCACATCTGGAATGGCAGCTGCAATTAGAGTCACCACCTGATTAAGTTTATAATAATCCACTGTCATTCTCCAAGATCTGTCTGTTTTGTGCACAGGCCCAATAGGTGCATTAAACAGGGATGTGGTAGGATGTGGTAGACTGCATCCTTCAAGTTTTTGATGGTGGCACTAATCTCTATAATCCCTCCAGGAATGCGGTATTGCTTTTGGTTTACTATTGTCATAGGCAAAGGCAGTTCTAATGGTTTCTGCTTGGCCTTTCCTACTATAATAGCCTTTAATCCACAGTTCAAGGATTCAGTATGGGGGTTCTGCCAGTTACTAAGTATGTCTATTCCAATGATACATTTTGGAACTGAGGAAATAAAAACAGGATGAATTTGGGGACCCACTGGACTCACTGTGAGATGTGCCTAACCTAAAACTTCATTAATAACTTGACTTTCATATGATCCCACTCTGACTGGTAGACCTTGGAAACATTTTGGGTCTCCTGGAATTATTGTCAGTTCAGAGACAGTGTCTAGTAATCCCCGAAAAGTCTGATTATTTCCTTCCCTCCAGGGAACAGTCATTCTTGTGAAAGGCCGCAGGTCCCTCTGGGGAAGGCTAGAAGAAAGACTAATGGTACAACCTTACACGATGTAGCAGCGTTCTTCAACAGGACCTGGCCTCCCTTTTATTCAAGGGCTTGTAGGTCTGTAACCTGGCACAAGTCTGGGAGCTAATTGAGGGGTCATGACTATCTAGTCTGGTAATTTGAACTGTAAAGTTGTTTACCTGATCTAGCATTCTTCTGCTTGTATAGCTAAAGTAAATATTTAGTAGGTTTCCCATGTATGTCACTCCTAAGGACACCGTGTGTAGCTTAGTAGCCAATGCCATAAGTCCATATGAGACAGTTTGCTCTGATTACTACAGAAACCTTGCTGTCCATTACAAAACCATGCCCACCTTGTCTCTGTCAATTTAGTGCTGGCACCGGCCCCCTACCACCATGGGGCCCAATCAGCCCCATTGTAGGCAAATGTCATAGTTCAATTAGGACAATTTCCACTGTTAGACCTGGCATACATAAAATAGCAATCACAGGACTCTTCAGAGATGCTGGGGGGCCTTCACAAACTTGCTCCTTATGGTTTGGGTAAATGGTATAGCCTCAGGGCCCTCCTTTTGTGCATCTGTGGGATTATTTTGAAGGATTCATTCTGACATACCAATTTCCCTAAGCTTTTGGATACCTTCATCTACAGTGTACCAAGGTAGGTCAGGTACCTGAAGTTGGTCTAAAGTAGGCCATCTGGCAGCCCATGTTTCTCTGAACCAATCAAATAATCTATTAGTTCTTCTCTTAACCTCATTGGAAGAAGAATCTGGGCTTAGGGAGCCCATATCAAGAAACTCAGACTGCTCTAATCTTATATTCCTTACACCAGTGTCCCACACCCTTAGCCACCATACTGCTGCGTATTAGAAAGCTCAAGCAGGTATTTACGAAGATAGCACACTTCATCCTGAGTCACCTCACCTTTAGCAACTTTCTGATATACTTAATTCTAGTTACAGGTCCAGAAGAAATATGTGGTGGGGATGTTTCCTGGGGGCTTTCAGCAATATCTTGTAAGGCATCTCCCCCAGGCAATGTTTCAGATGCAGCACCAAATGGCATTTAAGCATGCAGTTTGGTTAATCTGCTCAATTGTGAGTTGCTTTACTGACAGTGGATTTATCCCCTCAGGTGGGAGGGGTGGAGTTATTGACTGGGGTGACGCACTAGACTCTAGGGGCTCAATATCCTCCTCTTCCTGATCATCAGCCCATAGGTCCCCATCCCATATTTCAGGGTCCCATTTCTCCTCAATTAATGTCCTTACTTTAATATAACCCACTGTTCTAGGCTTACAATTCAGCTGATGCTGTAATTCAGCTACTCATATGATGAGATTTGATTTAATTTTCGGCAATGTCATCCGCATTACTAAAGAAGAGAAGGCTCTCCTTTGTAGCACATGCGGAAGCTTTTAGGTTTTTTATTTGGCACTGGAGACATGCTTCTGAGATCATCTCTTTCCATGATCACATTATCTATTGTAAGGAAGACTAGCCAACCAGCTTCCCTATGCTTCTCATCCTGACAAAACTGCTGAAAAATATCAAACACACAATCACCTAGAGCCTCTCCTCTCACCAGCACATCATTTATTGGTGGTGATATCTTGAATATTAACCTTGCCACTTTATATCATGGGTTAACAGCACGCTCTTTAGTAATAGTGGCAGATATCCATGCTTTCATGGGTAGAGACAGCATTCTCAGTATCTTTAGGTATAATGAAGCTGGAAAACCAATTCAAGGAAACCCATATTAATGATCTTATTTCTCTTGAACCACTCCTGGTACCAATTGTGTTAGCAGGGTTATCTAGAGAAGCAAAACCAGGACCTTTATGACATATATATTCATATTCATACAGTGAAAAGGAATATACGAGAATATTGGTTCACACAGCAGTACAGACAGCTCAGTCAACCTACTTTCATGGGACAGTTAATATAGTGAAGGTCCTTCCAACTCACACAGCAAAAGAAGCAGACAGTAGGAAGATGAAGCGGTGAGGTATAGCAGAGGCCAGTAGTGCAGCATAGTGATGCAGGTTTCAGTGGAACCTGGAGTGGTGGCAAGATGAGTGGAGTCAGCCTGCAGGCAGAAGGCAAGCAAGTTGAGGCAGGGCCACAGCATGGAATAGCATGGCACAGCAACGTGGTCCACGGGTTGACTTGGCCCATGGGTAGCACAGCACTCATGGTGAAACAGGGCAGCTAGCTCAGGCAGCACACAGGTCCAACCACCAGGACCACCAGGAGAAAGAGAGTGGCCAGCCTCCAGTGAGCCATTTATCTTGGTCATATCTCCAAAAGAGGGATCAAGCCGCAATCTAATTGACAGGCTAAACTCCCCCCATGTCCTCTTACAGGTGCCATGTTGGCACAAAAAAAGCCTAACTATCTGAGGAATAGTACTCTATGCTTTTGTTTGTTTAAATCAGAAGTCCTGAATCCAGGATGCCCTGTGTTCTAAGAGGGGAGGTCAACATACTGAAAATAAACAAAAGTTTCTATGTATTTATTCATTTTTACTTTTCAATGAATTTTCTAAAGTACAATTCCAAAGACTGGTTGTATCTATAATATATATTTTGGTAAATTTTTATACTTAACTTGTCTAAGAAGTGCTATTTCTCATAGGGTGTCTTTGGAAATGTTAAGTATCTCATTTTTAAATGGCAAAGTCTTCCTCCTTTTCTATACTGCCCTATAGTAAGCACTGGCTTTGTGGAAACAGCCTGACTTTGAGATAAGCATACTACATCCCCCCTGCCCCCAGCCCCAAAGAGCTTGGTCTAGAAAGATAAGAGAAGCTCCACATTGTAGCCGAGTGGTCCAGGGAGATTCCTTTATCTGTTTCTTTGAAACTCCTGATTGCTGATCAAAAGTTCTGACACCCATCTCTCAGTAATTAAATATTGGAGAGTAATTTATCTGGCTTCAGGAAGAAGTGTTGTCCAGTTTGTCAAGCAGATTCTAAGGAATTACATTCGAGTAGTGTCCGTGCATGTGAGAATGTTACATCTGTCCCTGAAGCATTCAAGTGACTGGAAACCTTGTGGCCTTATCATATTAAAAAGATTAAATAAAAAAAGCCTAACTATCACAGTAACATCCTTGCTCTTCAACACTTTAAAGAGGTCTTGTGCAGGGTATTTGCGGAAAGCAGAGAGGTTTCTCCCCAGGTTGTCTCGCTGTTTTCCAGCACATTGTGAGTTCTGCTACTTAAAAGTTTTCTCCCTAAAGGCATCAGCCATCCAGAGCAATCAGATCTGCTCCATCACAGGTGGGGCTCACAACCTACTGATAAATATGGTTATTGCTTCCCTGGAGAACTGGTCTAGCCAGCTAAAGGAAAACTAAGGTTAGGCTGCCATCTTGAATCCAGGATCTGCCTATCTTGTAACATGTGTACTCTAATCTCTCCACTCCCTATTGCATGTGCACTCCTAGATTGTCCCCCTCCCATTGCTGTATCGCCTATGGTACAACACCTTCCTGTGATGTATGTGGTAACCTGTAATCTGGGGGGCTTGCACTCCCCAAGTATATTTAAGCCTTGGTTAGAAATATATTTTTCTCTCTCCTCCTCCACTCTCTGTATGGACCTGGCTGCTCATGGCCATCCGGGAGATGAGTGTGCTACCATAAAATGTGTCTGACTCTTATATTTTATCTTCTGTCCTACCTCTCCTATCTTCTATGACTTTACTATGATCTCTATATATTATCGCCATACAATTGCACCTACAAACCCCATGATATTGTCAGAGGCTGGTTATTCTGACACGTATTTACCCAACGCAATGTGTCATTTGATCTCTTTGATGAAGACTGATTGTTGATCCAAGCAAGACCAAAAAAAAAAATCCTTGATAACAATCTTTTCTCCATTTATCATGATGTTACCTATTGGTCCAGTTATGAGGATTTTTACCTTCTTTACACTGAGTGTAATCCATATTAAGATTAAAATCCTTACTCTTCAGCAATGGCTTTCGACTCTCCTCACTTTCAACAAGCAAGATTGTGTCATCCTCATATCACAGATTGTTAATAAGCCTTCCGCTGCTCCTGAAGCCACATTCTTCGTCATATAATCCATTTTATCGATGACTTGTTCAGCAAACAGATTGAATAAGTATGGTAAGAGGTTTCAACCCTGATGCACACCTTTCTTGATTTTAAACCATGCAATATTCCCTTGTTCTGTTCACGCTTTCTTGGTCCATGTTCAAGTTCCAAATGAGCACAATGAAATATTCTGTATTCACCATTATTCCAAAAGGCTATTTATAGGTTTTTTTTAAATGATCCTCACAGTCAAATTCATTAATATAGTCAGTAAAGCACAAGTAAAGATTTTTCTGATATTCTCTAATTTCAGCCAACATTCAACCAACTTCAACAATGACAGACTTTGTTCCATATCTTTTTCTGAATCTGGCTTGAATTTCTGTCAGATCCCTTTCAATGTACTACTGCAAGTGTCATTGGATGCCCTTCAGAAAAATTTTACTTGCATGTCATATTGATGATATTGTTCTATAATTCTGTAGTATGTTGGGTCACTTTTCTTTGGAATGGTTACAAAGAGGAATCCTTCCCAGTCAGTTGGCAAGGTAGATGTCTTCCAATTTCTTGGCATAGGTGAGTGAGTGTTTCCAATGCTTCATCAGCTGTGGAAACACTTTAGTTGGTATTCCATCAATTTGCTAAAGCCTTGTTTTGGGCTAAAGTCTGCAGTGCAACTTGGACTTCTTCCTTCAGTACAATCGCTTTTATTTTCCTTTTAATTTTTAAACAGTTTTATTGGCACATAATCTGTATATCATACAGTTGAATGTTTCAGTCATATCAAGAAGAACTATGCAATCATTACCATAATAAATTTTAGAACATTTTCTTCTTTCTTGTATTCATTGTTACTAGATCGTCATTCACACAGCAATTCCCCTGCCATCCCCCCAAGAAAGCATTAATACTGCTGTCCCTATAGCTTTACCTATCGTGGGTTTCACATACCCAAAAATATACAAACAACAGCAAAAATAACAATAATAACAAAATAAAACAGAAAAAACCCAGATGCAAAAAAAAGAAAATATTAAACACTGGAACAATTTCAAACTGGGTCAAAAGGGAGATCAAATGATAAGGTATTAGATCGACTAGGTAGATCTGCCATAATCCACCTCCCAGTACACTGCATGATAGCAAGGCTATTCACATCCCTGGTTGATGGTTAGAAGGAACTCACTAGAGGCTCAATCTATGCATATTTCCCCTCCCCCCCCTTTTTAACTGTGACAACTTTTGGAAATCAAATATAAGATATTACATCTTAATGTAACTGCATGTACCATGTTGTCTTTACAATGCTCTCTGCCCAATAATGAGGCTATTTATATCTCTCAAGTATGGTCAGAGAGGATTCACCAGAGGCTTATCTGTGTGGAGCCTACAAATGGATTTTGAGCTTCCACTGTTATCCATAGCTCCTGCAAACCGGTGTTCACAATTTAAGCTCTGATATCTTTCCTTCCTTCAGATTAGGATTATATTGTTCACCGTTCTTGGATCACATAGGCTGGTATGCTTTTTCCATGTGGACTTAGTTGATACTTCACTTAGATGATTATTTGCTTGAAGACAAACCTTTAAGAACCCAGGCACCATTCTTGTTTCTTCAATGCAACTGCTAATATGCAAGTCCAGATTGAAGCTTCAGAAAGAGAAAAGAAGTACACAAGAACCAAAATACCACCTTGAGCATATCCCTTCTAAATGTAGAGAGTATTTCAAGAACAGATTTGAAACATGGGGCAAGAATGACTAAAGACCAAGTGAGTTAAGCGATATCAAAAATATCATATCTGAAGAAAGTAAAAGGTCATTTAAAAGACAAAAATCCAAAATTTATGGTAGTCGGGACTCTAAAACTTGATCCTGAAAGCAGATAACCTGAAGTGACTAAAAAAAGTTGTAAATATATTTAAGATTATGGGGGGAATGGACCTAGGTGCAAATAATTATAGGTTTGGTGGTAGGGTGGCAGGTGGACATTGGGCTCCCTCATGCAAATTCCCCTAATATCTACCTTCCCGACATGATCGCTGAAGACAGACGTGTGCATAAGCAAATGTGGTGAAGAAAGCTGATGGTGCCTGGCTATCAAAAGATATAGCGTCTGGGGTCTTAAAGGCTTATAGGCA
>NW_022111373.1:48668236-48670556 GCF_000313985.2 Echinops telfairi | reverse complement strand
ATGGGGGAGGGGGAGGGGGAGGGGAGGAAAAGGAAAATGAGCCGATTCTGGGAACCCAAGAGGAAAGCGAATTTTGGGAATGATGAGGGCAACAAATGTATAGGTGTGCTTTAGACAATTGTTCTATGTATTGTGATGAACTGTATGAGCCCCAATAAAATGACTAAATTAAAAAAAAGATGATGTAAAAGAACTGATCATAAAAGTTCAAAGGGCTACTCAAGAAGACAAAGTATAGTATTATCATGAAATGTGTGAACACCTACAGTTAGAAACCAAATTAAGAAATATATACTTGGTGTTTCTCAAACAGAAAGAGATGAAGGAAAAGTTCAAGTCTCTAATTGCCATGTTGAGGGATTCTGTGCAAAATGCTGAATGATGCAGGAAGCATCAAAAGAAGATGCAAGCAGGTTACAGTCTTTGTACCCAAAAGAATAAGTTGCCATTCCAACCATTTCAAGAGGTTTTTGTCCAATAACCAACGGCATTGAAGGAAGAACTCCAAGCTGGACTGAAGGAATTAACCAAAAGTAAGCCTCCCACAATGGCAGGACACCAAATGAAATGTTTCAATAAGCTGAGGAAACTCTTGAAGCATTCAAGTGATCTATGCTAAGATATATGGAGAACAACTACCTGGCCAAATGACTGAAAGAGATTCATATTTGTGCCCATTCCAAAGAAAAGTGAATCAACAAAATTCAACTTCATTAAACAATATCATTAGTATCACATGCAAGTAAAATTCTGTTATACATATTTCAAAAATGTGTAGCATTTTATCAACAGGGAACTGCTAGAAATTGAAGCCAGATTCAGAAGGTGTGGAATAAGGCATATCATTGTGAATTTCAGATTGATTTTTACATAAGCAGATAATACCAGGAAGATGTTTACTTGTGTTTTATTGGTTATGTGAAGACATTCAACCTTGAGGATCATAACAAATTATACATAACTGTATGAAAAACAGGAATTCCAGAACATTTCATCTTGCTTCTGACAAACCTGTATATGAACCAAGTGGCAGTTGTTTGAACTGAACAAGGAAATACTGTATAGCTTAAGATCCAGAGAGCTGAGAGTCAAGCGTTTCATTCTTTCATCATACTTATTCATACTGTATGCTGAGCAAATAATCTGAGAAGCTGGACTATGTAAAGAAGTACATAGCATTAAGATTGGAAGAAGGCTTATTATAAAAACCTGCAGACAACATAACCCGACTGTTGAAAGCAAAGAATACTTGAGGGACTTATGGATGGAAATCAAGGCCTGGAGCCTTCAGTATGGATTGAAATTCAAAGAAACCAAAAGTCGTCATAACTTGACCAATAGAAAACATGATCAATGTAGCAAAGATTGAGGTTATCAAGGCTTTTATATTACTTGGATTCAAAACCAATGATCATAGATGCAGAAATCAAACATGTTGGCATTATTGTGGTGTGTCATCAAGTCAGTTCCTACTTAGAGCAGTGGTTCTCAACCTTCCTAATGCCGCGACCCTCATGGTGTGGTGGCCCCCCCCAACCATAAAATTATTTTCATTGCTACTTCATAATTGTAATTTTTCCAGCTAGGAATTGGGTGACCTCTGTGAAAGGGTCGTTCAACCAACAAAGGGGTTGCAACCCACAGGTTGAGAACCGCTGACTTAGAGTGGCCTTATGTACAACAGAATGAAACATTGACTGGTTCTGTGCCATCCTCATATTGTTCTTATGTTTGAGCCCACTGTTGCTTTCAGTATCAACAGTTTAACAATGTTAAATCTTCCTATCCATGAACATAGAACACTCTTCCATTTGTGTAGGTCTCTTGAATTTCTTATAGTACTGTTTTGTAGTTTTCTGTGTACAAGTGTTTTGTTTCTCTGGTTAGCTTTATTTCTAAGTACTTAAACTTTTATGTGGCTATGGTAAATGGTATTGTTTTATTGATTTCCTTTTCAAAATTGTCTTCCTTAGTAGATAGGAATCTAATTATTTTTATGTTGATTTTGTACCCTCCATGCTGTTGACTCTTGCAATAATTTTCAACAATTTCCTTGTCGAGCCTGGGTTTTATATGCATAGAGCCATGTCATCTGCAAATAGAGTTTTATTTCTTATTTGCCAATTGAAATACCTATTATTTTCCAATAGTTCTGGCTATGAATTTCAGGAGAGGTTTGCATCAGGGTTGCATCCTCTCACCATATTTATTCACTCTGCATGCTGAGCAAATAATCAGAGAAGCTGGATTTTAGGAAGAAGAATGCTGCATCAGGATTGGAAGAAGTCTTATTAACAACCTGTGATATGCAGATAACACA
>NW_022111373.1:48665477-48667661 GCF_000313985.2 Echinops telfairi | reverse complement strand
GCTCTCACCTTGCTGGGATCCATAGTCAATGCTCATGGAAGCAGCAATCAAGAGGTCAAAGGAAGCATTGCATTGGGTGAATATACTGCACAATATCTCTTTAAGGTATTGAAGAGTCAGGGTTTTACTTTGAGGACTAAGATTAACCTGGCCCAAGACCTGGTATTTTCATTCACCTTGTATGCTTGTGAAAGTTGGATGTTGAATAAGGAAGACCAAAGAAGAATCTATGCATTTGGATTATGGTGCTGGCTAAGAATGTTGAAAGTACCATGGACTGCCAAAGGAACAAATAAATCTGTCTTGGAAAGCCAGAATGCTCCTTAGAGACAAGGATGGAGAAAACTTCATCCCTCATACTTTGGACAGGTTGTCAGGATAGACAAGTCCCTGGATCAGGGCACCTTGCTTGGTAAAATAGAGGGTCAGCTAAAAAGAGAAATCTATTTGAAGAGCTATATTGACACAGTGACTGTAACAACGGGCTCCAGAGTAATAGCCATTGTGAGCCTGGTGCCGGCCAGGACAGTATCCATTCCATGGTCCTTGGGGTTACTGTCAGTCAGAGGTGACTCAATGGTACCTCACCACATTTTACTTCTTTGCAGTGTTCAAAATTTCCATTTGTCTTTCTTGTCTCCATACTAAACAGCAAGTTTTGAAGACTAATAACCATGTCTAAAGACTGTAAAACTGACTACACCCCCAAAAGACCTCTGAGGATGATGTTAATGTTTTTATTAATGGAAAGTCAAAGCTCTGGGAGATCACATAACACTATCATTTACTAATACACCAAGGTAGAAACCTTGTCCAATGTTCCTGATGTTTCATGCAGTGCTTTGACCCCTGGACATGCATTCAACTGAAGAGAACATAGAATTATATAGCATATAGAATTATATATAGCATTTTAATCCCATTCTTATGTCACTTATTTGATGTTCATATAAGAGGCGTCCAAGACTAACTAAAGTCAGACACTATTTATATAATCAAATGGAGTTATATAAGGTTTATATTAAAGCATGACCAGGCTGGTTTCCTCCTCTGCTTTTTCAGGATTTACGATCCCTTGGGATTCCCACAAACCTCAAACATCAGTCCTCACTGCCTGGAAATTGTGTGATACTTTACAAAAATTCATGTATAAAAGTACCTGTGAAATATTAATGTTCACTTCAATGTGTATATTCTACTACAAATCACAATCCCCATGGGCAACAAGCTTCAATACTTAATGGGAACATAGAAAACAAATTCAATTGGGGAAAAATAATTACAGGGAAATTAAATAATGCATGTGAAGCAATAAATTCAGCTAAATGAAAAAGAAATAACAGACACATAAGAAATGAAACTTTGAGAGAATCACACAGAAAATGTATAGGAAAGGTAATTACAAACCTACATATGAGTGCTATATTTGATAGGATCCCCTATGAGTTTGCCCAATTTTACTCTTTAACCTTTTATTTCTGCCAGTCTCCAAACAAGCAGTCAAGTGATTAATTGTTCAATGAACACCTACCCCTTTCTTTCAAATCCCTAAAGAAAGAGGTCCCCATAGGTCTGGCACCACCATGAGACAAGACATCCTTCACAGACCCAGAGTACTACAGGGGACAACATTGGGGAAACAGTGTGGGAATTTCAACGCACCAGAGTGAAACCTTATTGCTGTGAAACAAGCAAGGGGAGCAAAGCAATGAAGTCCCCAGAGAATACCAAAAATAGACTTTGGGGCCAGGGCATGGCACCCCATCAGAGTCGACCAGAAAATACTCCTAAAGGTCAACAAACAGACCTAGAACTATTTATAGGCTTTTCTTTTGTTGTTGTTGTTGTTATTGCTATTTTGTTGTTTTGTTTTCATTTGTTGCTTTGTTTTGCTCTGTCTTGTTTGTGTGCTTATTATTGTCTCTGCATGTCTATCTAGATAATATAGGCAGGATAAACAATCTGGAGGAGAAAACAACTGACTGAAGATTCTGTGGGGGGGACTCAGGAGAGGGGAGGGCAGGGGAAAGGAGAGGGTGTGTCAACCAACCCAGGGACAAGGGAACATCAAGTTATTTAAAATCGATGGTGAGGAGGGTGTAGGAGGCCTGGTGATGTTTAATCAAGGGCAATGTAGCCAAAAGGAATTATTGAAACCTGAATGAAGGCCAAACATGATAGTGG
>NW_022111373.1:48663503-48664388 GCF_000313985.2 Echinops telfairi | reverse complement strand
TAAGAGCTGTAAGAGTCCCCAGTAAAATTAATTTTAAAAATAAGTAAATAAATAATTACAGTCTCAGAAAACCTATTTGGGTTGCTATGAGCTGGAATCAACTTGATGGCAAAAAAAATAAAGTAAAAAGAGCTCCCCACATCTTAAACATCTTCTCCCTGTTTGAAACCACAACTGTCTATGGAGGCAATTTCTATATGAATATGTATTTAGAAAATCATATATATATAAATATGTGTAATGTTGAGATAATGGCATGGAGGCTTTGTCATACCTCCTCAGTAGGGATAATGGGAATCCAGTTCCACACTAGCCCAAAACTAATTCCCGTGAGGCAGAAATCAGTTAGCCTCCACCCTCTAACCTTTTTCTTTTCCCTTTCTTGACATTAGCCATTCCTCCCATGATACTCTACAGCTCTGCTGGTTTGATAATGTATTTCAATGACCAAACTGAAATCATAGACCAGGGCCCAAATATCAGGAACACTAGTGACTTGATGGCACATAACCACAACAAGGACAGCTGACATCACACGCTTCACCAGAGGGAAACAGTCCCAGCCATCACATTGGGGGTGAATTAATTAAATGTCTGACCAGTATGCCCTATGAATGATACTATCAATATCCAAATGACCTTATGCAAAGAAATGGTTCCCCAACCCTGCCATAGACAATACTCATTATTATGAAGGTTTGTCAGGGAAAGTAAGAGGTTACAAATCAGGAACACGAAGAACACAGTTCTTTTGTTTGTAGCACATTTTCTAAACTATATAGTCAGACATGTCTCTTTCTAGCCATTGGTCTTTCAGTCACATGACCCATTGGCCTCTGTCCAATTCAGGCAAGTGTTACAAAGTTAATTTAGCACAAAGAAATG
>NW_022111373.1:48661557-48663009 GCF_000313985.2 Echinops telfairi | reverse complement strand
AAAGCCTCATCGCTCTCCTGTGGGGCAGCTGGTGGTTTCAAACTGCTCACCTTGTAGTTACCAGCCAACACATAATGACCATTCTACTAGGGGTCCTACAAAGAAAGTGTACAATGCCCATTAAATCCGGTATAGATTATTTGAATCCCAGCTCTGAAACGTATAAGCCATGTAATCAGTGATAACTGATAAAGTGATAGAAACCTCAAGCTCTCCCCTTGATACGATGGGAGTTTAGTTGTTATTGTGTGCTGTTGAGTCTATTTTGCTCTCTCAGTGACCATGTGACCAAGCAGAACTACCCCGTAGGGTTTTCAAGGTTACAACCCTTACAGAAGCAGATCTCCAGGGTTATGTTGTGGTTGTTGCTTTCCCCATGGAGTTTCTGAGTTAGTGTGAACTGTCACCCTTTTGGTTAACAGTTGAGCATTCAACCAGTAAGGAGCCACCACAGCTCCTTAAAGTCAAGATAAGTCAAGATCTGTCTCAGTATTGATGCAAAGATTCAATTAGGTAACCACTGGCTAAAACTTCCCACAGAGATTAATAGAATGTACTCAGTAAAGGGTAGATACTATTGCTATTATTGATATAAGTATTTATAACCCTCTGAATCAAAATATTTCTCTAATTTCTTTTCCCATTTACCATGTCACAATCATTAAAGTTTTAATTTACTTTACTAGTATCAAGCAAGCATTGAATCTTTGCATCAACATCGGGCGCTGGTCCGTGGAGAGAGGGCCTTGTGCTGGTCACGAAGTGCACGGCCTTTGCAGTGCCCTTGCAGGTGCTTATGTTCTGGCAGGAAATAATTGGCTATCTTTAATGTGTGCTATAAGAAGTTTAATGGTAGAAATATTCATTGGGCAAAACACTACAAAATTTTATACATTGAGCATAAAAGGAAACAGCCGTGTCTTCGCAACTCCCTTATTTTTGCATTCTCACCATTATTAATGACATTCAGAGTACACAGTTTATTCTTCCAATTATTCCAGGCTTTTTCCATTGTTGAATCTCAGTGTAACATGTCTCGGAATACAGCCAAATTTAATTATTATAACTAACTGTGCAATGGTTGGTAGTATAACATTAGTAGTCAACTATATGTGATACTAGACTAGAAAACATACATTTATCTAAATTTATCTAAGTTATTGACAGGAAGTAAGCATCAAGTTATCTTGCATAAAAGAAAAGAAAGAAAGTGTTTAAAATTCAGATTTTCCCTGTTCCGTTCATTAATGACTCACAATCTTATAGACTAAACACGTTTTAAATAAGAATGTTAGACTAATTCGTTGTTATAGGCTGTTATTCCTTTGCCAGCTCGCAATTGGGACCTATTTCTTTCCGCTCCAAATTTTCATAGCCAAAAGTTATTGTTGTTGCTCGATGCCACACCTCTAGGCCAGAGTGACCTCAGAGTGAAATGTTCCCTGATCCTGC
>NW_022111373.1:48659084-48660963 GCF_000313985.2 Echinops telfairi | reverse complement strand
TTGTATTTTGCATTACCAAAAACATGCTATTGGTCATGACTATGTTTACTTACCATGAGGGTAATATAATTTCACTGATTAAGCCAGCTCTTTATAGCAATCCAAAAACATGATGACTCCATAAACAGGAAAATCCAATTGTCTGTCAACCCATCAGAGGCAATCGTGTAAGAAGAAATTATCAAAACAATACTTTCACAACATTTTTCTCACACTCCTCATATTCTCTTTATGATCACGCTTAGTGATATTGCCAATTTCTATCCCAATATTCCTTTCAAGTAAAAAGAAACATTCTACATAGCACAGCAAAATAGAAGAGGATGCTGAAGGATAGAAAATGACCCACTGTATTCCACTGCTGTCCTGCTATGAGAAGTTAACACTATGAAGGAAAGAAACTTCCAAGAAGTCATTGCAGGGGGGAAAAAGCACTGGTAAGAATTTTTTTCTGTTAATAAAGAATAATTTCAGCTACACATTATTTTATATCTCAATATTTGATTCATGCACTTAAAATTGGAGATAATGATATTGTAAAACTAATGCTATGAATTTCATTTAAAGATAATAGGTTGGTGAAACACATGTGTTTTTCTCTCTGAATCTACTGGACATTAGCTTAAAATCACACTCAAAAAAGTATTTTTGCACAGAGAATGGAGAGGGACATCCAGCAAGAAATTGTAGTTTTAATTTAAATTTTTGAAGATAATTTCTTTATTGTATAATTCCCTCTCTCTCCACCCAGGAACCTGTTTTTGTTTTGTTTTGTTTTGTTTGAGATGTGACTTAACATAGGAACTTGGGAGATGCATTTTTGAGACTGATGCTTAAAAATCTACTCAGTGAGATAATAATGAAAAACAATTAATTCAAAATGAATCCAGGTCAATCAAAGAAAAAAAAATCAGTTACGGCAGTGGTAAATTTACTGTCACTCAAGATTAAGCTGTGACAAAATGAGCTAGCCCTAATACTTGTTTCTGAAGCAGCACTACTGTGCTGTTCCCTCAGAACAGACAAAAGAAAGCATGGTCGCTTTGAGGACAAAGGCAAAGACTTAGGTTCCCTTTGGGCTTTATAATCTACTAGAGTCTTTTTTTTTTAATGTTTCAAGATTATCTACCTAAATCACATTTTATAAATGTAGGAGCTGTTAGGGCAAAGAAAAAAATTACAGGATGCTAATCTGGTGGTGCTGATGGGGTTTGGGTAATGCTCATGGTAAAACCAAAACAAACATACATTGCCCTTTAGTTGATTCGAACTCACAGACCCTCTACAGGCCTCAGTAGAACTTCCCAGCAGATTCCCAGGCTATTAATCTTCGCAGAAGCAGACTGACCGCAGCATCATTCACTCACTGAGGAGCTGTCGGGATTGAACCACAGACTTTGAGTTAGCATGGAGCGCTTGACCGCTAACATATTAATCGTCACAGATCCTTCATGTAAATAAATAAAACAGATTCTATTATTTTTTCCTCTTTTATTAAAGTAGTATCGAACAATTAATGGAATTATCCAAGCAAAAGATGGTTCATTCCAGATGGCTTTTTTTAAAGGATAATTTAAAAAGAGAGAGAGACAATGGAAAGGGGCTGATACAAGGGCTCAAATAGAAAGTAAAGGTTTGGAAAATGATGAAGGCAACATATGTGCAATATGCTCAATACAATTGATCTATGGAATGTTTTAAGAGCTGTAAGAGCCTCCAATAAAATGATTTTTTAAAGAATATTAGCTAGAGATTATTAAATAAATTCTGACTCAGAGAAACTCTATATATGGTTTCTGAGACTGTAAATTCTTATGGAAGCCTTCAGCCTCATCTTTGTCCTGTGGCTGGTGAACTTGAACTATCACCCTGGAGCCAA
>NW_022111373.1:48642976-48658723 GCF_000313985.2 Echinops telfairi | reverse complement strand
TAGTTACAGTTTCCACATTGTGTCAACTTTTCTTTATGTTGTGGTTGTTCAGTTTTTAGTACTCTAGTATCTCTGCCCCCACTAATTTTTTCATCTTTGCCTTAGAGTAATTGTTGAACTTTTGGTCCCCTAGAGATGGTATTTTTACTGAAACTCGATATTCATCAGTAATAAATTGTAATTTGTGTGCTAATCTGTTATTGCCATTAAAGATGGCAACAGGGGATAATTTTAGTTCAAAGTTAAAAAAGAAAAAAAAAACAGGATAATAGTATCAAGGAGTCCTAAAACTTCAACTGTTCCAGTAAATCTGAACTCTTTAAGAATTTAAGTTCTATTTGTCCTTAGCCTCCCTTTCTGCCATGCTTCAGGTGCTGAGGCCCAGATCAGAGCAGTTGGCGGTGGCAGCCAGGCATCATCTAGTTCTTCTGGTTTCAGAGCAGATGAGGATGATTTCTTCTCGGACACTTTGGTTTCATTTGTTCCGGTTTACTCAAGTAGATACCAATAGTTGTCTTTTAGATGTCTAATTGAAAGCTTTAGGGCCTCAGATCCTACTCACTCCACCAGGATTCAGAAGATGAGCTTTGTGGTGCCCATTGTCCCATGGCACTAACGTCCTACACCCTGGGTGGTGAACAGCCCCTTGGGCCTCACGAGGCCCATGAAATCATCAATTACAGGTAACTCCACATGCCTCACCAAAGAGAAGCCATTCTGGCCTTTCTATTAGTGGTGAGTTAATTAAAGGCCCGACCAATATAACCCACAGATGATGTTATAAATATTCAAATGTACCTTGGGGGAAAATGCACCCCACCCCAGTGACCCTGAAAACCTAGAAAACCATTCTCACAATGTGTTTGATTAAGTCTCAGAAGTTTATGTAACTGTGTCTATATGAATATGTACTATGTGTATCCACATGTATGTCTACACAAAAGTGCTTCGGTGTACTGCATTTACTCATGTGTGCTTACTAACATATACATTTTCAATCACCTCGTGTGCATGCAGGCAAAAGCTGAACAATGAGGAAGGAAGACTGAACAGGAATCTATGCATTTGATTCTTGACAAAATCTTGGCAAAGATTATTGAATATACAATGGATTTTCAGACCAAAAAAATACATATCTGCCTGGAGAAAGTTCAGTGCGGAACACTCCTTCTTTGTCAGACTGTGTGATAGAAGTCCACGCTGCTGTTGGCCACAATCAGCTGCTACTGAATTGATTCCAACGCCCAGCAACCCCGAGTGTGCGGAGCAGAGACGTTCCTTTGGGCTTTCTGGCTGAGAGCTTGGAGATGTGGATTGAAGACCTCTCTTCCAAGGCCTTACTCCCAACACATTTGAGGTGGATTTAAACCATCCGTTTTTCTATTAGCAGCCGGGCAGTGAATCATGTTGCCTTACCTCGTTGAAATAAGATGCAAGCCGCATATGTCACCGTCTCGTTGTTGCTGTTAGGGACTGCTGCGGAAGTTCCGACCAACTGGGCCCTATGAGCATCAGAACACACTACCGTGCCCTCCCCACAACTGCTGTTGCGTTTGAGCCAATTGTTTTAGCCACGAGGTTCCTCCATCTCATTGGTGGTCTGCCTCTTTTTTGTTGACCCTCTCCTTGCAAGAATGCTATCTTTCTTCTGACTGGATTTTTGTCTGGAAGCTCCTCTGAAAACCGTCCACCATGCAGGAAGCTGTTGGTATTGAACCACGGGTGGCACAGCTTCCAGCAGTGCAACAACATGCAAACCAGCACAGTCCAGGAGACGGACAGATGATGGCGAAATGTTCTAGTAACCGCATTTTACACAGAGTGCGCAGCAACAGGTTGTACTAATTTTGATTATACACTTTAATTGACCTATTCTATCTAAAGAATTATCATTTAAACATGCAATCAACATAGACAATTATTGAGATTTTTGCATATTCCACCGGTGTGATACATGGAAAAATAATTTGTTTTTATTTTTAAATTTGGAATAGTGAAAATTAAATGAATAGGGCAGTTCCTCACTGCACTAGTCACATTTCAACTATCAATAACCACATATAACTAGTGCCTATATATTTTACTGCAGAGAAATTTACAACTCTGTGGTAGACACACTGGCTAGGAATTGTACTTTCAATAAAGCCTTCGGTACTTAATCATTTGCATATGTGAATTCATGAAGATCAAACTGCAATTTTCATGGTATTCATCAAATGCACCAATACTTTTATTTCCCAGTGCTATTGTTTTTACTGTCATTGTTATGTCCTATGAACAGAAAATCCAATAGCACTGCCAAGGGAAAGTACTGGTGGAACAGAGGAATACCATGAGATCACACTGTGGGTAAAAAGAAGTGTTTTATAGAGCGAAAACAAATTAGCTGTATAAACTGGAAGGGACCTGCATTTGTACCAGTTCCAAAGAAAGGTCCTCAAATTATACAGCAATATCACTGATGCAGCAAGAAAGTAAAATCTTGTTGAAGATAATCCAAAAATCACTCCAGCAGGATATTGACAGGGACCTGCCAGAAGTTTAGGCCAGCTTCAGAAGAGATGTGGAACAAGGGATATCATTGAGCCCAGCAGAGAATACCAGAAAGATGATTTTTTTTGCATGTCATGGACTATTCAAAGGCATTTGACTGTGCAGAGCATAACAAACTACAGATGGCCTTGAGAAGAACAGAAATTCCTGAACCCTTTGCTGTTGTCATGAGAAACCTGTCTGTGGGTCAAATGGCATTGATGCGCAAAGGAATGCTGCATGGCTTGACATCAAACAAGGTATGTAGGCATCGGGATTGTGTCTTCTCACCATAGTTGTTCAATCTGCACATAATCAGAACAGCTTGATTAGATGAAGAAGAATCTGGCATAATTTTGGAGGAAAGCTTATTAACCTTTGATATGAAGATGGCATAACCTTCCTTGCTGAAAATTAGAAGGACTGAAGTATTTGCTGATAAAGGCCAGGATTGCCATCTTCAGTCTGGGTTGCAATTCAATGTCAGGAAGACTATAATCTTCACAACTGGACCAATAGGTAACACAATGATAAAAGGAGAAAAGATTAAAGTTGTCAAGGATTTAATCTTGCTTGGATCCACAATCAGTGCTAATGGAAGTAACAGTAAATCTGCTGTACAAAGCCTCTTTAACGTGTTGAAAAGCACCGATGTTACTTTGAAGACTAAGGTGTGCCTGAAACAAGTCATCAATTGCTTCATATGCATGTGAAGGTTGAACATTGACTAAGGAAGACTGCAGACAAGCCAATGCATTTGAGCTGTGGTGTTGGCAAAGAATATTGAAAGAACCATGGGACGACCAAAAGACCGAACAAATCTATCTGGGAAGAAGTACAGCCAGAATGCTCCTTAGAAGCAAGGATGGATCTTTCTCTTCCCTCATCTTCCTTCTTTCCTTCGTTGAATAAATTTTTTTTAAAAAAGAAGCAAGGATGGCAAGACTTTGTCTCACGTCCTTTGGGCATGTTATCAGGAGAGACTGGGCACTAGAGAAGGACATCATGCTGGAGGGACAGTAAAGAAGAAAACCCTCAAGGAAATGGGCTGACACAGCGGCTGCAACAATGGGCTCTAAAGAAGAGCAATGGTGAGGCTGGGGCAGGACCCTGCCAGTGTCTGGTTCTGTTGGCCACGGGGTCACTGGGAGTGGCAACTGACATGAGAGCACCTAACCACAAACATGAGGTACACTGTAGTCCTGGAGAAAGTTTAGAGATCCTAAATTCCTCAATATTTTGTTGTTTTCTTTAAAAATACTAAGCTCTGTCAAGTACACTTGGAGTGAGTACAGAAGAAAAGCTTCTCCCCTGTTTGATCAGACCAAAACAATTAACCATTCCTGTATCTTTGATTTCATGTGAGTCTACATTACAAAATTAAATCATTAAATAAATAGCTGATAGGAGGAAATCAAAATGAAAGAAAGATAAGGGGTAAACTAGTTTTGGCTTGTATTGTTCGGTTTTGGTGTGTTCACACTGGGGTGTTTCTCAGAGGTGCTAGGTCATTGGAGGACACCCTATTGAAGTTGTGTTATGTTTTCCATTTGGGGGATTTGATCCCCAGGACTGTTGAACCTATAGAGACAGCAGGTAGAAGAAGGCTTTCGTGGAGAAGGAGCTACAGTGGTGGGGGGAACTTAAATCACTACTGTTCATCAACTTTATAATCTTGAGGAGAATAAAATATAAAACCAAAATCTATTTAAAAAGCTAATGAGTTACATAATGAATATAGGATTTTTCTATAATAATAATAACCCAGCTCCCTGCCACAGAGTACATTACAACTCAGAGTGACCCTGTACGTGATTCCCAAGGCTTTGTCCATGGTTATGGGGGCAGCAGACCCATCTTTGTGCAGAATGGCTAATGGATTTTGACCATCAACCTTACAGTTGAAGTCCAAAGCTTCACTAGCAATGCCACCAGAGCCCTTTTATAAAAGTTACTATTCATGAAGAATCTAGCATGAACCTGAGATTGTATGGACCAGGTGTATTACACCCATTTATCCCTTTATGTACAACAACCTCTGTTAAATGGGTCATGCTGTCCACATTTGAGAGATGAGGAAACTAAATCTCAGAAATGAGCATTCATGCAGCTAATAAGTAGAAGAGTTAAATTGGGAAAGTGAAAATATTCAGTATGATTTTTTTAATCTAGGACTGGACTCTGAAAGACAACGGAAGGAAAACATAGATTATGAAAAAAAAATATTCTCACAGACCCTTCCAAACATAGGGACAACATGGAACTGATAGCAAGCCCAGTAAGGAGGCAAACCCTGGTCAGAAAGAGATGTTTGCACTTTTTGCAGACTCCCCTGGAGGATAAATATATGTGGTTTTAGAATTTATATGAGATTGTTGAAGGGAGAAACAAGATTTGAGGCAGTATCTATAGAAAAGTATCCATTCAGTCGGGCTAAGCATGTCTACCACCACTTGTCTGTCAGATTGTTACAACTGTAGCTAGCATCTTGCATGTTATTGTAATGCCAGAAGCTTGCCCCAGCCTTTCAGACAGCAGCAGGGTCACCCAAGGTGAATAGGTTTCATCAGAGCTTCCAGACTAAGACAAACTATGAAGGGATAGGTTATCCACTCTTGAGTAATAAGAGACTGAAACCCTTATGAATAACGACGGGAAAGTATCAGCTGTGGTACCAGAAAATGAGCGCCTCAGGTCTGACAGCTTAGGAAGCTCAAATACAACTTCCGAAGAGTTGCTTTCAAAGGAGAGTTGACCATCATAACAACACTGGAGTGAGACTTTCAGGACCTTCACTTGTTGAGGAAACAAAACAACTTCAAACATCTATTCATAATTGAAACATGGGTTGTATGAAGTATGAACCTAGGAAAATTGGACGTCATCAAAAGTAAAATGGATGCAGATACAGAGAAGATCAATATCCCAGGCATTAGGGAGCTGAACTAGGCTGACTTTGGCCACTTTGACACACAGCCCTGTGCTTTATATTGCCGTGAACGACAAATTCAAGAGTAGTGGTCTGGCATCGAGAAGAATATTTCCAGATCTGTCTTGAAGTACAATACTGTCTGTGATAGGCTAATATCTCTGTCCCTACAAGAAAGTACAGTTAATACAACTACGATTCAAATGTATTCAACCACCACCAAAAGTAATGATGAAGAAATTGAAGAACTCTACCAAACTGTTCCATCTGAAATTGATCAGACATGCAATCCAGATGCATTGATGATTTGAATGCCAAAGTTGGGAGCCAAGAGGAAGAAAATAGTCTGAAAATATGTCCTTGGTGACAAAGGCGACGCTAGAAACCCCAGGATAGCAGAGAAGCTGGTGGCTTCAAATGGCTGACCTTGCAGTTAACATGCCAACTCACCACCACAACGTCACCACCATAGTAAGTAGAGAAAAGACTGAAGTCGCGAAGTCTTTCATTTTGCTTGGATTCACAGCCAATGCTCATGGAAGCAGCAGTGGTCGCAAATGTACATACATTTGATATGACTGAACTATTGAATGTGTTGATGTCTGGATTAGATTTATTAGATCCTAATAAAATACCTTAAAAAAGAAATCAAACAATATATTGCATCAGGAAAATATGCTACATCAGACCTCTTTAGAGTACTGAAGAGCCAGGATGCCTCTTTGCGGACTGACCTGTGCCTGTCCGAAGCTGTATTGTCAGTCACTGCAAATGCATGCTGGGCATTAAATAAGAAAAGCCAAAAAAATTGATACATTTGAATTATGGTACTGGTAAAGAATATGGAAAGTCCCATAGACTCTCAAAGGAAAAAAACATAACCTGACTTGGAAAAGGTCCCAACAGAATGTTCCTTAGAAGTGAATCTGCTGAGACTTCATCGCACTTACTCTGGACATGATCAGGAGAGACTAGACCCTAGAAAGGACATGATGTGCTCAAACATAACAATTTTGCGGGTGGCTTAGGCCTGGGCGGTGTTTCATTCTGTAGTATATAGGATCGCTGTAAGTCGGAATTACTTGACGGCATCATACGAGAACTGACATTGAGTTACCTATGGAAGTGTGTATCTATATTGTGCTTCTACCCGTGTCACCAAGACAGAATTCACCTTGTCTAAATATGCAATTTCCCTTGTACAAATTTCACAGCTTACCTGTTTTCTTCAATTAAACACCTAACATTTCTAATATAAAGACTTGGCAATCGTTAAAAAGTAGTTTGGTGTAATCACATCTTCTTTTTACTCAGTCTCCATAGACCAGGAGAAAATTATAACAGGTCTCCCTGGAATCCCTTCTCACCCCTCCTGCCTCGGCCCCAAACCGAACACGGCCGCTTTGTTTTCTTCTGCATCATCTTCCCATCTAGTTTCCAGAAAGGATTCCTTTGCTGTTCTTCAGTTTTCTAACCATTCTAAATTCCCTCTTCTCTGCAAAAGCCTCCCTCTGCCCCTCCCACCAGTGTTGTAACTACTTGTCCTCTAAGTATATTGTCATTTGTCAGGGCTCCTTGTAATGTCCCTTTGCAATGTTGTTCTGTTCCTCTGTGACACTGGCCCTCCCCTACCTTTACCATGGCACAATCATTTCATGTAGCAGTAGATAAGCATGAAGTCCTGCCAGAGGAATTGTTATTATGCTTTGTAGTTGAAATCATAAAATCTTATCATTACTTTCTCGAAAGTGCCTTTATCTCCATTCTCCACATGGGGAAGCAGACCCAGAAAAATCAAGTGACAGGTCTCCTATAAATCAGTAGCAAGGCTGAAACTGGTGCTGATCCACTTCTACTTCGTTGTGTTCATCTGTCATTAAAATATCATTTCATTCAAGAATTATTTATTCTTTCTCCCAGATCATTAATAAAGGCATTGAACAAAACCAGACCTCACGTTGACCCTATCGTCAACACATTGCCCTGCTTCATTAGAATTTGTCCTCCAGCCAGTTCTGAGTCCATGTGACAGAGCGCACAGCAAAGCCAAATGCTAATTAAGTTGGCAAACAAGGTTTATTGAGATACTGTATCAAGTGCATTACGAAATATGAATATATGTGTGTTAAGGTACATTCATTGTGCACACTGGGTTTTTAATTCTATTGAAAAAGCTATCAAGACTGTCTGGTACTATTTGTCTTTATAAATCTGCTCTTTTATAACAGAGGTCTTTTAGCTCTTTTGATTCCATTATCCTCTTAGTGTTTCCATCTTAACAGTGGCTCTGTTATTTTTTTAAAGATTTGATTTCACAATGGGAATTCAAGCTCAGCTTTCTTATTCCAAAATTATCATGAGTAAAATTAACAGCTAATTTGTCTGCTGTGGGCATCTTAGAAAATGTCTTGGGATCAGAATTGGAACCTCTGATTTCCATATTTTTGCTGTAGAATTAAGCAGCATGCCAGCTACCCCGCTTGCTGTGGCTTCCACTCATAGCAGCCCTGCTCTAGGGCAGAATAAACTGACGCAGGGCGTCTCCAAGGCCATGGTCTGCACGGAAGCACCTGCCGCGTCTCCTCTGGCAGAGTGTGAGTGGACTTAAACCTGCCAACCTTCTGCTTAGGAGCTGATTGCTTAACCAATGCACCACCAGAGCTCCTACAAGAATGCATTCAGGACCAAAATTATAATCTGCAAGAAAGGGCTGAGAGAATTATAGTTGTAATTGTGATTCTAAATGCAACAAATTCCATTCAAATGTCTATTTTTCTCATGGCTTCCACTTCATGGTGCCTACTCTCTTTTCCTAAGTTTCCATGTCCTTGATTAATACATATGGGTCTTTGTTGGTACACAATAAAACTTTGCTGATACATTTTTCCTACTTGTTTAAGCTAAACATTTTATACAGTTTAACAGAATTCTGTTAGTAAAGTTTGAAATGTCAGGAAAGGCGAGGGAATTCCACTTAACTGAGGTCAAAATGGTCTCCGATGTCCGTCTCAAAGTACGTTTCATATAAAAGAAAACTGGGTCAGCTAGGAATTAAATAAAAAGCACCATGTTTTCTAAACTGTGATTGTATAAACGTATGTCCAATGTGTTCACAACTGAGGGCTATGGCATTGATTTGCCAAACGAGATATAAATGTATATCCAGTTTGGGGCCTCCGTTAAAAATAGCCCCTTCTGGCTGAGCCGTTTCCCCAAGACAATACCTGTAGGTGTGTTCCAAGTAACATGAGCTGTGACTAGAAGAGCCATCTGGAGAAGGGTGTCTGATTTAGAATGTAGATATTACAAATACAGTTAATTGATAGTGCTGCTCAGGGAGAGCAATGCATGATGCTTCCAACATTTTGATTTTTCAATTCATCTCAGCTATCCCGTGTGCTATAACAGAAACACCACAAATGGTTGGCTTTGACACACGTGTGCCTCGCTTCTACATTTGGGAAGCTAGAAGTCCAAGTTCAGAGAACAGCAACACTAAGGGAAGGTCGTTGCTCTGTGTCAGCTCTGGAGGAAGGTCCTTGTCTCTTCCACTTCCGTTTCCTGGTTCCCGAGATATCTCTGGTTGTCTTCCCACCTATCCTACCCATGTCTGCTTCTTCTGCGTATTGCTTAATCTCTTTTATATTTCTGAAGAGACTGACTTCAGATACATTTTACACTACACTTGCCTCAGTAACACAACAAAGAGAACCCTTTTCCAAATCTAATCAGAACCACAAACATAGATGTTACAGTATAGAACTCATATTGCTGAGGGATACATTTCAATCTGTAACATTCCAGCCTCTTGTGCTCCTACACACATATGCACACATATACACACATATACACACACTCACATTTGCATCCTCATCATCACACTTTTGGACACATACACCCATTACAAATCTCCCACACACTCACAAAGTCTCACAGGCTCACATCCATACTCACAAACACACCCTTGCAAATACAAAGTCACTCACACTCGCGTTCACACATTCACACACTTAACTCACATACCAGTAGCTTCAGGACGACCAAAATAGCAGCCCTCCGATGCTGCCTGCAGCCGGCCGTCAACTCCTCAGATTCCAGTTGTCGGGTCAGAGTGATCTACACAAAATTTAATATCTGATGACAACACTCATCCCAGGTTTAGATGAGGCCTGCGGGAGAGTTCCCTGTGGAAGTTCTGACGGGAGTTTCAGTGTAGTAAATTGGTAGCAGACAATGAGGAAAAGAACTTTCCAGAGAAAGTCGTCAACAAAGGATCTAATAACAGTATTTCAAGATGAAGTGTGATGGCCAAAATTGAGTTGATGCTGGGGTATCATGGAAAAAAAGTGTGCATTGTAAAGAGTATGGTAATTGAACATGAGCAGTGGGCTGAATTGAAGTTCATTAACTCTCAGAGGACACTTGAGGCAACGATGCCGGTGCCGTGGCTTCAACGTTCAGCATTGACTCTGAAGGAGGATGCCTTCGTTACACTTGGGTTGTGCTTATCTCTTCACCCCCAGTGGCCTCTTTGTTCTATTCTTAAGGCCGCTGTGACAGCTTCTAATGCTTAGGACATATGTCTTAAGGGAGTCAAAGAAAACCAAAAAGACCCTGCAGAGGAGTCAATGCTGGCTCATAGCCACCCTGTAGGATAGGGTAGAATGACGTTCTGTGAGCTTCAGAGGCTGTGACGCTTCGAAGGAGCAGACACTTTTGTCTTCCTCTCAAGGAACGGCTGAACTGGTGGTTCCAATGGCTGACCCAGCAGAGAGCAGCCCAGCACGTAACCCCTACACCAGCGGGCTCCTAAAGGAGGCAGAGGGAACGATACGGAGGACATGCCAATGACAAGGCTTGAGGAATTTTATGCTTTATAATTAATCTTCTAGGCCAGTAATTATAGGCCTACCTTCACCACCACCACCACCAACTGGCACTCTGAAACATCCTCTTACATGGGACGGAGTTTCCCAAAGATGCTCTGAATTCCACTGATTAGACCATGCAGTCCCGCAGAGGAGCACCCAGCTTTGGGTGTGAGGCAAGTGGGAAAGTTCTCACAACCTCCCAGAAACAAAAAATGTCAATATTATCTGGACTAGGATCATAATGCTTACTGTACATGGCTTCTAATTAATCAATAAATGAGTCAACAATATACAGATTAGTAGCATAATTACCTGGCATATATATCATACCTTTTATTTATGTAGCTAGTTATGTCTAATAAAGGTGGGTGGTCACAGACTAGGTAATATGTCTGCAGCAGATGGCAAAAAAAAAAGATGTTACCTCAACTATCAACGTGATCTCACGTCAGGACAGAGCCAGAATCTAGGACGGCCAAGGGCATACATCTTCCTTTGCCACGAATAAAGCAAAAAATGTTTGTTTTACACAGAACATATTGATATTTTATCTTGCAGTATACTCTTCACAAAATTATACTGAGGTTGCATAAAAAGAGAAAAAAAATCACCGATTTCAGACCAGCCGCACGTGCCAGCAGTGAGCCTGCAAAGTCAAGGGACGTTACGGGCCTGTTAGAAAAGAGAGCTTTGTTTTTCCTATGGGAGCTTTGCTTTTATTATAAGCTGACATCTGGACTAATTTGCTAATGAGCACTTTCTAACCTTGAGAGAGAAAAATAAACTAAAGATATATCTTGGGGCTCACCTGACGTCCTAATTTTTATCTCAACGCAAACCCACATCTAAGGTTAAATTATAATACCAGCTTTCTTTGATCTTTCGATATCAGTTGGGTGGTGAGTCAGTTCTCCGCGTTAAATTTATGGTATCATCATAATCAAAATAGTGTAGCAGTTTTATTCGATTATCTAGACTTTCTCAAAGAACTAAACCAATGCCAAGTGGGTAATCCAAAACACCAAAGTGTTTTATCTGTTGTTAACTGTTAACATAGCAATCACAATAAAATGTGCTGTAGGAAAAGTTACTTCAAGACAATAGAATAAAGTAGCAATTCATTGTAGAATGAACGTTAAATAGCATGGTGGAGAACCAACTACAGTGATTGACATATAACACACACATGCACAGGAGGGTGAACGACAGCAACGTGGGTGAGGGATGCAGCGGATGGTGTAAGATATGAAGAGAGAGGGGAGGGGAAGGAGGGAAAAAAGAAGAACTAATACCAAGGGCTCCAGCAGAAAGAAAAAGTTTTGAAAATGAAGATAGTAACATATGAACAAATGTGTTTGGTACAATTGATGTGTGGATTGTTATTAGAGCTCGCAGTAAGCGATTTTTTTTATTAAAAATTAAATTAAAATAAACAAATAGCACGGTAAATCTGTATCACAACTAAAAACATAAAAAATGATTCACAGCATACAGTTCTGACATGGTTTTATGGTTAATCAATCTTGTTTGTTTGTTTTTTTAATATTCCCAAAACCTATGCTACTGGCCATTATTGGATAGACTTATGTCCCCCTGAATTAGGTGGTGTAAATTCTGGCCGCTCTGTCTGTGGTTATGACCCCATTTGGGTCAGTTGTCATTGTTATGTTGTTGTGGTAAGAAGTCTGCAGGGTCTTTCTTGAGTCAAACACTAGGGAGACACGAAAGGCTTTAAACAAGCCATCGAGAGGAGTAGAGCTGAGATAAGACAGGAGCCAAGACATACGAAGAACTCCGAGGACTAAGGACTTTCCTCAAGGGCTGACAAAGTCAGTCCTTCCCTAGAGCCAGTGCTTTGAATGTGAACGCATAGCCTCCTAAAGTGTGAGAAAATAAATATTTGTTAAATTCACGCAGCTGTTAGAGCAGCACTAGCTAGCTAAGACAACCACACAAGACAACACGCCCCGTGCGTAGAAAACCACATGGTGAGTAAGCACTGGTGTAAAGGTGATTCAGTAGCAGCAACAGCAGCTGACCTTTTGATACAACTTCACAAGGAAGGAAATCAAGATCACCTTCCCAAAGCTGATCTCTAAGCTGATCCCAAAGCAGAGGCCAGACAGAGCACGTCTGTCTCTCCAACCTTTTTTACCAAACATTCTGCCAAGGGCTCGCTCGACTTCCCTGCTGAGTTCAATAACACTGCAGTGTAGTGGCTACCCAGAACTCACAGAAAACACACTTATGTGGTTTATTAGGGAAGTAAAAAGTTATAATTCAGGTTTAGAAAAGGCACCGGATTCAGTTCTTCAATAAGAACAGCCTCTTCTGCGGCTATCATTCTGTGAGCATGCCCACAGGCTGGCTTCTCTCTGGCTCTCAGTTCCCAACCTCTTGGTTACCTTGGACCAGGTCAGCGTCTACCCTGAATAAGCAAGTATTGCAAAGCTTTTTAGCTCCATCAGTAAGTGCCCAGAGGCACCCCACTCTGTCACCTCAGAGATGCTGCGTTCCAGTGCTCTGTGGACCAGAAGCTCGTGGTGCTGTCTTCTGGTTCCCCTGCCTCTGCTGCTAATTTTCTGTTCCCATCTCATATCTCTCACTGTCTTTGGTGCTTACTGTCTCTAGGAGGTTCCCTGAGTAGGGACTCGGAATCTAAATGACATGCTTCACTCCCATCTCTTCTTGATAGTATTAAGGTCCCCTCTAGCAGGCCCTCGGATGGCTCCTTTTAAACCACCATCCTTTTATTGGCTTTCCAAGCATTTGGTTTGCGTGCCCTTGCCCTGAAAGCATGGCATACACCTTCTTCCTAGTATGAGCAAGCTGTTTAACTCCCTCTGTAGGCTTTAAGCATCTTATTTGCAAAGTCCCACCTAATCTTTTTGTGGGAGTTAGAAAATTATAGCTAGAAAAATCCTATAAAAGCAAACCCACCACACCACAGTTTGCATTTCAATTAAAGCCAGATCTCTTAACAACTTGACACATCTGAGCCCCAGGCTTCCATCCAGGAGAGGGACTTCCCAGCCTCTCCCCTTCTTGGTCCACATAAGCATATCTATTCTTAGACTCCGAAATATGTGCCTTAAGTGTCAAGAAAGGAATTGCTGCTTTGTCACAGCTGCTGCCTGGTGGGGAGTATTTTGTGTGGTCCCTGAGCAGATCTTTGCTGCCTGCCTTCCCAGCTGGACACCAATGAGTGGGAGAAGGTGCATCCCAAGCTTCTCCCGCCTCTTTGTGCTCCTCACCCTGAACTAGAGAGAATTAGAGAGCCAGGCTGCAGTGAGGGGTACAGAGGCTAGTTTGTTCCCACTGAGCCAAAGAAGAGCATCATCTAAAGAGGAACCACACAATTGTCCCTCTGAGGCTGCCTGGAAAGAAACGAAAACAGAAGACAAAGACCGCTTAAATAAATGCGCACATCTGGGGAAGCCTCTGCACCAGGCGATCATTGAATCTGCATCGGAAGTGGCGGGGGGGAGGGGGGGGGCGTGAATTTGCAAAATGTTCAGTAGGAGCAAGGAGGAGGAAAAAAGAAACAATTCAAAGTAATCAATTTGTATTCATTCGTGATTAACTTGGAATATAGTCATTTGATGATCCCAAGGCTATTAAAAGGATGAAGAGACATCAGTATATACAAATTTATATATAATTTTATATTTCTACCCCAGATTGTGGTTTAATTTAAATACCCATGGCTTCTTAAAAACTATTTGTATTAAAGTTCACCGCCTTCAAAATCAATCAAATGTAAATGACCTGATGATGAAGCACAAGAATTTTCATTTGGCTAAAAAAAAAAAGCTAAATCTTGGTTCCCAAGAACCACTACTGCTGTGTTCCTTACAATTTGAAGACTTGTGAATCACACTTATCCTAACTTGGGTTTCAAGTATATCTTAGAAAGCATCCCACACAATCCAAGCGGCTCTTATTTCTAGCTACGTCAAGGATGCAACATTATTTATGTTTTTTGCATTAAAGTATCTAAATTAAAAAGTCTGAAACAGTTTATGTAAAATTGAAAGAGAAAAATTCCTTCCAATTTTTCCTCATTCCTAATGTTTATGTTTGGCTCAGCAGTTAGAAAGATTGTGCAAACTGGTTCATCCACTTCCAGTTCAGAGGAATCAAAATATAACAGATTACTGCAATGATAATAAAAATGTCCTTAGAGTTAAATAACAGTCTTTGAAGGGAAATTTGCTTAACTCAATTAGTTGATTGAGTTTGCCTAGGTAGCTGAAAGGTAAATTTGTTTTTGTTGGAATACATGAATTATTTAAAAATATAATAACTTTGCCTTTTATTACTAGATGAAATGACACAGGGTGGGTTCAAACTCTTCATCTTTTTCCCTTCCTTTCAGAGTAAACGTTTTTTCCAGATCCCCTGCACCTGTTCTCACAACCAAGCTGTGGCCAGAGCATCGCTGGGCAGAACTCATTTCACTATGGCAGCTGTAAAAGGGTCAATCATGCAAACCCTGCAAGTGTTCGGAAATCTGATAACCGCTGACATCACGAAGAGCCATTCTCTGATGTCTGTACAAGCGTACTTCACTGGAGCAGAGTCACACTCCCTACTGTGTGAAACCAGAGATGTGACTTAAAAAGAAGTCTTAGCTCTCAGCACTTCCCATTGTTTCCTTGCGGTTCTCAGTTGGTTCTCTTAATCTTTTTTGGAAGCACTTGATCACTAGTGATCATAGTCCCAAAGGCTCAGAAGTCTCTACAACAGTAGCCAAGGGATTCCTCTCAATGATCAATAAAATTTTTTTTTCATTATTGATCAAAAAATTTTATAAAACTATGTTTTGATTTCATTTTACATAAGAAAATATGATCTCCCAAGCCCAAAACACTTAAAATTGCTCCATGACTTGGGCCATTTAGTTAGTTACATTTTGTTTATTTATTTACTCTTGCCAATTATGAGGGCAGTACGCCATTTAGCCATTCTGGTTTTACGGGCATTTTTGGTAAAATGTGGAGGGTAGAGTAGGTCAGATTATTCATCCTCATAACAAGAACCGGAGTATAGACAGCTTTCATCTGTGTCTTTGAATAGTTAGACTCTGCCTTGAGCGAGCGCCGTGCAGGGAAACAGAAAGGAGACTACAGAGAGCCGCTTTCCTTACTTTGAATCTGAAGAGATGCCAATATATAGATTGCACACTGAAGTAAGAGGCAAGATAATGGATCTCGGGGCTGTGTTTGTTAGTGCCGCTCTCTGTTTTCCGAAAGCCTGCATGTGACTCTGATGAAGAAACCGTCTATGATAACCAAACAAAGAGGGTAGTCTTTTCCGTTTATGTTTGAACTTCCACTCTCCAGAACAAAGCAAACAGTGGTATCCAGCTGTTAACTTATTCCAACCATGAAACACCATTTTATCATACACTTC
>NW_022111373.1:48637876-48642648 GCF_000313985.2 Echinops telfairi | reverse complement strand
GAAGGATTCATAGTGTCTTTTATTTCATGAACCCATTGTCTGGGACCATTTATGTCATAATATGTACATCTGGTTATGAGTAACACATAGGACTGCAAAGCTGTGGGAAACCACTCTTTAGGATTGTAGTCTACTCTAATCCATCATGTTACACACACAATCTCCAAATATTGTGACCCCTGAGAGAACTGAGAGGGTTTTCCTATTAAATGCACCTACCCCCATAACTATAGTCTATTACATGGAACACAGCTTCTGAGTTTGACTCGCCCACTGGACTTGTTAAAGACCTTTGCTCATAAATGGGAATACATTTTAGTAGAATATATGGGATTCTTTTTAATCACATAGGAAGTCACTTGGGGAAAAATGGTCCTAGAAAATACAAGAAGGCATGAAAAGGAAAATAATCTTTCACATTTTGCTGAAAATCCTTCCAAACCTTGCAGATGCCTTGTCAGTTCTGTTTCATGACATTGACATGCTGCATACATGGCTGTGTAGATCATTTCTCCATTTTTCCACCACAATAAATATTCTTTTACAATATGGTTCTTTAAAGGCTACATATTCAATCATATGAATGCAAAATCTTTGTTTAACTGCTTTGTACTTTTAGACTTTTCTCCGTCTTCCTTTTTTTCTTTTTTGCTATTATGAGTAAAACGGCATTGTCCCAATCTTACTTTTTGAGAACAGTGCTTTAGAAATATATGTGGAGGTATAAGTAAAATGCTGAAGTTTTTAAGGCCATATTGCCTTTTAGAAAGTTTAGGCTGGGTCAATTTATAATCCTAGTATAGTACTTTTTAAGTAGAACAGTTCCTACAAATCTCTATTAACATTTTGTTAAGACCCTTGTTAAATTAATTCAATTCTTAGTTCTACTTATATATTATCTTATCAACAAGAATCCTGACAATAACGCTCAAGCCCACTGCAGTGCATAATGACCTTACAGGACAGAGTCACACTGCTCCACACATTGCCCCGCTCTGCTCTTTCCTGGAGGTCATCACCAGTCCTACCTCCTATGAGGCCATAGGTGTCAAACTGCCTGCCCTGGAGTTAGCAGTCAAGCCCTTAATCATTGTACCACCCCAACTTCTTGAAAACAACATCTAGACCCATCCTTTCCTTCTTAAATGAACTGATAGCAAATCAAATTTCACCATACAAATGTACCTTATTAGCTCCATCTTCACCTTATTTGACTTGGTTCATTAAAGTCTTTACTGAAATTCCGTTTCATTGCTAACATGTCATCATGCCTCGTCTTCTATACTGAAGACTGCATAAGAAGGGGCTTGGCTCCTTCAATCTGTCTAAGCCAGCAGATTTGGGCCAACACTATACAGTTAGGCAGCACTCGCCTGTGTTCAGTTATTCAATACAGAAGTGAAACAGGCACAAGGGTTACTTGCTTTAGGAACAGGGTGCTGTCTCTCCACACATACTCCCTAGTCTGTGAGTGCTGTGAGCTGGCTGTGATCTTCATGCTGGCCAACTTCTCACCTTCCCGTGTTCCCTCTCTCCTCTTTTAGAAGAAAGAGTCAAAAATAAATATAGTTCATTGCGCCAAGGTGAGTGTGATTGTCAAGCAGCTGCTGTGCTGTACACAAAAAAACCCCACAGATCAGGCCCAGCCTTGTTTGGCCTGTGTGCACAGAACACAGCCTCTAGTATAATCACTGTAGAATGAGATTTCTTTCTTTCAACGTATGAATCGCTCACAAAGTGAACAGACAAAAAGAGAAACGTGGCAATGAGGTGGCAGAGGAAGGTCGGGAGTGTGCACTCACCATATTTGAAGAGTTATAATGGTCAAACATGAAAGAAAATGAGTTGACTAAATGATTAGGAACATTAAAAAATAGAATTCAGTATTTGGAATTTTTTTATAATCTTGAACTCAATTATTTCATTGTAAATAAATACATTTCCCCAAAACTTTAGTTAAAACCAAAACCAAACTCACTGCCTTCGAGTCAAAGCTGACTCCCAGTGACCCCTTGTAGGTTTCCAAGATGCTGGCTGTTTATAAGGGTAGAAAGCCCAGTCTTTCTCCCATGGAGCTGCTGGTGTGGTTTCAAACTATAGACCATGTGGATCACAGACCAATGCATAACCACACACTTCCAGGGTCCTGAAAGGTTGTCACTTTGAACTTCACCCAGAGAGACGTTGAAGAAAGACCTTGTGATCAAACATCTGAAGGGTTATAGTCACGGAAAAATCCCTCTGGAGTACAGTGCTGCCCTAAAACCCATGAGGTTATAACAAGCCAGAATCTCAGTTGGCACTGAATTACTTTGGTTTGGGAGTTTAGTATAATAACAGAGACATGCAGATTTACAAAACCAGCATCTGATTTTTAAACCAATGATCCATATTTCTGTGTGAGCCCTTGCATCTTTCCAAAACATACTTTATTTCTCTCTGCCTTACATTTCAGTCACAATCCAATCTCCTCATCTGTTTATTAGCTATGGCTAAATTACAACCCTATTTACCCAAAGAAGGTAGATTTTTGCAAGCATGTAACAACTGCTTAGCTAACTTTTTATCTAAAATTTTAACTTTTTATCTAAAATGAGATGCACAATATTGGGATTTTTCAGCAGCAGCATTTTAGCCCTCACAATCCGTTGGTATTGAATTTATATGCTATTCTTGTTTGTGAACCCCAAAGGGCTATCTGAATGCACACTTACACACTAGGGAAAATTAAGGTTAACTATTGACATGCAAGTATGCATTTGAGCAATGGATATCTGACCCAAGGAGGAGGTGAGAGACACAAATAAATAAATAAGAGGCAGTAGTTTTCTCAGATTCCACCTCTTTTAATGATAAATCTGTATCAGGAAAGAACATGTACGTGCGCACGCACACACACGCACTTACTATATTGCACCTGGGAATCTGAGGCACTTCACAGCCTAAAGCAATATTCCCCAGTACTTAAAATGAAAAATGTCCCATAAGAAAGCCGAGCGCACTCCTGTGTTTCAGTTTTGTTGTTGCCATGGTAGTGGTAGTGGTTGCTTTCTATTAGACCCCAGGTGCAGGGAGTCAACATAATCATGTTCAATTCAGAATTCCAGATCATCACTTATCTGAACACCACCCTTCTCATTTATTTATTCTCTATTATTCCATTTTTCCTCCTCATAATAGGTAACTATGGGGTCCCCAATGGCTCTGGTGGATAAGGTCGTGGGCGCTAATCAACCCACCAACTTGAATCCAGTAACTACACTAAAGAAAACAACAGCAAAAATCCTCACGACTAAACAGATACATAGTATCATGATAAATGGAGAGAAAAATGAAACTGTGGAGGATTTCATTTGACTTAGATCCACAATCTACACTTAAGCAACCAAAAAAAAAAAAAAACCATCAAGCAATATATTGCATTGGGCAGACTCCTGAACAAAACGTCTTCAAAGCACTGAAAAGCAAGAATGCCACTCGGAAGACAACACTGTGGCTGTCGCAAGCCTTGGTGTTTTCAATCATCTCGTATGCTTGTCAAGTTGGGCAACAAGCAAGGAAGACCAAAGAGGCATGAATGCACTGAATTGTCGAGCTAGAGAAGAATAGTGAAAGTACCATAGGATCCCCCCAAAAACAAACAAATAAATCTGTGTTGGAAAAAATTACAGCAAGAATGCTCCTTATAATTGAGGATGGCAAGGCTTTACCTGGTGTACTTTGGACACGTTACCAGGAGACACCATGCCCTGGAAATGGACATCATGCTTGGTAAAGCAGAGGGTCACCAAGAGAGGAAGCCTGACTGAGATGGATTGGCCTGGTAGACGAAACAATGGCTCAAACATAACAATTGTGAAGATGGCACAGGATCAGGATGAGGCACAGGATGCTGCAAGAGGGTAGTTGGAACCAACTTGAGGCACTCAACAACAAAAGTCACTATGTGAAATAAATAAAGATGTGGTCGTCTGCTTGCGTAAAGATTTCTTCTTGAAAACCCAATGATTCAGTTCTCCATCCTAAGATTTGAACTAGACTACACAGCAATGGTTTGGATTGGGGTTTAGTATAGGTGGCCATTCTAAGAGTGTTTAATATCGAAAAGAGATTCAAAACACTTGTGAAAACAATAGAATTAAAAGATAATGGGATTTTTCCATCAACTCTTCAAATCTCCCTCATATATCATTCACTTACAAGGGTCCTGTCTAGCCTGCTACTTTCCAAGACTAACTCAGACAGTCCTACTCCACTCTCAGATTTCTTCCAGTTCTCTCACCTTCTTCCAGAAGTTTACCAAATCCCAGTAAACATTGCAGCTGTCTGCAGAAAGTGTTTATGCTTGGAATGGGGTCAGAACTTTCCAGAACAGAATTTTCTTAGTAAGCCTAGTTTTTCAATGCATTGGTTCACTCAAAAAGACAACCTTTCCATGGGTTTTAAAGCTAAAGAAGATGGTTTTATGAAATAAATTATAACTGGGGATAAGCCTGGGATTTTTTTTACCAGTGTGATCCAGAGGGCCAGAGCCAATCAAACAGTGTCTCTGCTTGGCCCGTTCAATTCAAAGCAGACAGGTTAGCGCAGGCGCTTATGGTGACTGTTTTCTTGGGATTCCCAAGGGGCTCTGATACACCTTAAAATAAACAAAGCAATCCCATGGGGATAATTATTTAGAAATTTTATTAAAATGCTAAACTGATTTAGAGAGAAGAGGCCAGGAAAGTTGGCAGCAAGCACTTTTTGTTCCCCACCATAACATGCACCTG
>NW_022111373.1:48619966-48637380 GCF_000313985.2 Echinops telfairi | reverse complement strand
AAAAAAAAAATCAAAGAACCAAAAATTCTTCTGAGAAGATTTGAGATCATCTTCAGAAATGTATATAAATAGATGAAGAATATCTCAGGAAATAATATCTTCACATTTTGTATTTCTAATTGTTAAAAATTCAGAATTTAGGAAACATTATTTTGCTTATTAATGAGAACACTTTGAGATGGGGAGTATTATTGAATGATTTACAATGTCTTGGTGACTTTTCTGAATAGAAAATAAAATGTGGGGAAAAAATTTTAAATAAAGAAAATAAAATGTGATTCTGCCCCAAGTTTTTTTTCAGTTTTATTGACATATAATTCACATATAGTATAATTCAATCGTTTAATCATATTTAAGAGTCATGCAATCATTACCGTGATCAATGTAACACCTTATCTTTTATTTCCCTTTTGACCTATTGTAAATTAGATCCAGCTTTTAATATTTTCTGTTTTCTTTCCAATTGAGTTATTTTCTCTATTTTATTTTGTCATCATTATTGGGGTTTCCTGGGGTTTTTATTGTGTTTTGCTTTTAATTTTTATTTTGTATATTTTTCTGTATAAGAAATCCAGAACAGGTAAATCTTTTAAGACAGTAACTGGATTAGTAGCTTCCTAGGGGTATATCAGCAGTGGTTGGGGGGAAATTGGGAGCTAACAATGAATGCAAGGAAGAAGAAAATGACATTTTTATTGAATAAAGGTTTATGTGATTTCATGACAACCTTTTTTGGACTTCATATAGCAAATAAAAGCATAGTTCATCTGCCTGATGCGACCAGGCAGGTCAAACAGGGCTGTGGGCATCATCACAAGAAAATCGCATGATATGGAAATGAACACTGGTCAAGATGCTCACCTGGGTCACTCATCCACACAAGCGGCATTTTGAGATTCAGTTCAGTGCTGCCCCCAGGTACACAATAACTGAAGCAAACCTGAAGATTTCCTCAGGAGCGAGTCCTCCAAATGTACCTGATTCCTGTAGTGTGCGCGGGCTTCAATGACAGAAAGCAATGGTTTCTGTCATTGACACCACAGACCCCTGGAGTGGCCCCCAAAGACGCAGGGGCAGCCTGGCTGTTCTCAGTCCCATTCGCATGCCTCATTAGGACCCGAAGATCCTAACAGTGAAAGGAAACGATGCCTACTTAATATATCAATCACTTTTTCTTAAGGAAATCAAGATACCCCAGGTCATGGTCCAAGATCTGTGGAGAAAAAAAAGGCAGAGTTGTTTTATGATTAAGTGTGGTGATGAGGCAAGATCGTGCCCCAAGCAAGTCTGATGCCTAGGAGCTCTGGCTTTCTGGTCTTTTCACACAACCACAATCCCACATCTGCACATGCAGTTTCACAGTCTCATAACATGGCCTAAGCCATATTTAGATCAAAGGATCAGGAGATTGGAGGTTGTATAGGATTTGTTGTTGTTGTTCGTTGCCATGGTATCAGCGGCTGCTCATGGCAACCGTGTATCTAACAGGACAAAATGACACCTGTTGCTCGAGTCCCTCGTTGAGGTCACTGGATTGTGAGTGACTTTCTACCTAGAGGTTTGTCTTCCTACACTACAGCAGATCACATTCTCTCGTGATCCGTACGGTTTGCAGTGACGAGTTTGCAGGAGGAGATTGTCAGGTCTCATGTCCTAGCCTGACGCAGTCTGGAAGCTTTACTGAAACCTCTCCACATAGATGAAATGTCAGAGGCTGAGCTTCAAGGATCACAGCAACATGACAGCTACCGAAGTGCCGCAAGCTGACAGACAGACAAGGGCGTGCAGCACAGTTCGTGTCTATTATGTCTTCGCCTGCCAAAGAGAACTTCCCTTTTGTTCTGAGAATGGTGATGGACATTCTTGCAACATTTCAGGAATCCACTTTAAAATGCCATTTTAGACCCAGTGTTGGCCCTCAGCCTGGTGTGGTAGGACCTCCATTTGAAAAGCATTTTATCACTAGAGAAGGGGAGATGGAGAACGACCAAATTACTAATGAATGAATGTGCGGAAGGTAACCCACGTTACATGCTTTAGAAGTGAGTGAAACTCACACAGCAATATAAATAGTACCTGAGTGGAACAGAGAAAAACAGTGATTGAAGACGATAACTTAGCCACATTTATGAAAATTAAAAATGCAAGGGTAAAAAAAATCAAAAATAAATATTTCATGTGAATACCAAGAAATGAAAAAATATATATAGCAGACACATTATGGTTGTTTTTAGAAAAATAGCCAAGGAAAATGGAGACAAACTGGGTTAAAGGAACAATGTGGGGAGACGTTGGACCATGTAAGATATGACAAAATAATAATTTATACATTATCAAGGGTGAGGAAGGGAGGGCATATGGGGGAGGGGAGGGGAAAAATGAGGAGCTGATACCAAGGGCTCAAGTAGAAAGAAAATGTTTTGAGAATGATGATGGCAACATATGTACAAATGTACTTGACACAATGGATATATGTTTGGATTGCGATAAGCGTTGTACAAGCCCCCAATAAAATGATTTTTTTTAAAAAGAATGAGGGAAAGGCTCAGCTCTTGATGTGATTAAACATTGAAATGTTATGATATGCCAATTATTATTATACCAATAAATTTGGTTAAAAATAATTTTTAAAAGGGAACAAACAAGAGAGGGACTTTCCCATGACCTACAATGATAATGGCTCTAGAAAACTAAAAAATGTGATAAGTCCAATTGTACACCTAAATAATAGTATATAAAATACATTACAAGCAAATCAATTCTGACTCCTGGTGACCTCATATGCTGATCATCTTTTGAAAACAGATACACATGTTCTTCTAAGGCACCAGGGGGTGGGCTGAAACCACCAAGCTCGTGGTTAGTAGTCAAACTTTTTGCTGTTTGCACCACTCAGGACTCTTGCTACCACACTAATGTCCTAAGAAGGGGTAACAGCTTGGAACTTCTGGTTTCCAATCTTGATCCCCCTCCTCTCTTTATGACGATACTGTGACACCTGTTAACAAGTGCGTCACAAGCCACTCCACCAAGGCACATTTATTACTATTATCGTTCATGGGCTAAAATGGCCAGACTATTTTATTACAAGTAAGTTACAGGGAAATCAATAGGAGACCGAGTCTCTGATTTGCACATGCCTTTCTATAAAGTTTCTTGCTTAACAGAAGGAAACAAATCTATGAATGCATGTAATTTATTGCATTCTTTTAAACTTTCTTGTTTTCAGAATTAGGAAATTATCATCTAAACTAGATCCACAATCAGGCAAAGGTAAAATTACTGTATATAACTCTGTGTAAGCCAAGGTTTTTAGTACATTTTTTAATGCAGTTTTTGTGGTGAAATTAGGTGCCTTGGTTGATATTTAGGTCGACTTATACTTGAGTATATACGGGCATCTATTCATTTCCCAGCCATGATTAGAATACAGATGTTCAGGAACACTCTACCACTATTTTCAGCAAGTTAGTAACTGAAAGAGTGCGGTCCTCTTATAATACCTTTAAGTCACACTCCAAGATGCAATGGCCGTATTCATGCATAGTCAATAATAATAGTGCAGCATTATGAAAAACTTTCCCAAAGGAGAAGAAGGTAGTGATATTATTAAAGTAGGACATTGCAATATATATGAAAATAGGCTTTCCTGTCTGGGGTCTTGAAAGCTTGAAGGTAAACAAGCGGCCATGTAGCTGAGAAGCAACAAAGCCCACATAGAAGAAGCACACCAGCCTGTGTGATCATGAGCTGCCAAAAGGATCAGTTATCAGGCATCAAAGAACAAAAAAAATCATATCATTGTCTGCTCACCTCCATGATACGATCACTGAAGACTAATGGGTGCATAAGCAAATGTGGCGAAGAAAGCTGATGGTGCCGGAATATCAAAAGATATAGTGTTTGGGGTCTTAAAGGCTCGAAGGTAAACCAGCAGCCATCTAGCTGAGAAGCAACAAAGCCCACATAGAAGAAGCACACCAGCCTGTGTGATCACAAGGTGTCGAAAGAATCAGGTATAAGGCATCATCAGAACAAAATATCTTACCATAGTGAATGAGGCGGGGAGTGCAGAGTGGAGACCCAAAGCCCATTTGTAGGCCACCGGAGATCCCCTTGCAGAGGGGTCTCAGGGAGGAGATGAGCCAGTCAGGGTGCGATGTAGCAACGATGAAAAATACAACTTTCCTCTAGTTCCGAAATGCTTCCTCCCCCCACTCCCCCATTATCATGATCCGAATTCTACCTTGCAAGTCTGGCTAGACCAGAGGATGTACACTGGTACAGATAGGAACCGGAAACACAGGGAATCCAGGGCGGATGATCCCTTCAGGACCAGTGGTGTGAGTGGCAATACTGGGAGCTTAGAGGGAGAGTGGGTTAGAATGGGGAACCGATTACAAGGATCTACATGTGACCTCCTCCCTGGGGGATGGACAACAGAGAAGTGGGTGAAGGGAGATGTCAGACAGGGCAAGATATGACAAAATAATAATTTATAAATTACCAAGAGTTCATGAGGGAGGGGGAGCAGGGAGGGAGGAGAAAAAATGAGGACCTGATGCCAGGGGCTTAAGTGGAGAACAAATGTTTTAAGAATGATGTGGGCAATGAATGTACAAATGTGCTTTACACAATTGATGTATGTGTGGATTGTGATAAGAGTTGTATGAGCCCCTAATGAAATGATTTAAAGAAAGCAAGCAAGAAAGAAAGAAAGAAAGGAAGGAAGGAAGGAAGAAAGAAAATAGGCGTTCCTATGATAATTAATTTTAAAAATGTCTAATGGGTATTTTAAGTACAGAGGTTTTTTTATTTTGTTTTTGCCTGATTTGTATTAAAATTTTGTTAAAATTTTTTAAAGTCTCTAGATTTTATGAACCAAAACATAATACTGGTAAACGCATGCCCATGGAGACCTACAACCTGAAGTGCCTTCTCAGAGAAAAGCCTGACTATTGAAAGTCTAGTAGATTTGGTTTTTAAAGAGTTGAGCTTTCAAAGGAGATGGGTAATCTATCATAATGGATCATTAACTTCACTTAAAGCATACATTTATGGTTCTGGTTTTATGACATCATTATGATCTTTACTTTTGGTATTGTTATTTTGTAATCAGAGCATGAAAATAGGGCAGAGATAAGTGACGAAAAGCTTAGTTTCCAGTTAGCTGGAGTTTTAAAGCTATTTGCTATTAGATTTTTAATACTAACATAAAATGGAAGCCATTATCTGTCACTGTCAAAGAAATATGGGCTGTGGATTCACACAATTAAAGTAACTTCTAATTATATGAGATTGAAATTGCTTTCTCCATAATCCATTTCAAAGGATTCATCACTTCTCTTTCATTATCTTTACACTTGTGCATTCTTTCTGAAAGAAGAGCCATGGTCAGAGGTGGGATGCTGGGTGGATCAACCCAGTGATCTCCACAAAGGAATAAAAAAAAAGATGACGGTGTTAGCATTATCTTAACAACCTGGACTTGTATGGATGAATGGATAAAAGTTTGAGCCTTTCTCTTCCTCAGAAGGCAATTTAGCATGTACATTTTTTAATTTAAATATTGGGTTCTTTCCTTTAAATTGTTATTCATAGATGACCTGGTCATTCGATCTAAAAATATTTATAAGAACTTACAATAGACAGATGATTATTCTGGAGTTGTGTTTCTCAAACTGCAGATTCAAGAACACATGCAACTGAGTCACTCGAAGCAATCCCTTGCTTATTACTTCCCCTTTTCCTCGGTGGAGGCTTATGTTTCCTTATGCTGACTTCCAGGCTAAAATAGACTAAGAAGAGAAGCCTGCTGATCTACTTCTGAACATCAACCGGTGAAGATTCTCTGGACCACAGGCAGAGTTGCAGCCTATCATGGAGATGGGGCAGAACTGGACACCATTTTGCCATGGGGTCTCCATGAGTCAGGGTATAACCTGATAACCACTCACACCACTACAACAACAAATGTGACCCCAAGCATCTGAATTTTCAAAAACATTACAAATTTATTTTGAGAACACCAATAATAAGACTTGGTTTCTATCATCAAAGCCTAATAAAAATTAGAACAAAAATAGGAAACAACTTGTGGTCAACAAAATCTGAACAATGGTGTGTGTCACTGTGGTAATAATCTCTTTTGTAAAAATGAATAAATAGAGCCAAGGAGTTGGAGATCAAAGAAGTCCCAAATATCCAACTCTTCCAAGATGCTAGTCTGCTCCATTTCCACCCCTTTCCCATCCCCCATTCCTCCTTTCAATATATTCCTGCACATTTCTGGGTTCAGTGAATCTTTGCAGTGTCTCCCAGAAACTCACAAAAGTTTCAGGAAATGTCTCACATGTCATTGGTGCTGTTCAGTCCAAACTCTGAAGGGCAGGAAGGGGTAACCCAGATGCTTGGTCCAGAGAACCCACACCACACCTGACTTGTAGGTGATGCAATTACACCCCCTGCTTCTCCTTGGTCTCATTTTATTTACAGCAAATGGCATTGCAGGGAAACCTGCTCACAATTACTCACAGACAAATCCTATCAGTATCTTTCTCTACCTTTTTATCAGAAAGGTTGTTTGGTAAGGATTACATTGAATATCAATGGTACAATCAAATGTAATCATCCAATCTCAATCCCTGGTCTGTATTTTATTGATGATCATATGGCCAGGACCTCTAGCACAATGTTTCTAGTAGCCATTGGCCTCCTACCAATCTTAACCAGCCAGACTCTCTCCCGGAGCACCCAGAGCAGTGTTTCTCCTCTCAGAGACAGCGCATGTTCCTAAAGTTGATCACAAGCAACAACAACCAAGATAGCCCTTAAGGTAAGTATGGCTCGATTCACCTCTTGTATTAACTGCGTCCTATTCATTAACAAATAATGACCTCCAAAATGGAACTATAGCCACAGGCATATAAAATACAGAATTATACGGGATTATGGTTGGAAAGACCATATTAATTTTGATATTAACTCAGTCACTTCCAGAATAAAGCATTTAAGTGATAGTGCTCTGTTCTGTTTTTATCTTACTTTGATATCTTGTTGTTAGAGGCTGTCAAATTGGTAATTGGTGGTAACTCTTAGCAATGGAATGGATTGACACGGTGGCAACAACAAGCTCAAACGTAACGATGGTGAGGATGACACTGAAGGGGGCAGTGTTTCATTCTGCTGCAGCCACTGTGTCAGTACATTTCCCACAGACATTCTACATTACCACGCACGATGTCTGTTTTCAAGAACCGGTTCCTCTTGATAATGCATCCAAAGTGTATGCGCTGAAGACTCATCATGCTCACTGGTCAAAGGGGCATGCTGGGTGTGCTTCTTCCAAGACACACTTGTTCTCCTGTCAGTCCATGGTAATTCTGATATTCTTGGCTGTTGTGTTGTTGTTAGGTACCATAGTTTAGATGGATAACTTCTTCTCTGATCTTCCATGTTCACTGTCCAGCTTTCACCGGCCTATAAAGCAACCGCAAATTACTGTGGTTTGCAAGGCCGGGTGCCTCAGTCCTTCACACTTTGAAGAAGGGTCATGCAGCAGATTGGCTCGATGTCCTCCGTCGTTTGATTGCTTGACTGTTCTTTCCATAGCATTGATCATGGATCCAATCAATGAAATCCTACCTTCCAGCCATGTGTCAGTACATAGAGGTAGTCCTTGTTTTGCACACTTAAGTTATCAAGTTTTAAATTAAATAACACCCATCCCCCATCAATATGACTCACGTATTCTTTACCACAGTATATCAAATTTCTTCAGAGTTCACAAAAAATAGTCCATTACCCTTCCTTTTCACTTTTCCATGAACTTTTTGAAGCCCATTTTATTACCTATGAGTTATTGTATACAGTACAAATTTTGTTACTAGACCTTTAGCTATAAACCATAAAGGAATAACAGAAATTCATCATGACCACTGATCAAATACATCATTCCTTTCAAATTCTGTTCCCTGTCTCTCAATCAGTTTATGCACAGCTTAGTGCAGGTATATAGCTTCTTTGTCTCTCATTCATAAGCCCAGGTGGCATTTTACAAAAGTGGTTAAAAGAAAGCAGGAGATGGTCAATCAAAAGGAAGGTACAGTAAAAAATAAAAAGTGATAATGCTGGAAATAAAACTTGAATCAAATCATGTGGAATTACAGAAGAAATAGTTGACCAGGGAATGTGGACCCTGGGCCTATTAGAGAAAACTTATATTCAGAGTTGCTCGGTGAAGGTAAATCTGAAAATAGAAATGAAGAAAGAGGTTATTTAAGAAAAGATCAAGATGTGACCAGGGAAATGATGCTGCACTAACTTGACATTAAAGGAACGTGTGGTCGTTTGGGATTGTGTCAAATAGACACTCCTGGTTAGCGGGGAAATCAGACTTGTCTATCAAGTTGCAGTCTGATGACACCTCCTTGATTTCATAAGAGCAAGGCAAACAAAAAGCTCTCTCTCTCTCTCTCTCTCTCTCTCTCTTCCCCTCCACCTTCCTGCCTGCTGGAACTCTGCCTGTCTCAAGGGAGAGACCTTAAAACTTCCAGTGACCGGCCATGCACCCACCGACCTTGGATCCTTGCAACTCTGCACCCACCAACCTATGATCTTCCTGCTTCCTGGTTCAACTGTTTGCCCCACCAGCATGTGGATGTGTGAGTGTGAAGAAGGACTTTGAATATGAAGAAGGACTTATGGACTAGCATCAGACGCATGGACTTAAGTTGGACTGGGCTATGATGCTGTCATAATAAATTGTTTCTCCATACAATGCTCTTTCTTTTTTTTTTTTTTTTTAAGGTGTCAGCAAGCTAACTTTATTCACAGGCAATGGGGATGCCATGCAAGTTTTTTCACCTTTTTTTTTTTCCTGCAGGGTTATCTATCTTGGCTTTCCTGACGGAATAATCTTAAATATACAAATGAACATATACAAATCTAACATGATTGATGAGGTAAAATGGATAAAAACCGTAATGGGAAGGGAGAAAATATTAAAGAACTAGAGAATAGTTATATGGTTCATCAGTGCTATACTAGAACCCTGGATTTATCATCTGTTCCCTGTGGCCCTTCTGAGAGGGACTTCCCAATTCTCTTACAGGTGATGTTGGGTTTCCACTACAACCTTGCCCCTTCATGTCTATTTGGTTGCATGTCTTTGAACTTCTCATACCTCTTCCCACTGGTGTGTTTCTTCCATGTGGGTTTTGTTGCTTCCCTGCTCAATGGCTGCTTATTTAACTATAAGCCTTGAAGACCCCAGATGCTCTATCTTTTGATAGCTGGGCACCACCAGCTTTCTTCACATTTAACCCATTTGTCTTCAGCGATCATGTTGGGAAGGTGAGTATCATACAATGCCACATTATTAGAACAAAGCATTGTTATACCAAGGTAAGAGTTAAGTAGGGGTTTGTTTTGGTTTTGGTCTGCAGGCCCGCATATTGACTGACAGCATCTTTAATGATAGACTTCGGGCAGGGGGTGGGCAAGAATGGAGGTTACACAATTTAATCTATCATCTCTAAATATATATATTTATTTATTTACACAATTCAATCTATATCTATCTATCTATCTATCTATATATATATAATCTTTCCCCTGTTGAATCAGCAATATATATATATATAAAATCTTTCCCCTGTTGAATCAGCTCCTGGCCAGCCCCTGTGTGTCAGCACAGAACTGTGTCTTCTGCAGGGTCTCAGAAGCTGGATTTTTGGACATCGATCTCCAGGGCTTTCTTCTGAGGTGCATTGGAAGCTCCAACCTTTTGGAAAAGCTGAGGAGCGCCCTCCAGGGACTCTGCAGCCCCAGCAGGAAAGACAGTTCCGCCTGTCCGAACATAAGACCTGCCGGACCGGAGGCACTGGGTAGAGAGCTGGCAGGGAGGGGCATTCCAAACAGAGTGCCAGGGCTGGGAGGCAGGAAAGCAGGTTCAAAGTCAGTGTGGTGGGTGTTGAGGAAGCCAGGGGAGCATGGAGGAGGTGAGGGCAGAGAGGAAGCAGGGACCATAGCTTGCAGCTCAGGGTGGGCTCCCGCCCAGGGCCTTGGGTGTTCCCCTAGGTGTTGTGAGCAGGGGCAGGAAGACAGTAGTCGAGGCTCTAATTGAAGGCCTTCAGCAGCCGGTGGTCTGCAGTGACCACAGCAGCCCATCAGGCCTGTGATCTTCACCTGGAGGGACTCCTGGAGGAAAGGCACTAGCTCTAAAGGCAATGCTGGGGAAGAGGCAGGGAAAAGTGTTTTCTAGGTCTGGGGAAGGGCCTGTCCACAGGCCGGAGGGCCAATTCTGAGACTGCACGCCCTTGAAATGCCTATGGCTCAGGGTGGTTCAGATGAGACTGTTGGAGGCAGAGGTGGGAGTAGACCACAGGGGATGGGCCTGGGGGTGAACACAGGCCTTCAACATATGGCCCAGCGGCTTGGCCAGGATGAGAGGAAGCAGAGGGGGCCTGGGATCTCCCAGTGCCTGCCTTGACCAGCACAGGTGGGAAGACTAGAAGCAGCAGAAGGAGAGCTACATGAAACCCATGAGGGGAGATTTCCCTAGGCCCCAAGGGACAGGGACTCCAGGAGGGAAGTTGGTGGCCAATGTGCTATGTGGTTTTCACCCACCTCTGGGGGGCCCCCTGATCCTCTCCCCCAACTTCCCCTCCCCCCTTCCCTAGGAGCTGGCCTTGTTTGTCTCCTCATCCGTTTCCCAATGGGGAGGGCTGGTTTTCCCCTGGCCCCGCAGGCACCTCGTCAGCCTCGCCCTGGCCCCCCCACCCGGGGAAGCCCGTAGATGGCCTCTCTAGAACATCCCAGCAGGTCGAACATCTGCCACGCTTCATCCAGCCAGATGGGCCCGCCAATAGGGGAAGTGGGGCCCCCCACAGTTTCCCAGCCCTCGGGACTCCAGGGTCCCATCCCCATCACTGCAGTCCTAGGAGGGAGAGAAGGAAGGAACTGTCTCCCCTTTTCACACGAGAAAACGGGCCAGAGCAGTCAGGGCTTGTTCCACCCAAGGGGGCGCCAGGATATGAACCCAGGCCCTGGCAGGAAGCCGGAGAGTCAGAGCTGGCTGGCTCTGGCATCTCGGGGTCTTGCGGAGAGACTGACTGCCCGCAGCTGTGCCCAGGGCTGAGCAGAGGGAAGCCAGGAGCTGCAGGAGGCCAGAGGGAGCACGTGACCCAGCCTGGAGTCAGGGAGGACTTCATGGAGAGAGGGCAGCTCATCTGAGACCAGCCACTCCAAGGGAAAAAAATGAGGCCATCTGCTCCTCTAAAGTCACCTATGAGTTGGAATCAACTCGATAGCAGTTGGTTTTTTGGAGCCCTGGTGGCGTCGTGTGTTGAACGTTGGGCTGCTAACTGCGAGGTCCTAAAATCACCTTTTTAAAAATTTTTCTTATACATATATGAGTGTCACTAGACTATTTTCTCTTGACAACATAACCTAACACATACTTCATGGCATTCAAAGCGCCAAAGACAAAAATGTTAAAACAAATGCAAATATGTCGAGGCAATGAGAAGATGGTTATTCCGCATAGTAAATTATACCACAAGAATGTAAATACTGCTCAGGCAACTCCACATACGATTTTTACAAATATATATTTATTTCTCAACGTAGCTGGTGCCTTTAGTTATAGTGTACTAAATTAATATTATTTTTTTTCATTTTCCTAAATAGTACAGTGGTAACAAAAAGGAAGTTCTTAGTTTTTGGCAAAATATTTTAAAGGTCATGGAACAATCTTAAATTTTCTCATTCATTAGGATTATTTCTTTGCACAGGTTTAGGTAGTTGGTCACTTTTACAGGCCCACACTACTTTGTAATCAGAATTATCTGTCCTGAGAAACTCAGCATGGGCCCATATTGCCTGTTCTCAGTAGAGGAGGGCCAGTAGAAAAAGTTCCAGCTTCTGAATTTTAGGTATTTATCTTAGAAACTTGTCTGTATTCTTTTATACAGCTCTATAATTCTGATTTAAAATGTCATCAGTTTGTGGGGATTACTTTGTTAAAATAGGAAACTTGCATATGATGTTCATTTAATTCCTTTCCAATTTTTCCATTGTGACTGTCAGATTGTTCATCAGTCATTTCTTTGTAATAATAGAAACAAGATTGAATTATTCTAACTTTGAAAAATTAGGAAATTGGGGAAATAAATAACATGATATGCCTGCATTTTGATTCTTGCCTCTACTTAAAGGAGTCTTGTTGAAGAATATTAAAATGATATGGAAGATTTGCAGATCTATCAGGAGGTAGGAAAAGTACAGAATGGTTTTAAATGTGGTTGTAAATATGTGACACGAGAAGTTTTTAAAAGCAAGGATGTTACTTTGAAGACAAAGACGTGCCTGGTTGAATTGATATTTTCAATTGTCGTGTCTACATGTAAAAGTTTCACATTGAATAAGGAAGAAAATGTAATGAATTTGAACTATGGTGTTGGCAAAAAATATTGAAAATATCATGGATGCCAATAAAAGCAAACAGATCTGTCTTGGAAGAAGTACAACCAGAATGCCCCTCAGAAACAAGAATGGCAAAACTTCATCCAACATACTTCGGACATGTTATCAGGAAAATCCAGTCTCTAGAGAGAAGCATCATGCCTGGGAAAGTAGAGGGACAGCAGAAAAGGGGAAGGCGCCCAAGGAGATGGATTGACGCCGTCCGTGGCTGCCACAGTGTTCTCAAGCAGACGAGCAATTGTGAGGCCGGCCCCAGGCCCGACGATGTTGCCTTCTGTTGGACATAGGCTCTCTGGGACTCAGACCTCACGCAAGGGCACCTAACACCAAATACTGAGAGTGAGCAATAGACTCAAAGGTTGAGCATAGTTGTCTTTAAGTGGAAGGATTGTGAGAATTTTTTTATCTGTCCTCTTTGTTTTCAGAATTGTTTGCAACTATGCGACAGTTTTGCAGAACAGCTATTTTCAAGACACCTCTGACTTTTTTGCACTTACTTAATCTTCTAGTTAAGTCACTTTCTGGTTCCTTAGATGTCTATTTTAAAAGAGCATGAATGCTTTAAAAAAAAACATTATGTGTTTTTTTAAATCTCAGCTTTCCCCATTTGTTTTCCTTCCTATTCCAGACTCAGAATAATTTTTTTGATGGTCAGGGAATTTTGATAGTGAATCCGCAGAATAATTTTTTTGATGGTCAGGGAATTTTGATAGTGAATCCGCGCGCGCACACACACACGAGCTGGCCACTTCAAGACACTCTGTTCAAAAGCTCGAATTTGCTATCCTCTATTAAAGTAGGAGCCCTGGTGGTGGAGTGATTTACACATTAGCTCCTCCGGGGAAAGATGAAGTTTTCTACCCCTGCAAAGAGTTACAGTCTCAGAACCCCACAGGGTCAGTTCTACCCTGCCCTACAGGGTTGCTATGAGTCACAACTGACTCCATGGCAGTGAGTTTGGTTTGTAACTTTCATGTGCCCAGTCTCATAGGATGTCTCACCCAAACATGGCTGATAGATTGAAGAGATCACCTGTGCAATGCACATGGCCTTGTCCATATCTGCTTAGCTAAAGATAGTTGACAAAATCCACATGATTAAATAAATCAGGAACGCCAAAGCCAAAGCACAGATGTCTACAGTCTTCCTGCACAGTCACATATATAAGCAGTGTCTCTCAGGAAAACAGTGCATACTAAACTCTCTCTCACATTTGCATACTTTAATAAACAAGGAAACAGCTGATGTTTCTTGAACATTTACTATAGACCAAATTATTTGCTTATCATTTACATTCATTTTCCCCTTTAGTTCTCATAAGAACACTAGAAGTGGGATACTCCTGTTTTCACTCCATAAGCTAGGGAAATGCAGCTGCGATATGTTGAGTGCTCGACATCAAGGTCATAATATTATTAACCACTTATGAGCAAAAGTGTCAGTTTCATTTCTGTGTAATTATTGAGAACCATAACGGAGCCCTGGTGTAGCTATGGGTAAGCATTGGACTGCTAACCACGAGGTGCACAGTTCAAACTTAGCAGCCACTCCTCGGCAGAAAGTCTCAGAAACCCTACGAAAGGTCACTGTGAGTCCAAGTCGGCATGGCAATGGCTTTGGGTTTTCATTTGCTAACAAAGCATGACATGATAACTCAAGCCCTCACCAAGCTCACTGTCATCAAGCAGATGCCAACTCATAGCGCCCCTATCGGAGTCGAGTAGAACTGCCCCTTTGGGTTTCCGAGCCTGTAGATAGCCATGCCTTTCTTCCATGGAATGACTGCTAGTTCGAATTGCTTTCATTGCAGTCCGGAGCCCAATGCTTAACCACCATATGCCACCCGCAACCTGATGAATAGTAATAGTAAACAAACAAGTGGCTGTAGGTAGAGATACATTCTAGAAAACCTCACATAAATGCATTTATTTCATTAAACTCTTACACAATTGCCAATTGCTTACAAAAAGAGTACAGGTTTTATTTAAAGCATGAAATTTTCAGAACTGTTTTTTAAAGTAATTTTGGACAAAAATGGACAAGAAATAATGAAAAACATTAAGAGTGGGGGAGGTAAAATAACGTTTAGCTTTACCAAATAAGGAATTGTTTTTAATGAGCCACCCTACTATTTTAGCTAGAATTCATATGAGGAAATCCAAACTGATAGGCTGCTATCCTTTTTGCAATTCTGTGTATCTTCTACCACCTCTGAAAAGCAAATAAAATTCTGTCATGGTTGATGGTTCTGACTGAAGACATTATTCCTTAACTCCCACAAACTGTCATTTTTGCTCAGCTCTGTTAATTCTTGCTACAGTGGCTTAAGTCCCCCCTCCCCACCCTTTTTATTTCCACCTTGGCCTTCCATCTCTGACCTTTCAAGTCTTCCTGAAATCAAATTGCCAAATCCTGTTTTCTCCTCACAGAGCATCTCGTAATCCTCCTAATGTGATTTAGACTGACAGGGCTGAGCTACAATTCTCAATAATACATCTGCAGCTGAAAAGGAGGGTGGCCCGAGGGGCACTCCACACAGGTTTCCTATGGAAAAGCCAAGCCAGAGAGCACACCCCCATCCCTGGATATTGGCGCCACAATTGCTCCCTATTTGCAGCCACTGCTTGATTCTGGCTTCTAGTGCTGGGTACTCTGGTTTCTGACCAGATGGATGCAGATCATTTTTACAAATAATAATAGCTAGTATTTATAGAGTGCTTATTATGTGCCAGGCACAAGGCCAAGTGATTTTATATGACATTATATGCTTTATCTAATTAAATTACATATCTATGTGCATCTGCATTCAGTGAGATTAGTGGGATTATTCTATGGCCCATATAGTGATTAAGAGGAAAAATGATGGTTTATTCTCCTATCTTCCTGGTTCTCTCATTCAAAAAACTTTATGAAGCCTATACTCAGTGCAAGACAGTGCACTCAGCACAGTTTCCACCTTTGTCAAGACACATTCTCTTCATGAAGATATACAGAAATCAATTCTGAAATATAAAAGTATTTAAGGAGTATGTTGAAACCAATTGCAATGATTGATGCATAATGCCACCCACATACCTCAGGGGGACAAACACTACAAACATGGGTGAAGGGAGATGGTTGGTGTAAGATAGAAAAATAATAATAATTTATAATTTATCAAGGGTTCACAAAAGTTGGAGCATGGAGGGAGAAGGGAAAAAAGAGGAGCTTATACCAAGGACTCAAATAGAAAGTAAATGTTTTGAAAATGATGATAGCTATATATATATATATATATGCTTGGATTGATATACGGATTGTTATAAAAGCTGTATGGGGGTCAATTTAAAAAAGAATGAAAAAAAGAAATGCATTGAATCGAAGGAGTGGACAATATCTTAATCTGCCTAAAAAAAATAGCTAAAAGAATTATTGACCTTTTTGCCTGCTTATTAGAACTATGTAATGAGGCCAACTGCTAAGAAATACACTTCTAGTCTATGCATGATTTTCTCCAGGATAGGTGAGGTCTGAGACTATTATAACCTTGGCCTTCCTTGCTACAGCCCTATCTAGAGAGAATGATTACAGGAGAAGAAAATGGCTGAGAAATTCTGAAAGCCGCTAGGAAATCAAGATCGTACTGCAAGAGATATCAGATTGACAAGCTACATGATTTGTGGGGTCAATGCAACCTTTTTTATTTAAGACCACTAAGAATTCCAAGACATCAACAGTCGAGCGTTAAATCAAATACAGAAACCTTCTGAGTGGGCTGCCTGTACTATTATTACAAGACCACGTGCTCCTGAAACCAACCCTACCATATTAAGTAATTAATTCACTGCACTGCAAGCATGTACCAGACAAATCTGCGTGTGAGCACATCCCCCAGCTTGCCAAATGGTCTGAGACCTTCATATAAACTCCAGGGAGAATTGTGAATTGTTAATATATGAAGATGCCTGATTGTTCACTAACTTTTAATTCACTTAAAATCTTAATTTTTTTCACATATAGAAAACTGGGGTTCATAATTTTGAGTCAGTATCTGGATTTGAATTTTTATTTCATTTAAGTTAAATTCTCCCAATTTTCTTTGATGAAAATCTTACACTTCATTTTTCTCTAAATCTCTTGCAGAATGAAAATAAGACATTCTAGAAACCAAAAAGTATTTCATTTTCAAAGCTCAATTTAAAACTTTAACTTCTCAAAATTCAATTTAAAATTTTAATCAGTTGTCCGCTGCATTTTTACCTACTTTGAAACACTATCCCATAGCACAGAAATCTTACTGGAAGAGGTTTGAAAGTTTATTTGCTGACACGTTGCTAATTCTGCCTACCAATGTTGCTCTATTTGGCACAACAAAACAGAAAGTTGCACAATATCATTCCTTTTTAAATAAAATTCTTGTTATAAGCTTGGTGTACATCTGCCTACATTGGCAAACTGTCTCTTGTAGAGAATGCCAATTACTTAAATGACCTTAAATGTAGTGGTGATGAAAGCAGTGTTTGAGTGCTCTATGAGTCTTCATTTGGCTGAGAGGGTTGGAGGTCTAGCCTTCTAGACCAGGATAACACCTTAGCATAGAAGACATCATGGGACATCCCCTCACAGAGGGGTCACAGGGAAGGGATGAGATAACCAGGACACAGTAACACACTGATGTAACACACAATATTCCTCTGGTTCCTTGCTTCTTCACCCCCAACTATCATGGCCCCAGTGCTGCCTTTCACTGCAGGCTAGACCAGAGCATATGCACACGTGCAGATAAGAGATCAGAGCTCATGACACAGGGACTCCAAGAACAGGAATGGGAATAGCAGTACCAGAAAGTAGGGGTAAAGTGGCGAGAGGAGAGGAGGAAGGGGGAACCGATCCCAATGATCGACACAAACACACACACACACACACACACACACACACACACACACACA
>NW_022111373.1:48616170-48617347 GCF_000313985.2 Echinops telfairi | reverse complement strand
AAAAATGGAAAAGCATATAACACAGCTTCAGGAGGGTGACCGCCATTGACATAACACCCTGAGATACGTTCTACTATGAATAATTAAAAACCAAACAGAACAATACAAACCGAAAAGACAGAACGTTTTGGAAAGCAGACCAGGTCCATCCTGCATCATAGGGGGAATCTACTGACAACGTTTTTACTGTTCCGGTCAGATTTATGCCTTTGATCTTACATACTCCTCTCTCCCAAGCACTCCGTTGAGTGACTGCATTCCTTCCATCCCTCAATTTTAGATAAGGGGAGTCCTCTGAAGGCTTATTTCCTGTCATTCCACAAATGAGTCTTGGGCTCCCACTGTCATCCATGGCCTCTGCATTCTGGATTCTCACAATTTAGGCTCTGATACTGATCCCTCCTTCAACTTCGGCTTCTATGGATTCCAATCTGTCAGTGACTGATGGTAGTGTGCTTCCTCCATGGGGACTTAGTTGACATCTCACTTGCTTGGGAACAAGCCTTTAAGACCCCAGACACTACTGTACCTGGAAGCAGGGAGCCATCTAGATTCCTTGCCAGTTTTGCTACAGTACTCATATCTTCTGTGTTCCCTCCCTGGGGCAAGGATTAGGCAGGACCATGATGTGAGAACTAATTGTTCTTAAGTTGGAGCTAGGAATTCGTGCAAGCCCAAAACCTACTCCTGGATCTATGCTTTTTGTTTTGTTTTGTTTTTTTAATTTGCTGTAACTTTGGAGTTAATACATATGTCTTATCACTTCATATTCAATCACAGCAAACAGAATTGTACAATTGCTTCTATAATCAGTCTCCAAACGTTTCCTTACTGGACTCCTTGACATCTTCTCCCGTCCATCTCTCCCCCCCCACCCCCTCTATACGACCCCTCCCTCTGAAACTCTTGCTCTATTTGCTTTCCCTTATAGGCTCAACATCTCTGGGTTTCATTTACCTAAAAACAGAAAAACAAAACAATATCAAGAGGATGACTCCCACTGGCAATGCACCTCTGAGATATACCCTAATATGAATAAGCACAAGCAAAATAAAGCAGAATGTCCATCACAGGGTTTCCAGAATAATATGTATCTGAATACAGCATACAGGGCACTGACATAGCAAAACCTTCTTTTTCGACCAACCAACAGTACACCACTCTTGGCACAGCTGTC
>NW_022111373.1:48598415-48615462 GCF_000313985.2 Echinops telfairi | reverse complement strand
CGAAGATTTTTGGTACCATCACCCCACCCCCACCTCCCAAAAGAGACTGGCTGGCCTGCAAGCTTGAGCTAGTACCCATTCTGCTGCTTATTCCTACCACAGTAGACTCAGACAGTATTTGTCGTTTTGTGCTTAACTAACATCACTCAGCATAATGTCTTCCAGATCCCTCCACCTCTTGAGGTGTTTCACGGTTCCATCTGTGTTCTTCAGGGGTGCATAGTATGTCCATTGTGTATATGTATCCACTCTTCTATTGATGGGAATTTAGGCCGTTTCCAGCATTGAGCTATTGTGAACTGTGCTGTGATGAACATGGGGGAGCAAATGTCTGTTCGTGATCTCTTCTTATTTCTTTGGGGTATATGCTCAGTAATGGTATCGCTGGATCGTTTGGTAGTTCAATTGCCATCTGTCTTATGTATCACCATGTTGCCTTCCAAAGTGGCTGTCTGTGCTTTCAAGTCCAGCCACAGTGGATAAGAATTCCTACCTCACCACACCCTCTCCAACATTTTTTTTTGGATTGGGCTACAGATATGGGCATTAGGTGGTATTTCATGGTTGTTTTGACTTGCATTTCCCAGCTGGCTAATTACCGGGAGCATTTCCTCATGTGTCTATTAATCATTGGAGTGTCATACTTTGTGAATCATGTGTTCAGGCAAGACCACTTTAAAATGTTGAAAAACAAGAATATTACTTTGAGGTCTAAGGTGCATCTGTCCAAGCCATGGTATTTTCCATTGTCACATAAGCATGTGAAAGGTGGACATTGAATGAGGAAGACCAGAATTGGTGCATTTGAACTATGGTGTCGGTGAAGAATATTAGGAGTACTATGGACTGCCAAAAGAACAAACAAATCTATCTTGGAAGAAGTATAACCAGAGTGTTCCTAAGAGGCAAGGATGGCAAGAATGATCTCACCTACTCTGGACATGTTCTTATGAGATAACGTGTTCAACACTCTTCAGTCCCTCGGGGAGGATATCATATCGATGAGATGGATTAACAGTGCCTGGAGCAAGGGGCTCAAACCTAAGAACAATTCTGAGGATGATGCAGGAGCAGGAAATGTTTCCTTCTGTTGTGTGTAGGGCCACTGTGAGTCAGAGCCAAAGCTGCAATTCAGTGACATCCAAGTCTAACTACTGTTCTTGTTAGCTTCACCTGATCCCCCTCCATTATCATAACCACACTGCCCACTGGGCTTCCCATCCAGTCCTCCTAGGGCTCTTGGCACTGTTACCTCTCCGAAGCAGTCCTTTCAAAGAGCACGATGCTCAAAGCAGATACGTTTTTCTAATTTTAAAAGACTGGGTTTTTTTAGTTCAAAGAAGGCACCAAAGGATAGTTATGTTTAAGGTTTGAAATTTAAAGATTAAGAGAAGGCCTTGTTTTAATTCTTGTTCGTTTCCAGTAATCAGCTGGGTTACTGAGGGCCAAAAGGAACTTCTTGAATTCCATTTTCTCACAGGAAAAGAAAGATTTTACATTTGATACTTGCTAAGATCTTCTCCAAGAACATTAGTGTTTCAGCGGCTTAATCCTTGTTTTCCATGTGAGCAGAGCAGCTTTCCACCCACTGTGCTCTCACAATATCCCAGCTAGCAGGGCTGCTAACAACAGAGGAGTTTCCAGTTCTAATAGTTTACAGGAAGCTTAGAAATATACCAATTCTGTTCATTTGTAAGGGGCACAACTTGACATTTAATTTAGACAAAGAAATAAAGTGATTTTTTAAACATTGATTTATATTTTAAACCAAGTGCAACAGACAGGAAGGGGCATGTGTATGTTGCAAGCGTATGTTTTGTGTTATCTTTTGTTCAAAAGAACAGTTTGAATAAATGCTAAACATTTGGGGCTATTTTCTTCCTTACTCAAGCATTTCAAATGGAACTCTCAACTGCTTGAAAGATGAGGAAGTAGGAACTTTTCAGTAATTTATTCCAAAGTGGATTTATGAGTCCTGAGATTGTTTTACAATGGCCTTTAGATTGTGTGACACAACTAACCAAAAGGTTGCTAGTTCAGACACACCTAGGAGTGCCATGTAAGAAATGGCTGACAGCCCATTTCACCCGCCAGAGGATCCACTCTGACTACAGACAACCCGTGTGATCAGGCTTGCTATCTGACAGAGAGCATTGTAAGCTGATTATGGCAGAAGTAGTACATTAAAATGTAACACCCTATCATTTGTTCTCTCTTTGGACCCAGTTTAAAGTTATTTCATTTTTTATTATATCTGCTTTCTTTTCTATTGAGGGTTTTCTCTGTTTTTGTTTGTTTGTTGTCATTGCTGTTGGACAGTTTTGTGTCTTGTTCTGTTTGTTCTCCTGTATATGAAATCCAGCATAGGTAAATCTAAAGTTACATTGACTGGATGAACAATTGCGTGGGACATGGAAGGGGAGGTTGAGGAAAAATGGGGAGCTAACAACACTGGGGACAAAAAAGAAGAAAATGTTCTAAAATCGATTGTAGTGTGATTGCACAGCCCTTCTTAATATGATTGAACTGATATTAAATTGCATGACATGTGGATTATATGCCAGTAAAACTATTTACAAAAATACAGCCAAGAGCACCCTCTGACCCTCTCTTCGGCTCTGGAGTGAGTGGGCTCACCTGAGTTAGAAGCGACTCCGTGGCTTGAGTTTACCTTTTGGTTTTCAGATGTCCTATAAATATGTGGTTTGAATTTGACTTTCAAAAGTACACATTTCATAGTTCATGTACCTTTATCCAGACATACTGTGTTTCTGTATCCAACAAATGTTTATGGAGTGTCACCACTGACTCCAGATCAGCTCTCCAGCAGTGGGTTTCGCTTCGAGCGCGACACTCAGGAATAGACAGAAACAGCCCTCGCGAACTTGACATTTTGATAGTAATGGCAAAAAGAAGAAAAACCTAAAGGAACTAAGTGAGTAAGAAAATAAAATCACACAGTTGTAAAAAATTGCAAGGAGAGGCCTCTACCTGACCTCCTCCTGCATGACGCAAAAGTCAGACATGCCTTCGCCATCATTCCTTCTGTACCCAGTCTGCCACCAGCCAGGCCACCCACGGCACTCGACTTCTCTGTGGGCTTCCATAATTCGCCACATAGACCTCACAGACCATCCTCACAAGTAAGGGGGTTGATTAGGTAAGGTAACAAGTTCCCACAGTCAGGATCAGTTAACAATAAGGATGCAGTCAGTCACTGGTCCTCATCAACACGTCTCCTGGGTCAGCAGCCAAGGTTCTCGCTGGTCCTCAGTCCCTCAGCCATGTGGACCCTTAGCTTCTGCGTCTATGGGCCAGGGTGTCTGCCTGTTGCTCTGCCTCAGAGTCTTAGCCCTGATCTTCTGTTCTGTCTCATTATCTCCTTCTCTCAGCCTATAGTCTCAGCCTGGTCACTCTGCTCTGTCCCGAGGTCTGATGCCCCAGCCTCTAGTGCCTGTGGCCTCAGCCTGCCCCGCTTGAGACCAAGAGCTCAAACGTGCTTCACTGGTGGCTCTTCTTCCTATGGTCTTGTTTTCTCTGTCCCTGAGATGATTATACGCCGACTTTCATGCTTCTTGTTAGGTGCCATCGAGGCAGTTCATCCCTGACACTTTACCAAACATGATGCCCTTCTCCAGGGGTTGGTCTGTCCTGACAACATGTCCAGAGTATGTAAGACAAAATCTTGCCTCTAAGGAGCACTGAGGTCAAACTTCCTCTAAAACAGATTGGTTTATCCATTTAGCTGTCCATGACATTTTCATTATTCTTCTCCAGCATGACAATTCAAATGCATCTATAATTCTGTACTAACGTGGAGACTTAACCCCACCATTAACATAGTGGAAAACTCCTTCTACAAGGGTATTATAACCACAGGCATGAGGCCAGAATATATATTATATCACATAGGGGATTATGGCTAGAGAGGCCACATTGGTTGACTACGTCAGTATGTTATTGATAATTGCTTTGGAGTTTAGTTTGACTCATGGCAAGCCCAGGTGTGCAACAGAGAACAGCTCCTGCAGTTTTCAAGGCAAAGACGTCTAGAAAGCATATTGCCAAGCCTGTCTCCCAAGGTACCTTTGGATGAGCTGGAATTGCCAATGAGAAAGTTAGTAGAATTAAAACCATTTGTACCACACAGGGACCCTATAAAATACACACGGAAGCTTCAGAAAGTTCAAGGAAAATCAGGATTTAAAAGATGGCAGGATTGTCCCATGAAACGGTTGAAACCTCCCTGTATTAAAAGCTTATAAAAATGATGCAGGAAAATTAAATAGACCCACAAAACAAGAGGTCAGTGAACTGTATCTTGTTGTTTTCAGGTGCCATCAGGTTGGCACCAACTCACACAAGATTAACACTGTTCGGTGCTGTGCCATCCCATTGTTCCAGGCACTGTGTCACTCCATCTTGTTAAGGATCTTCCTTTTCTGTTGATGACCTATCTTTTACGCAGCACTATGTCTTCTCAAGGGAGTCCTCTCTCCTGACAGCATGCCCAAAACATGTGAGACTATGTGTCTCCATCCTTCACTTCTGAGGAGCAACCTTGTTGTAGCTTCTTCTGATGGTCCATAGTACTTTCCATTTTCTTCCCCCGCATCAGGATTAAAATGCATTCATTCTTCTTTGGTCCTCTTTATTCATCGCCCAGTTTTCACATGCATACAGGGCAATTAAAACTACCCTGTCTTGGGTCACTCACACTGTGGTCCTACTGATCTTTTGACTCCTTCACATTTTAAATAGATCACATGCGGTGGATTGGCTTGACTCAATACATCATTTGATTCCTTGACTTCTAGTTCCATGAGGTTTAATTGTGGGTCCAAGGAAAATGAAATCCTTCACAACTTCAGTTGTCAAATTGGTTAAGCATTGAGCTGCTTAATAGTCAGATCTGCAACATCTTATGGAGCTAGAGTAAAACAAGGTAGAATAGTTTTAAGTTGTATATGGGAAGTAAATGAGTTAGGGGAGAACTGTGGGAGATAAATGAGATAAATGAGTCAACAGCCCCTCCAGAGTCCCCTGGGGAAAATCTTAAGTAAACTAGCGGCTCCTCCTACAGCTGCTCCCCCAAGCTTCTGGAAGTTTATTTATCTTCTTCAGCTCATCCTCCTGCTCTTCTCCCCACCTGATTTTCCCTCCTGCGTGTCTTTGCTGAAGGTGGTTGCTGCTCTTAGTTGGTCATGCCTAGCAGAGGGCTGGGACTCCAATGGCCTCCATGCACTAGTCTGCTGCAGCAGCCTCCATCACCACCATATTGGACCATCCACAACCACCTGCTTGAACCCAGCCTTGCTGCGTTCAGTGATGCACATCAAGACATTTTTAGTATCATAAGGTACTGTTAACATTAAGATTTTTCATGTTATATGAAAGTGTTTCTTTACTGTTTTGCTTTTATATTCAAAGAGACACCATATACTAAGACGAACTTTTTTTTTCTAAGACAAACTTTTGATGAACTGACATTAGATATGAACCTTATCCACCTGTGCTGATATACATGCAAATTCAACTTAAAGATAGACTTCAGACCAGCTGGGACTGCCTATATTTACAATGCTGTACAGCAGTAACAACTGGTGAATGTAGGTAACGGTATGGGGACATCCATTGTACTATCATCTGTCCAACATTGCATTGCTGTAGGCTTGGAATTTTTCAAAATAAGGAAGGTTGGGGAAAACAAAAAAGTAGAAAGGACCAGTGTCATTGAAATAAATTGTCTGCATAATGCTAACTCTAAGATCAATCCCCATTGAAGGGATGTTTGACCATCTGTTCACCACTAAGGTTGATTACCAGCATTTAGAAAGTCAAGAAAGCATAAGCCAGGCTGCCGAGTGGCTGTAGACTAATTACTTCATCTTATCAAACTTCAGTCTAGAGACCTTCATTGCCCTAATTCAGTTTTTTTTTAAAAATACCTGAACAAAAATGTTAACCTTTCTCCCCAGGCAGCACAAGGAATTTAGCACTGAAGGAATGATGAACTGATATTTGCTCAGAATTGTTATGTTTATTTACTCACCCGAAGAAAATATTTGCCCTTTGTAAAAAGATTCTTTGAATTCACAGGAGAACATGACTGATCCTGCAAATTTAGGGGAGTGGGCTGAGCTGTGGGTGCGAATGTAGAAGTAAAACAAATGATATAGTTTGGAATCCTAAATCATGGCCTCCAGGAACTATAGACTTTTGGCTTTCTACCCACAAAGTTGGAGGAAAAGATTTCAAATGCAGTACAAGTCTCAACTCCCCAAGTTTCTGTATGAAGGAAACACACGTTTACAATCTGACTGACTTTCAATTTTAACCTGCCGCGTGGTGCTAGACCTTGCCCTAAGTGTCCCTGGCTGTCTTCACAGCCTTTAGCTAGGCTGTGAGTTAGAATGATCACAATCAGGAACTGAAGGGATACAGGAAGACAATTAGAAGGCATTCCCCTCAGCTGTCTGTTTTTTGGCTGACAAACAGTGATAGCATGGAACAATGGAAAAGAATCTCTTTCCTCTCATCAGTGAAGCAAATCTTAAAATATGAAGATCAAGGACTGCTATAGAGATAACAAACGCTAAAGAACTGCAAACCTCACAACAGCAGGTGGTATCAGTGGGGTTTGTCTTTTGGGGGGAAAAAGTGTCAGATCCTTTTAGGACTATGTAAAACACTTCTAGTTCCCATGGTGATGCTGATAATACTTTGTCAATCATTGTGTTATCTACATCTACATTATTTCTTTTAAAATGAAAAGCCTTGACAATTCTGAAGGTTAAATTTGTTTCTCCTCTAAATCACTTGGTGTCCGTTGTACTTGTGAGAATTGAAGGGGAAATACTCTGTGGGAAATACCAACCAATATTTCTTGTTGCTTTTAAGGCTCAGAGAAAAAAGAGAAGCTGTAAACTGCTAGTCTCTTCACAAGAGCACAGACACTAATCAAAGTGTATGTCTTCAGAGTGGAAGAGAGTAAATAACTCATTAGTCTTCTGGGCTGAGCCCAGACCTTCACTTAGGAAATGACACTCATTGTAGGATTTTCCAATCTTGAGGATGGCAGTTTATCTGTCTGGTTCTTCCTTAATTAATTTGCTTCAAAGAGAAGGGCATTTTCTAATGAGAGTGTGAAAACATTTCCACGAGTCCAAGGCAGGCATCAACCACAAACTCTGCCACTTCCCCGGACCAAAGACTGATTTTTATGATGTTAGACTTATCATCAACTGCGAATTCCAGGATTTATTTTGTGATTGGGAGACTTTCTGGATTTTCTTTTCTTCTCCTTTCTTGGGATGGAATCTTGCACTTCTTAGCTTTACTAACATGAAGTATTGTGGGTTGGATTATGTCCCTCCCAAATCTATGCTGTGAGTTCTAAACTCTAGACCAATGGTTATCATCCCACTGGGGCAGTTCTGTCTTTGCTGTGTTAGTGGAGCTGTGGTAGTGTATTGGAGTCGCTGTCTTTTCCTCTCTCTCCTTGACTGGAGGTTGAGTGAGAGTTTATAGTTGAGTCCAACCCTTTTGAGATATAGGAGAGAGTAAATGAACTAGCCCAGCAGAGATAACGGAAGATCGATACAACGCTACATGGGGATCTCCAAGGAACCAGGGAAAGGTCTTCCTGCAGGACTGGTGGAGAGAAAGTCTTCCCTACAGGCAGTTCCCGAATTCGTATTCTTGCATCCTAGCTTGGGACAAAATTAATTTGGGCTTGTGAACACTATCCACTTATTGTATTTCTATAATAGTGGCACTAACTAACAAAGGTAAAACTTAAAACCAAAGTCAGTATCCTGGAGTCAATTCTGACTCATGGCGACCCTAGAGACTATATTGTCAGGAGGGACCAGAGCCAGGAGAAAGACATCAGACTTGGTAAAGAAGAGAGGCAGTGAAAACAAGGAAGGCTCTAAACAAAATGGATCGGCAACAAAGGGCTCGAACATCAGAACGATGGTGAAGGTGGCACTGAACAAAGCCATGTCTCCTTGGAGAAACATGGTCCCTGAGAATGTGAGCCAACTGGATGTCACCTAACAACAGCAGACTTGTCTCTCTGGGTTTCTCAGACTAGCGCTTCACAGGCGTAGAAAACCTCATCTTCTTCTGAGGATCAGCTGGTGGTTTTGAACTGCTGGCTTGTGTTCAGCAGCCCTGTTTATAACCCACTACACTCCCACGATTCCCCTGATAATGAAGATAGGAAGTTAAATCAATTCTTTTCCATATTATGAAACAAAACAGTTGAATTTCCAGATACACAAACGGTCAGACTTTTTTTAGACCTGTTATAAAGAGTCAAAGGACCCCCAAGGTAAATATCTAAAACCCACTGTCATTGAATAGGAGGAATGCTGGTGGTGTGGTGGGATTAGCTTGGACCAAGGCCAGGAGCTCTAAACCACCAGCTGCTCCTTGGAAGATAGATGAGGTGGTTCACTCCCTAAAAACCAACAGTTTCAGAGACCCAGAGAGGCAGTTCCACTCTGTCTGATAGCGTCTCTCTGATAAAGAATTAACTTGCTGGCAGTGAGTTTGACTTTTTTGGCTTTTGAGTCATTGGGTGGATGGAACTTATAGCGGCCCTTGACTGTAGAGGATTCCTGAGGACGTAAATCTTTAAAGTAGCAGATAGCCTAACATTTCTCTTACAGCATCTGGTGGATTGGAACCGCTGACTTTTTGACTAGCAGTCCAATGCTTACCCAACAGTGCCACAAGAGCTCCTGAATATATTATTGTGACAGATTTTATGTCAATTTACCTGGGCCAGGATCCTCCATAGTTTGGCAGTAAGACATTGTTGATAAAGTGCAGGTCACAAACTGATGACGCCTCCTTGGAGGTGTGTCCTATTCCGTATTTGTAAATAGATGTTGCGATCTGGTTCTTCTTCCTGGTATTCTTTCTGCTGGCCTGAATCCTGTGTGGTAGTTACATAATCTGTTATCAATTTGAGTACTAAGAGTGAAGGGGTGGAGTTTAGCCTGTCAATCAGGTCGCAGCTTGATGGCCTCATTTGGAGGCACTAAAAAGAAAAATAGCTGATTGGAGGTGGGACACACACTCTCCGCAAGACATTCCTGTGGAAAAGACACATGGAGCTACACTAGAGTCCTGGAGCTGAGGGAGCCACATGGAGATCCCTGCCAGCACTGAGATGCTTACAATGCCACTGGATCCACAAGACTTCCCACCCACTGACCTGTATCTTCCTACATTTGGCATTATTGCATGTGTTTCATGAGTCTGAAGAGGAATTTATAGATTGGTATTGGACATATGGGCTAATATTGGACTTATGGACTTGATCTGGACTGGGCTGGGATGTTTTCTCAATATTAAATTGCTCTTCTATATAAAGCTCTTCCTTATACACTTATGAGGGTATAAGAATTTGTTTCTCTAGTCTACCCAGACTAACACATGCTGCAATTGGTTTCTTGGAACTTGGGGATGGTGGGCAGAAATGTGGCCTACCAACCCTGGGAACTGTCGGCAGTCTGCTGTACGGATGGTCTTGCATCCAGTGAACTATGCTTCCACCAGCCTGTGGTCTTCCAGATTTCATTCTCCTGCCTCCTGGTTCATCTTCCAACTTCCTGATTCTCCAGAGCTGGCAGCTGTCTAAGTCAGGATGGGCATCTGGCCCATAGGCTTGAGCTGGCCTGAGCCTGCTATTCTGCAGCTGTGTAGGCTGCTTTCTCAATAAGATTTTAAATTGACATAAACGTTTTTATTATAGATATATGAATGTCACTAGTTTCATTTCTTCAGAAAACCTATTCTAACACAATTATATAGAAACTTCTTTATTAAGTCTTAAACAAGACAAAGGCAAATCATCCAGGTGAGGGAAAGCATCGACCTAAGACCATAGTGGTGTCCAAAGGATTTCCAGTCATATGGTTAATAGTAGAGGAAAGAAAACCAGGGAAATCACAAAAACATGATTGCAGCATATCCATCCTTCGCTGTCCTAGCTAGAACTAAGCACAAGAGTAAAAACAATAATTGACATATACACACCCTTTCAGATTAGAAACACTCACAGGACTGGTTCTGGGCTCACCTACCACCTGGCTACTCGACGATGGGGCTGAACCTGACTCATACCCCTCCAGACCTATTGTTGTCATTAGGTGCCATCAACTCTGTTTGGACCCCCAGCAGTCCGATGCACAATAGAACAAAGCACTGCTCGATACTGCGCCACCCTCACAAGTGCTCCTATGTGTGAGCCACCGTTGCAGACAATGTGTCAATCATTTCATTGAGGACCTTCCTTTTTCACTCCCTCTCCACCTTACCCAGCACCATGTCCTTCTTCAGGGACTGGTCTCTCCCGACTATAAGTCCTCTAAAGAGCACTCTGGCCATACATCTTCCAAGACAGCTCCTTTTAGCATTCTATGGTACTTTCAATATTCTTCTCCAGCACAAGTCAAATGCATCAATTATTCTTTAGTCTTCCTTATTCAATGTATAATTTCACATGAATATGAAGCAATTGAAAATGTCATGGCTTGGATCAAGTTCACATTAGTCCTTAAAGTAATATCCTTGCTTTTCAATACGATGAAGAGGTCTTGTGAAGCAAATTTAATGAATGCCATGTGTCTTTTGATCTCTTGACTGCTGCCTCCTTGGCATTACTTGTGGATCCATGCAAGACGAAAGCCTTGACAAGTTCAACCTTTTCTCCATTTTTCATGATGTTACTTATGGGTCCAGTTGTGAGGATTTTGGTCTACTTTACCTTGAGTCATAATCTATACTGAAGGCTCCAGCCTTGGTACCTCAATTTCTACTAAGGACATACCCTAGCAAGTCTCGTGAGGGCAAGACTTCCCCTCCCTGCACTGGATAGGGAAGTTGCAATCCACTTTTAAACACACTCTGTCTGTGGCCAAAACCTTTTATCCTATCAGTGAGAAAGAATTTAAATTAAGAATAAATTAATGAATTTAGTCAAGACTCACAATAGAGTCATGGCTTCCACTCTAAACTGAAGCCTTCCATAAACCAAGTGCTTGGAATTTAGCTCCAATACAGATCCATTCCTTCAAAAGGCTAAATATACTTTTGTTATCTGTGGCCATACTACTCTGAACTCACTCAACCTCATCTGTTGGTGTTTGTGTTAGATGCTGTCAAATCAGTTCCAAGCCATAAAGGTCCTATGTACAGCAGAACAAAACACTACCCAGCCCTGTGTAATCCTCATAAGTGTTACATTTGAGCCCTCAATTACAGTCACTGTGCAAATCCATCTCTCTGCCAAGGATCCTTCTCATTCTCACTGATTCAGACTATATTGATGTTCACATAGCACGAGGTACATCTGTGCTCTTGCCATTTTTGTAGGGTTACATATTGTCCTTTTGATGGAAGGCACTCCACCCCCAACCAGTTCTAATCTCATTGCTCTTTAAGGCAGTATTGACTGTTCTAAGGGTTTTGGATAAACTAGAAATTGTCCCCAATATGATTCAACATTTACTGTGTGATCTCAGATTGAGAGTATGTAAAGAATAGCTTCATTGTCTGAGGAAATCATTGTTCTTCAGAATGAGGAATAAAATGTTAAGTATTTAACATTTGGTATGACCTACTTGAAAAAATCATTTTGGTACACCATGAAAGAGAAGAAGATTCAGATAAATTAAATCTCCTACAACCTATAAAGTCCCAACATAAAACAGGAAACCTAATTCTAATTCAGAAGAAAACCAAATAACTACTGCAGAACCAACAGGTTTCTGAATTGAATAACCAAAATAAGATAGATAGAGATAGATGATATAGATATAGATATATTCTGCTAAAAACAATGAACCCTGGCTTGAGTCATTGGGAAGGCAATTCTGATTAAATTCTTGATAAATCCATCCGACAGCTCTGTTAGTGGCTTCATCCCACCTGGAATATGGAATTCTTCCATGAGGTGTACTTATGTCTGTATTTGTTGAGGGCATGAAGGACAGGGTGAGAATAATTAATCTTATCTTGTATGTCATCAATTAATACAGCCCTTCTACTCTCTATGCCTGTAAGTGTAATCCTATTTTATAGGGAGTTCTCAATTATGCCAATGGACAGGATTAAAGTGGAATATATTCTGAGTATCCACCTTACTAGAGGGTATAAATCAGTGGTTCTCCACCTTCCTCATGCTGCGACCCTTTAATACAGTTCCTCAGGTTGTGGTGACCCCCAACCATAACATTATTTTCATTGCTACTTCATAACTGTCATTTTGCTATGGTTATGAATCAGGCCACCCCTGTGAAAGGGTCGTTCAACCCCCAAAGGGGATCCTCACAGGTTGAGAATCGCTGGAATAAACCAAGCTCCATTTTTTGTTTCCTTGGGGATATGATCTACTGAATGCAAAAAGACAAAACCTTGCCTCCATTGATGCCATTCCTCTGTAAATAAGAGCCATCTTGGAAGCAGACCCAGATAATTCCTGAGATAATCAAGAAAAAGAGCCACAAGCAGAGCCCTTTTGAGGTCCTTGCCTGAAGTGACAGAGGTATCAGCGATTGTGCTGCTCTGTGACCAGAGACCGAGGCAAGGTGAGCATTAACCAGAAAGAGGAGCAATCCTGAGACTGTAAGACTGCCAGGCAGAGCAGTGGACGGCCTTTCTGACCTATGGACATCAGAGATCAGGGAACAATGTGACTTCGAGGCTGATAACCAGGGAGATTTGGGTGCTGGCAGAGCTTGGCTGCTAACTGAGGAAAGGCATTGCTGTGGACAAAGACCATATTCCTTATGATTTCTGATCCTGGCATGTGTTGACCTGTGAACTCCTTTAATTATGAGTATTGTCTGAATTCCGTGTGGCCATTTCAATGGATTATGGAAAAGAAAAGAAGAAGGTTGTGGGAAGAAGAGTTGTTGTCAGAATAGGCATAGCAAGATGGAGGGTGCGGTGTGGCGTGATTAGAGGCATGTCTGACTTCTGCCTTGTGGCACTCTGTCAGGGGAAAATGTGCAGATGGATTCTCCTTCTCTCTTGGATAGCCAGAGGAGGTCACAGGTGGCTTCACACCATTTTCACCCTATTCCCATCTCTTCAAGGGCTTCGTGAATATAGATGATTTCCTCTCAAGTAGAGCTTAGAAGGGGTTCAGTGAATGTTTTTGCATTGCATGAGTAAACAAATGGTCTCATTATCAGTCTTCTTGAATCTGAGGGATAAGAAAATAATTTCTTAAGAGTATAATAACACAAACAATACTTAACTGTTCTCTTGTAACATGTTGCATCATTCCTAGCTTAACTTGACCCTTTGTCTCTCTGCTCTGTCCAAGGGCAGACTCACTTTCATGAAAGAAACAACGCTCCATGGAGGAAGGAGATTTGAGTGGTAAAAGAGTTAGCTTTGAGAGAAGCAAAGAAATCAATCCAAAGTCAACAATGGTGATGATGATACTAATAATTTACAGCAATCTTTAAGTGCTTCCTATGAGCCAGACACCAACCACAAAAAAACTTGTGATAAAGAAATTGAAGAAGTCTGTCAATGACTCCAGTAGGAAATTGACCAAACATACAATCAAGATGCATTGATAGTTATTGGTGATTGGAATGCAAAAGTTGTAAATAAAGAGGAAGGAACAGTAGTTGGAAAATTGGAAGTTGGTGATAAAAATGAAGCTGAAGATTGAATTTTGCAAAAATAATGACTTGTCCATAGCTAAATATCTTTTTTTCAACAACACAAAAGGCAAATACACCTATGGGCTTCCCCAGAAGGAATACACTGAAAGCAAATGGACTACATCTGTGGAAAGACATGATGGAAAAGTTTGATTACAGCAGCTAAAACCAGACCAGGGGTGGACTGTGGAAAAGACCTTAATTGCTCATATGTAAGTTCAGGATAAAGCTGAAGAAAATGAAAGCAAGTCTAGAGGAGCCAAAACACAACCTGAGACTATTCCCACCTGAATTTCAAGAACATTTCAAGTTCAGATTTGACAAATTGACTACTGACAGAAGACTTGATGAGCTGTGGGGGAGCATCAAGACCATCACTCATAAAGCAAGCAAAGGGTCATTAAAAAAGACAGAAAAGAAAGAAAAAAATCAAGTTGTTATTAATTGTAGAGGAGCTAAAGCAAATGTAAGAAAGGATGAAGCAAAGTAACTGAATACAAATTTTCAAAGGGCAGCTTGAGAAGACAAAGCCAAATATTATAACAAAATGTGCAATGGTCTATAATTAGAAAACCAACTGAAACTGAAAGAACTCAAGAAAAAAATCAAACCTCGAATTGCAATTTTGAAAGAGTCTAGAGGGAAAATATTAAAGGATGCAGGAAGCTTCAAGAAAAGATGGACAGAGTACAGAGTCCACTGTACCAGGAAGAAGTAGTCGACAGTCTGTCATTTCAGGAGGTGGCATATGAACAAGAGCCAGTGTTGCTTAAGGAAAAAATTCAAACTGAACTGAATGCAGTAGCCAAAAAGAAGGGTCCAGGAAATGATGGAATACCCATTGAAATGTTTCAGAAAGCTGAAGGATCTCTGGAGACACTCACTTGTCTATGCTAGGGTATTTGAAAGACAGTTACCTGACCAGGAGACTGGAAGAGATCCATATGTGTGACCCCACAGAATCCCCAAACTGTAGAACAATATCACTGATATCGCAAACAAATAAAATTTTGCTGAAGATCATCCAACAATGGTTGCAGCAACACATTGACAAGGAACTGCCAAGAGTTCAGGCTGGATTCAAAAGAGGACAGGGAACAAGGGATATCATTGCTGATGTCAGATGGATCTTGGATCAAAGCACAAAATCCCAGAAAGATGTTTATTTGTGTTTCATTGACTATGCAAGCTTTGGGGACAGCGTGGACTCTAATAAACTGTGGATAACCTTGAAAAGAATGGGACCTTTGGAACATATCTTTGTGTTCATTCAGAATTTGTACATGGATCAAGGTGCAGTCATGCAAACAGAACAAGCGAGTATGGTTTAAAATCAGGAAAGATGTGTGTCAGGGTTGTATTTTCTCATCATACTTGTTTGATCTATGTGCTGAGAAAATCATCAGAGAAGCTGGGTTCTATGAAGAAGAAGAAGAGTGTGGCATCAGGATTGTAGGAAGGTTTATTAACAACCTGTGGTAGGCAGATGACACAACCTTGCTTGCTGAATATGAGGAGAAATTAAAGCATTTGCTGATGAAGGTGAAAGATTGTAGCCTTCAGTCTGAATGACAACTCAATGTAAGGAAGACCAAAATCTTCACAACTGGACCAATAAGTAACATCATGATAAATGGAGAAAAGGTTGAAGTTGTCAAGAATTTTGATTTACTTAGATCCACAATCAATAATCATAGAAGCAGTAGTCAAGAGATCAAAAGATGTGTTGCCTTGGGTAAATGTGCTGCACAAGGCTTCTTTAGAGTGTTGAAGGGCCAGGATGTTACTTTGAGGAATGAATTGCACCTCACCAAGCCATGGTATACTCGATTGCATCGTGTGCATATGAAAGTTGGACATTGTATAAGGAATACCGTGGAAGAATAGGTGTATTTGAACGGTGGTGCTAGAGAAGAATATTGAAAGTAGTATGGACTGCTAAAAGGACAACGCATTCTGTGTGGAAATAAGTAAGGCCAGAGTACTCCATAGAGGCAAGGATTGCAAGACTTGGTTTTACATACTCTGGACATATTGTCAGAAGAAGCAAGTCCCTGGAGAAGGACATCATGTTTGGTAAAGTGGAGGTATGCTGAAAAGGAAGAAGAGGAGATGAATTGGCATAGTGCGTGCAATAATGGACTTAAAGCATAGGAACAATTGTGAGGATGGTGCATGACGGTGCTGTGTTTTGTTCCATTGTGTATTGAGTCACTATTTGTTGGACCCAACTCAACGGCCCCTAACAACCTAAAAATCACATGAGCCAGGCACTATCCAAATGGGTGACATGTTTTACATGACTTAGGTGCTAAATAAAAACCAACTAACAAAGGCTTTCGATGGGGGTGGGGTGGGTGGAGGAAGGAGACTAGAATCAATAATGGATAATAACAAAAGTTAAACGTGATAGCTAGGTTTTGTGTCAGCTTAGCTAGGCCAGGATTCTCAGTGGCTTGGCAGTTAATGTCTATGATAACCCATGATGTGACCTAAAACAATATAATAAACTCCTTATGGCTTCTTCTGTGAGTTGCCAAGCAGTTGTAAGAAGATTATGTTAGAGCACAACCACTTTATTCAGGTCACAGTCCTGATGCAATTGAAAGGTTTCCTTAAGGGTCTGGTATATTTCCTATATACATGGACACTGTGGGAAAGCTTGCCTGTTTTTTGTTGTGTGGACCTTGTATCTGGCTCTTGATTTCTGGTGCTTTAAACTTAAAACAACAGACTGTCATATTACTGCCAGTCCGTAGAGCCCTCGGGAGCTTGTCATTCGACCTGCTAACCTTGGATTCATCCGCCTGTGCAGCCTGATATCAGCCTATGGTATTCCTATCGGTCTTGATTTCATTAGTTCCAGAAACTACAAACTACTAACACTGTGAGCCATTTTCGTGATACAAATCTCTCTCTCTCTTACACACATACATACACACACACATTGGTTGTCCCAATTAGAGAAGACTTCAAAGTACTTGATTATTGTTGTTCTTAGTGCCATCAAGTCAGGTCTAACTCACAGTGACCCATGATGTACAGCAGAACAAAACACTGCATGTCTCTGTGCATCATCAAAATCATTGCTATATCTGAGTCCGTTGTTGCAGCTACTAAACCAATCCATCTCATTGAGTATCTTCCTCATTTTCATCAACTCTCCTCTAGACTGACCCCTCTGATAACATGTCTAAAATGCATGAGGCATCCTTTTTGCTAAGGGTATTGGGGCTGTACTTTCTCCAACATATATTTGTTTGTTTTTCTAGCAGGACATGATGTTTTCAATATTCTACCAATATCATAATTCAAATGAATCAACGAATCCTGAAGCTTCTTCTCTAGAT
>NW_022111373.1:48596735-48597688 GCF_000313985.2 Echinops telfairi | reverse complement strand
CCCTAAGTGACTCATCTCCCCACTACCCCTCTGCAAGGTATGTCCAGTTGTCTAGAGATGGGCATTGGGTCCCCATCACGTGCCATCCTCATTGAAGAGGATATGATTAGTTTTTCTTTATATTGAGCTATAAATCACGCTGAAGTCTATAGCCTTTGATCTTCATTAGTAAGTGCTTCAAGTCCTCCTGGCTTTCAACAAGCAAAGTGGTGTCATCTCCGATCCTGATGCTACATTCTTATTCACACAGTCCAGCTTCTCTGATTATCTACTCCATATCCAGATTGAATAAATTTGGTGAAAGGATATAACCCTGTCACATATTTTTACTTACTTTATACCATTCAGTATTCCATGTTCTATCAAACAATGACCTCTTGGTTCATGTACAGGTTCTGCGTGAACACAACTAAGCCTTCTGAAATTCTCATTCTTCAGAATATTTTGATCTATACAGTAAAATACCTTTGCATAATCAATAAAATACTGGTATGCTTTCAAACTCCATTTGACATCAGATAGGCCCCATCCTCTTTTTAATCCAGCTTGAATTTCTGAGAATTCCCTGTTGATGGACTATTACAACTTATATTTTGAATCATCTTCAGCAAAGTTTTACTATGTGTGATATTAATAATGTTGTTCAATAATCTCCATATTCTATTGGGTCACCTCTATTTAGGATGACCACGTATATGGATTTCTACCAGTGATTGGTAAATCCACATCCTGAAAGTTTTGCTTCATCTATATTATTAATATTGACTATTTTTGTTGTTGCCTAAACCTCTGAGTCCTTGTCCAATTTATTATCCAATTGAAATAAATCAGACATTATGAGCAAAAGAAACAAAAGGGATTTTATTGTCTGTGCAGATAACGAACAGCATGTGGTCTCTTGACCAAAATACCATTTGCTCCCCGAATTGGAGCACCCAAGTGCCTTATAGCCT
>NW_022111373.1:48594428-48595556 GCF_000313985.2 Echinops telfairi | reverse complement strand
GAGACAACAGAGGAATAAGCATCAATAGCAGCGAAGGCACACCACATGCTTGTTTTCATTTGTATAATCCCTGTTTCTAAACAGGGTCATATGTACAAGCACAGTGGATAAGGCACCTAAATATCTTTATGGGAGACACAATTCAATCCACAACTCCATCTATCTATCTATCGATTTATCTACCATCAATCACTAGAAACTAGGGGAGAGGCCTGCAGAAGGAATCAAACAGCCAAGATCTTAGTTTGGATTTTTACTCTCCTAAAGTATAAGAAAGTCAATTTCTATCCTTTAAAGCTACTGCTTTGCAGTACTTTACCCACTTCACATGCAGTCCAAGAGAACTGGCATACACACATAGATACTAGAGAGATTGATTGTTTGATTGATTGATGACAGATAGATAAACTTTTTTTGCTAGTCTATCAAGCTTCCAATTCTAAAAAGACAGATATTTAGAAAGACAGACTTTTTTTGTGCCTCAGAAGAAATGGTCTTATATCTAAATCTATTTCCTTTTGGCACACTCAGTTTGATCAGTCACACACTTCTTTATCCCATTACACTCATAAACCAGATCGAAAAGTCAAAGAATATTATACTTATGGGAGGAAAAGCATTCACACACCTCTAATTGGTTAATCCCTTCCACGTTGAACTGAAAAGACACCTTTCCTTTCAGTAAGAACATGCTAGAAACAAGTGAATTGCCAGAACAAGTTTTCATGTTTTGTTCTGTTTTAATCCCATTCCACATGGCTTGACTTCTGTTTGTCTTCCTGTCAACCTTCTACACTCACTTTGGCATGACTCCTAATCAGCCAGCAGTGCTACATAGGAATGTCAGCCTACAAGTCAGTTAAAACAAACTTGGTGACCTGCCTTCCTCTTGGGCTCCTTCAGTTACCAGCAACTCACACTATTTAGAATCAACCAGACAAAAATAACCACAGGATTCCAGGATTGGAAGGATCACTATTCAACTGCACGTCCATTTCTGATGACTTTGGGGGATCAGATCTTTCCCTTCTTCTCCTTCCTTCGGATATGAAATGTCTTCAGTCTCTAAACAGTTGGTACTGAAGGATATTCTACAAGTGCTATGATTTGGATATCTTCTGAAAAGTT
>NW_022111373.1:48591354-48592711 GCF_000313985.2 Echinops telfairi | reverse complement strand
ATCTCTAATGATATTCTTTAAGGGCGAAAAAAATCTCATAATTTCTCAAAATTCTCTCTGTTAGTACATTTCTCTGCTGCCACAAACTTCACTAAGTTCAGCAGCACGTCAAATTGGGGTGAGCTGAGAAGTAATGAAATAGCCTAAGGGATTTAAGACTTTCCGTCAAATATAATAAGGAGAGAAAAAGAGAGGCACATGAAGTAGAATGACATTTTAGCAACATTAAAAGCTGTGTAACATTGGCAAAGGACATTCGGGTTCTGAAGTTCTTGCAGATACTTTTTTGTCATAAATTAACAATATTGGAGTTGTGATCAAATTTATTATTTTACATAATTCTTAATTGTTAGTTAACATCACGTCACCTATGACTCGTGCACAAGAGAATGAAGCATTGTCTGATTTGCACCATCTTAATAATCATTGCTATGTTTAAGCCCATTGTTGCAGTCACTGTGTCAAACCATCTCATGGAGGGTCTTCCTCTTTTCCATTGACTCTGTTTGCCAAACACAATATCCTTCTCCAGGGACTGGTCCCTCCTGATAACTTGTCTATAGGAGCATAAACACTGTGCCTGCTTCTAAGTACCATTCTAGCTTTACTTCTGCCGAGACAGACCTGTTCATACTATTGCGGTGCTATTTATTGAGATTTACTACGGTCTAAACACTTGAGTGAAGATTGAATGTGTCAGGATTTTGTCTTGCTTGGCTCCAAAAGACATGTTGCATTGGGTAAATCTACTGCACAAGGTTTCTTTAGAGTGTTGAAAAGAAAGGATGTTACTTTGAGGATGAAGGAGCACCTGACTCAAGGCGTGGTATTTTCAATTGCCACACATGCATGAGAAAGTTGGACACTGAATAAGGAAGATTGAAGAAGAACTGAAGTGTTTGAATTGTGGGTCTGGTGAAGAATATTGAAAGGACCATGGACTGATAAAAGGACAGACAAAACGATCTTGGAAGAAGTATGGCCAGAGTTCTCCTGAGAGGCAAGGATGGTGAGACTTTGCCTCAAGTGCTTTGGACATGTTGTCAGAAGAGACAAGTCTCTGGAGAAGGACTCATACTTTGTTGTAAAGTTGAAAGGCAGTGAAAAAGAGGCAGGCCCTCAAGGAGATGGATTAACACAGTGGCTTCTATCAAAGCATAGAAACCATTGTGTTGGTGGTGCAGACCCAGGCACTTGATAGGAACTATCTCACTTAATATCCATACACACACACAAAGTTATCAGATATGTCATTTAAATATAGCTTTTTTTACAAGTAAGGAAAGCAAGATATAATTAGATTCTATCCTAAGACCAGAAGAACTAGAAGTACCTGGCTACCAATACCAACAGCTCT
>NW_022111373.1:48587834-48589728 GCF_000313985.2 Echinops telfairi | reverse complement strand
AGAACTCTACCTGCTTCTGCTTTAGGAATCGCAGAAAGAGAATTTCTTTTGCTGGTAAGGAAAAGTGGGACGGGCATGGTGCATTTGCCATCTTGAGGTGACTTAGAAAGAGATGCAGGCCTCAGTTTCTCCCCTCTACGCCAACTGTTTAAGCTAGACTCAGCCTCTAAATGCCTGATCGTCTAAATGAGCTTCTTCTTTGTTGCCTCTAATGCACTGGATTTAGGTTGAGACATTGAAGCATTAGTCCCCGTTGCTCTATTTATCCCTTTAGAGTCAATTGAAGATTTCACAAAAGAACCAATCTCATTTCTGTAGCAGGTCCTCCCTCTGAGAAAAAAAACAAAATGAAAGAAAGAGCCCCAATTCTATTTATAATTGTCTCTTGTACGTCTCTAACAATATTAACTTGCTGGTTCCTACTTCATCTCAAAGTGGTTTTCTTTTGTTTCTGCTGACTCCCTGACATATTATGGTTAGAAGAATAAAAGAAAAGGATGCTTATTTTATGAGTATGTTGATTAAATACTTTATAATGCAGTTAAACCTCCGTTCTTTGTGCTTACAATACAGGAAACATTCTATTGGGCTATTCTCTAACAGTAAAAATTTAGCTGAAAGTCTATTACTTCCTTTGCTTTAAAGCTCCAACTTCCTCGCTGGTATTGCAGACAAACAAAACAGCTCATTTCTGTCCTTAATGTTGCATTGAATGTAGAAGAATGTGCACTTCAATGGTAAGTTTTAGATAAAAATTGTAAAGACTGTGTTCCTTTGTAGTTTCAACACCCCATTTATCATTTTGCTTAGACTAAAAATTCCTATTGGATTAGTAAATATGTGTACCTTTGCACTTAAGGAGAAAAAAGTTCCTATTAAAATGTAAGCACAGTATAAACGTTACCCAAAAAGGTAAGTGGCCTCCAGGTATGGTTTTCTTCTTCCTCACTCACCCCTAGGAGCCTCTCTGATATTATTAACATGACTTTGTGGAAACTTTCCTTTCTGGGGGGCCTTTTATTCTTATAGCCTTTCTTTTTCTTTTTCCAAATACTTCCTCGTATTAAAAAAAATTGAACTAAATTTCCTCAGAGAGGAATATTAATATTGTTTTTTCCCATTATTTTACTGTGGTAGTTGTATAATTTTAGGTTACCTCAACACTCCTCGCTAGGGGTGGAGCCAAACTTGTCAATCACGTGGTGGCTTGATGACATCTCCTGGGGGTTGTGGCCTTTTGTGTGAGAGTGAGGGACTCTGGGTACTGCCTCTTTCTCTGCCTCTTTGCCTCCTCCTTGCTGGGACTCCATTGAGAAGCCGTGTATGCCTCCAGGGGTGGCCCCAGTGGGGCAACGCCGATCCTGAGCACTGTCAGTGCCCTGCCATGCTTCCACTTACCTTCGGATCCACTCCGCCCTGCACCTTCCAGTCTGTGATGTTCAGCATCTCAGTCCACCACTGAGTCACTGGCGTTTGGCTATGTGAGTCTGAAAAGGGACTTAGAGACTAGCATCAGGCTTATGGAGTTGAGTTGGACTGGGCTAGGACACCTTCTTGATAAATATAAATACTTCTTGATATAAAGTTCTTTATACATCTATGAGTATCACTGGATTTGTTTCTTTAGACAATCCAGCCTAATGCATTTACCCTCAGCTAAAAATGGGTAAATGAGGAATTTGAATATGCAAGGAATCCCTGGGTGTTACAAACTGTTAATATACTCAGTTGTTCACTAAATAATCAGAGAATTTGGAGTAAATGAAGAATTTGGCATCAGGCTTGGAGGAAGCCTTATTTTTATTTATTTTTTTAACATTTTATTAGGGGCTCATACAACTGTTATCCCAATCCATACACACATCAATTGTGTAAAGCGCATTTGTACATCGTT
>NW_022111373.1:48579867-48587002 GCF_000313985.2 Echinops telfairi | reverse complement strand
CCATGTACTGCCGAAAGGACCAACAAGTCTATGTTGGAAGGAATCCATCCAGAGTGCTCCTTGGAGGCAAGGATGGTGAGACTTGTCATTACAAACTTTGGACCTGTTGTCAAGAAAGAGGACATCATGCTTAACAAAGTAGAGGGGGGTGATAAAGAGAAAGGCCCTTGACAAGATGGACTGACACAGCGGCTGCAACAATGGACTCAAGTATGGGGATAATTGGGAGGCAGGCCAGAGTAGTGCTTTGTTCTTTTGTGCAGAGGTCACTCTGACCCGAACTGACTTGATGACACCCAACAACAAGGTGTTTATATGGTGTAGAACTGAAGGAGGCCCGTGGGCCGGGGGTGAGGGGCAGGGAGTGACATCCTGTGTTAACACAGTAGATTGCACCAATAGCAATGATGTGTACATCATGATTAAGAAATACTTTTAGAGCACATAAGATGTACGTAATAAAGATGTAAATGATAATAAGAGGGTAGCCAGTCCCATGAAGAATGGAACAAAGGAATTTCAGGGTGGAGATAGAACAAATGCAAAGAGGTTGCAGGAGGAAAAAGCTTAGCATGTTCAGAAAAGCATTCATCTTGATCCTGAAGTGTAGGAAGTACACTTGTGTAGAGTAAAATAAAAACAATAACCAAAAGTCTGATCATTCAAGTTTTAAAAGTCATCGTAAAGAATTTGGAGCTTACACCCTCCCAGCGCAATCACTGAAGACAAATGGGTGCACAAGCGAGTGTGGTGAAGAAAGCTGATGGTGCCCATCTATTAAAAGCTCTGGCACCTGGGGTCTTAAAGGCTTGACATTAAACAAGTGGCCATCCAGCAGAGAAGCAACAAGCCCACATGGAAGAAGCACACTAGCTGGTGTGATCATGAGGTGTTATCGGGACCGGGTTAACAGGCATCAAAAGATTCATAAAAAACAAACAAACAAAACATATTGTTGAGAATGAGGAGTGTTGGAATAAATACCCAAATTCCATCTGTAGACAATGAAACATCACACACACACATACAGGGGTCACAGGGAAAAGGTGAGTCAATGAGGGTGCAATAAACCACCGATGGAACACAATACTTCTTTAGTTCCTTGAGGTTTCCTCACCCCTCACTGTCATGACCCCAGTGCTGCTTCTCACTTTGGACTGAGCATGTACACAGGTAGAGATAAGAGATAAGAGCTCATGACACACAGAACCCAGGAACAGGAGTGGGAATAGCAATACCAGGAGGGTAGGGGGAAGAAGGGAAGAGGAGGGGAGGAAGGGGGAACGGGCCATAACGGTCAGCATATAACCACACACACCCCATCCAGGGGGAAGAACAGCAGAACCCATTTATCCTATATCCTTTTTATTTTTAATATGTTTTATCCATCTATATCTCTCTTCTTTGTCACTTTTAACCACACTTATCAAAATGTCTACTTTTTGCTTGCTTGGTTTTTATTTATGCTCCATTTTTACTACTAAATTTCATGAGGGCAGGAACCTTATCCAACTCATGTGTGTGACATTGTTAGTGCTTAAAAGAACTTGTGCCTCTCTGCTTTAACTATGACAATATTGGGTTAAGTGACAACATTGGGGAACCTCCTTGCTCAGCCTTGATATAAGAGCAGGTTTTTCATTTGCTAAAGGACTGCATTATAACCGCGCGTGTACTTTGTGTTAGTCTGGGTACTTTAGAGAAACAAATCCACAGAAACTCATGTATAAGAGAGAGTCATATAAAGGTTAAGTGTACATCAAGAAAACATCCCAACCCAGTGCTGCCCAAGCCCACAAGTCCAACATTAATCCATATGCCTGACACCAATGCACAAAGTCCTCCTCCATCTCACAAAACACACACTATGATGCCGACTACAGGAGGAAAGCCGAATCAGTGTACGTGTAAGCACCTCAGATCTGGCAGGGGTCTCCACACGGTTGCTCCAGCACCCAGGGCTGCATCAGAATCAGGCCATGAAGCTTCTCCTCAGGGATGTCTTGCAGGAAGTGAGCCTTCCCAGCTGAAGCAGGGAACTGGCTAAGGCAGCTGTTCCCTGGTCCGACCATCAAAGAGCAAGAGACCCGAGAACTAGAAAGGTGAGGCTTACCAAGCCATTTATCTCTCCACCCTTCAATTAACCCCACATGTGTTTATCGGACAGGTTAGCACAATAAACTTTAACTATCTCATACTTTTAATAGTAGCCCAGACTTTCCCTGAATCTGAACTGAGGGATCTTGTGTCTCCCCTGACAGCAGTAGCTGTAAAACCTGTAAAGATCCTCTGCTGATGCAGCCATGGGTGTGATTTAAAAAGTTACTGTAGGAAGAGATCATGGGAATAGGGAGTAGATAAACTTTTAGAATCCTCTTATCAAAGCATGGAAAGCAGACGGTGGAAATGATACAATAAAAAATACAGGAAGTTAAGTTCCTTTTCTATTCAAATAAAGCAACCATCCTCTTCTAGATCAATATATTCTTATCTTTCTCAGAATTCCAGCAAGTAAGCAAGATAATAACATCATTCTTCAAAGCTAATTTCTCTGACCTCTAGAACACTGAAAATTAAAAATAGGTGATGCCCAAAAATGACTTCACAATTTTCAACCAATCGATAATGATCACTGACCATTCCCTATGAGACTGAGAATCTTCTGGCTCAACTACTTTAGCTATTTCACTAAATTAATTTTATGGTAATTAATTTTATAATGAAGAGAAAAATGTGTGGTTTCTTTGAGAGGGGGACATGTAAACTGGGTAATATACTTCATACAAGCATTGAAAATACCAACCACCTAGTGACATACCATCTAGAAAACAATCAGTATTCAATAAATAAAACGTAATATATAAGGGATTGGTTTTCTATTCCATAATATAGAACTAAGAATCTAAATAGTTTCAGGTAAACCAGAATGTTTTATGAATATAGGTTGGTAATATATATTTTTTAATTAGTTGATTTGTTTTACATGTGTATCATCAGAAATCACAGTGTACAAATACTCTTGAAGATTTTTCTTTTTGGTTAATTTTTATAATAACAATTCTAAACCATGCTGACCAAAACTAAAAACATTTGTACATAAAAATGACCTAATTTTATGGCCATTCAATGAAGCAATATTTCCTGTAGTACAGCCTACAAAAAATGAGGCGTCTGCAAATAGAACCAGATAGCTCTATTCAGAAATTGTAGTTAACATAAAAATTATAAACATTACTTTGTCAGATTGGGTGGTGTAAAGAAACAAAACCAGTGATGTTCATCTATGTACGAGAAAGAAGTTTATAGCAAGAAGCAACTTTACATCAAAAGAGCACCCCGACCAGTCCAATTCAAATCCGTAGATCTGATGTCAGCCAGGACCCTCTTAAGACTCACATAACCGCAGGCAAATGACACCAAAAACTGAAGTGAGAAGGAGGAAGAGCACCGTGGATGCAGATTCACATGGATCCGAGGTCAACAGAAGCATGACAGGGTGCTGACACCTCTCGGGGTCAAGAGGTGCACATTGGGTCATCACTGGAGACAGACAGCCAGTCCCAGGAAGGACAACGGCAAAGAGCAAGAGGGAGTAGCTTCCGGTGTCTCTCACTTTTATACAAAAGGCTAGCTACACCCTCAGGGAGGTGTCATCAGGCTCCCACTTGATGGACACATGGGGCTCGGCCGCTCCACAGGCACACAAATTCAAGTTGACATATAATGCAACTGCCACAGTGACTAAGTTACCATCCTCTTAAAGACTTACATAGGTTTGTCTTACTAGCCTGGGCTGTTCCGTCTTCCATGGAATTTTCCTTCATGGAAGATTTTAAAAACATAGCTAGTTTCAAATTCATCATTACTATAATTTTTTAGGAGGTGAGGAAGGACAAAGTACATTGATATTACATTCTCTTCTATCCATATTCACAAAGACTACACATTAATGATGTAAAATGAGAAAAATTCTTCATGTAATTTATAATATATTTATATGATCCGTGTAAACACTTGTTCATCAAATGGCCGCAGTCCCTCCTGTATGGAAGTCCTTACTCCTTAGCCTACCCTGCTCTACCTTCCTCTGTGGCTGTCCTGCTTTTCGTGATTAGACCTAACTCTCTGGTGCCACGCTGACCTCCTTTTTGACGATTTCTGACAGCTTACATTGTGCACATCTGTTATGCACGCGCCCATCCCACACACCGTGCTCCTCTTGTTGCTCTGGCCCCACTCCCACCTCCATCCGGGTTCCCGTGAAGGTGCCTGCCCTGCTCTGCCCCACCTCGTGGTGTTAAGACTGACTTGCCTAAACAGGATAAAGAGGAGCAGAAGGAGAAGAGGTAAATTCATTCTTACTTTTAAAAAATAATGTCTAATTTTCCTTGTGAGGATGACAGTCAACGGCATGGGGACAGGCTTTGTGACACATGTATGAAAGAAAGCCTAAACAGTATTTTCAAAATTGGTCGTTCTTTTGTCTTAACTCAGAAAAAATATATGTAGCGTAACAAGGGGTTTTAGGGTGATGCTTTGTTTTTTAACAAATTACAGGCTAAATTGAATATTTCCTTAGAGAAGAGATTTATTAATGCAGGTAGAACTTATTTATCTATGTATGCTAGGCTCCTTAAGATTGTATAGTCACATACAAAAAAAACACAGAAGAGAAGTGAAGTAATTAAATACTTGGAGAGTTTAGAACCAAAAATATATATTTTAAATTAGCCAGAAAAAATAAATTTCAAATTAGCCAGATATTGCCCAAAGAAAGGATCATTTTGCCTGTGAAACCAGATAGTTGCTTCAATTCTCATCGGCTAGAGTGTTCTTTACCACTGAAATGTCCTCTTTGCTGTATTAAAAACAATTATCTTCTTAACCCAGGCTCTGACAACTTCTAGGACAAATATCTCTCCAAAGCCAAAGTTAGGAGCTTGTAAGGATTCTAAAAGGCAGTTATTAGAGAAAGAGAAAGTAATATTATGGCTGTGTTGCCTCTGAGGGTAGTCTACACACTTAATTGCAAGATGAAAAATCACAAACACAAATGCTGATGGCTTTTTGTGACTGAAAATGAAAAGCACCGGGATTTTGAAACCTTGTGTATCAGTTTTGTGAAGATGGTCTCGTATTGAGTTGAGACATGCCAGTTAGCATTCAATTTCCAGCCAGAACATGCATATTCCCCACCAAAAAAAGGCAATATACAATATTTCACATAAAGGAGTGTTTTTTCCGAGAAAATAGTACCATTTCATCAAGATGATTTCACTTCTTTGAGCATCTTCATGATGAGAAGCAGACCTTTTCTGGGTAGTTCACGTTATTTTCTTTTTTCCTGTGTAGCATGTATTATGAAACCTAGTGTAACTTTTCTCTGTAGACTTCAGTTGTTATGAGAAAATGGTGCAGGCATCTCAAATCCACTTCTGTCCAATCATTTCTGACTCATAAAAAAAAAAAAAGGCAAACACAGCGCCATGAGTTGATTCCAACTCACAGCACCCTATATAGGATTTCTGAGACTGTGCATCTTGATGGGGGCAAATGGCTCGTCTTTCTCTCATGGACTCGCTGGTGGGCTTCAACTATTGGCCTTGAGGCTAGCCTACAGACCCAATAGGGTTCTTAAAAAAGAGACATAGTACTAAAAAACAAATGCAATATATCAGTGTCTTTTGGAATTGAAATATGATTCTTTTAAAACCACTGCCAGCACATGAAATCTGACTCTCAGAAATCTATATAGTGTTTCCAAAACTGTAAATTGTTACAGGAGCAAACAACCTCAACTTTCTCCTTTGAATAGACTGGTGGTCTTGAACTTCTGATCTTGTAGTTATCAGCCCAACATCTAACCCATAGCATTCTTTCCTGAGCATTATATTAACCTCCCTTGTAGTACTGTAATGGGAAAAGATAATATTAACTTATAGCAGTTTCAGTGATCATTCAACAAGAAATCATAACACCAGTTTCTCAATTTTTTTTTGGTAGATAGGAAAATATTTTGGAAAACTTACTTTTCATCACTCACAGTTAAGTATTTAAATGAGAATGCTGAGAGAGACTTGGTTATTGTCACAAGCAGTCAATGTCTCTGTATCTGCTCTTGTGGCACAGCACAATTATGCAGCTATGTGGACTGCTTGGGTGATGTAAATCACTCACTCTGCTGCTCATGGAGACGTTGAAAGCATGTGTCCGGCCAGAGGGGCCTCAAAAGAAAGGCTGGGGATCTCTTTCCCACACACTCACCATTGAAAATTTCACAGAGTTCAATTCTACTCTAACACACACGGGCCCACCAGGAGTCAGAGTCTAGTAAAGGCTAACTGGTCTGCTCTACCCGTTATGTAGCTTCTGGTAATGCTCACTGACTTTGAACAAACTTGTGAGTATCCGCCTCTCTAAATAAACCTCTCTCATCACACCACCTCCTCCCAGGCCCAGACAAAAATAGTAAGACTACAAGAGATCCCTTTGGTTTGCTATATCTTATTTGTAAAAATCTATTCTCCATTATGCATACCTTCAAGTGTCTATTTTTCTTCTCATTTGAAATTCTAAAATGTAAGCAACTCCCAGAATCACTGAAGGGATTTATGTTTTAAACTGAATGATGAAAGAGCCTCTGCGGGTGAAATAACTTGTTTCAAGTAATAGAGAATGACTTCAACTTTCTATTCCCAGAGTTATTTTCCCCAAAATCATCCATGTCCCCAAACCCGCCAATATTACACTCTAAATAGCTCCTGAATTTATCCTGTCTCCTTTCTTCTCTTAGAATATTTGGGCACCATCATCATCTCTCCCTTGACTGGATAATAACTGCTCGCTGGACCTCCAGCCTCTGGCCTTTCTCTGTGCCATCCCTTTTCTCCCACCAGAGCAATCTTCCGACTGGCGATGACACTTCTCTAGAAACCCACCATGTCTCTTTCACAAGATGTCACTGTGTGTCAGAGGGTGTGAAATGGTAAGATATTAAGTACATGAAATAAAATGATGCTAAGTCAGAAGGTATATCCTCTTATGAGACATAGAGAGAATCACCAAGTTCATATTTTTCCCAAATGCAGAAAGCCTTTTTAACTTGACCTCTCACATTCCAAAAAGCAAAAGAAAT
>NW_022111373.1:48577031-48578348 GCF_000313985.2 Echinops telfairi | reverse complement strand
GTTTTTTTTCTTTTTGGAAGCTAGCAGAGTATTGTAGATTTTAGTAATAAGGCCTTTGTTTGATGTGTCATTGCTAAAGATGTTTTCCCAGTCCGTGGACTCTCTTATTACTCTCTTGGTAAATTCTTTGGCTGTTCACAGGTGTTTTATCTTCAGTATATACCATTTGTCAACTATGCCTCCTCTGTGTTTGTGGCCTTCCCTATTTCTGATAGTCTATGTATTCCCTGTGCCAAAGTTCTCAAGTTGGTCCCAATTCCCTCATTGATGGCCCTAATAGTTTGGGGATTAATTTCAAGGTCTGTGATCCACCTTGAGCTTATTCCTGTGCATGGAGTGAGATAAGAGTCTTGTCTCATTTTTCTGCAGGTAGATATCCATTTTTTTCCAGCACCACTTGTTGAACAGGGCATCGGCTTTCCATTTGATATTTCTGGATGCTTATCAAAGATGTGTTTGCTGATGATTTTATATATGGGTTTTCAGTTCTTTTCCATTGGTATCTGAGTATCTGTCATTGTATCAATATCATGCAGTTTTGACCACTGTGGGTATATAATAGGTGCTAAAATCAGATAAAGTAAGCCTTCCCACTGTGTCCTTCTTCTTGAGGAGTTCCCTGCTAATTCTTGGCTCCTTCCCTCTCCATCAGTTGGTCATCAGTTTTTCCATTTCTTTGAAGAAATATGAGGGTAATTGTATTGGGATTACATTAAACTTATATAGTGCCTTAGGCAGAACTGGCATCTTTACTATTTGAGTCTTCCAATCCATGCGCATGGGATATTCTTCCATTTGTTGAGCTCATTCTTGGTTTCTTGTAAAAGTGTTCTGTAATTTTCCTCCTATAGATCTTTTGTTCTTTTATTCAGGTATAGCCCTAGATATTTCAATTTGTGTTTGACTATTGTGAAGGGTACCAACTTTTTGATCTCCTCTCCTGTGGTCTTATCCCATGTGTATAGCAGACCGATGGACTTCTGTTTGTTGATCTTGTATCCTGCCACTCTGCCAAACTCCGCTATTGCTTCCAGTAATCCCCTTGAGGAGCTTTTGGGGTTTTCCATATATACAATCAGTGCAACGAAGTCTCCAGGGAATACCAAAAATAGACTTTGGGGCCAGGGCTTGGTGCCCCAACAGATGACTAGAAAACACTCCTAAAGGCCAAAAAACAGTCCTTGAACTAACTACAAGCTTTGCTTTCTTGTTGTTGTGTTTTGTTTTGTTTTGTTGTCATTGGCTTGTTGTTGTTGTTCTGTTTTATTTTGTTGCTTGGTTTTGCTCTGTCTTGTTTTTGTGCATGTTATTATCTCC
>NW_022111373.1:48568268-48575328 GCF_000313985.2 Echinops telfairi | reverse complement strand
AAAAAAAAGACACCAGTACAAAGAAACAGTTAATTCAGAGCACAATAACCTGGAACCCATAGACTAGCCCAAGAGCAAAATAGTCTAAACCAATTTGGTGCAGATTGGAATAGAAGAGGCCTCACCTGGCTAATGCTTTGCTAATTTTCTAAAAAAGATACATTGAAAGCTAATACCAATATCATGTATGAGCTGAACTATATAATAAACTGCAGATTATTCTCATTCCATAGTTTTCTTAATTGCTTCTATTCATCCTCTTTATGTTAATAAGTTACATGTTATAAATTCATTTTAGGTATCATTATGGGTAAATAATTTGACTCGGTAGGTCCATTCTGGAAATAATAGGGGGAATTTGGAAGTCCAGAATGAATAGAATAAATTACCTGATTCTCTTGCTGATGTAGGACTCATACATTCTCTGCACATGCAGAAGTTCATTTCCTTCTCTGTGATCTGCTTATACTACCTCCTATGCCAGGAAGTTTTTGCCCATTCATAACAGCCACACATAAAACTATGCAGCCATCCTGACCTCCACAAGCTATTTCTTCCTCTGTTCTCCTCTCATCTTTGTATACTTCTCTGTGACACTGGTCATAAAGCCCTTCAAATGCTGGTTTATCTCTCACCCTGTCAAATGAGACTGGGAACACTGTGAGAGGTACATTGTGAGGTACATCACCTCTGACAAGACCTTCAAACAAATAAAATGTTGGTTCTGTGTTTGCTTCTAGAAAACTTTTGTTTCTCAAGAAAACGTCCCCTTTGTGTTAAGAATAGTTTGAATTTTTGGAAGAGAAATGATCTGCCAATAACATAGAATTCATCCTACAGGGCTGATGGACAAAAATGTGCAACGAAGGGCAAAGGACAACACAAAACTAAACCCATGTATTGTGGACATTGAGAAATACATACCTACCTGTATTCTTCAGATAAAAAGAAAATTGTATCAGACACCATGTCTGCCCCTCTGTGCCCTCTCTCACTGCAGCCACATGTGGGGCCGCCCGTTCCTCTGAAGTTTTAATTGTATTCATACATATGCACTTAAAAATACTTGGCTTTACGTCAGACCTTATACCTTTCTCATCCCGTCTTGAGACTTCTCCGTGATGCTCACAGGAGTAGAATAGAATAGATGCTCATAGGGAACTATTCTATACTTATGCCTACTCAATTCTGAAACGCACAGGATTTAACACCAGTGAGACTCCTTTGATCAACTGAAGGTTGGTAGCTGACGGTAAGTATATCTCCACTTTCTCAAAAGGTAGATAGATCTAAGACACATTGCAGAAGGCTCCTCAGACTGTTCCACTTGACTGAAAACCTGTTGTCCATCTTGTAAAATCCTGCTCTTGAATTTTCCTTCTTCCTGGTTTGCTCTCCCCTGAAGCTAAGGATCACATTCCCCAGTAAACTGTCCACATTCTGAGCTGTTTTCCCTCGGGAATCACTTTGCAATAAACCAGACTATGTTGTACATCAAGTTAGCAATGTCTTCAGAAGTGAATATAATAATGCTATGTGTTGAAGAGAATGAGATCTGGCCAAAGAACAGAGAGGAAAATTCATAGGTGTAAGTCTATATGTGAGAAAAGAAGAGAGAAATAACAGAACTACACTTTGGATTAAAAATACTAGAAAAGCTGAAAACTAATCCAAAAATTATAAAGATAAAATGAAGTATTTTATCTTGAGGGGGCAGGAGGACAGAAAAGTAGGCACAACTAAAATAGGAATCTGAAGAGTAACAAAATTCAACCATCGAAAGTGACCTCTTTGAAAACGTCAATAAACTAGGTAAGTATTGGAAAAATTTGATAGTCTTATTTAGCTCATTAAACCTAAAACACTAAATGGATTGTCACAGTTATGAATACATTCAATCTTCTAAATCCAAAGAAAAAGATACATGTATACACCCAGCATCCATTTAGTCTCAAAAAAATATTGGCAGTGAAGAGATGTGCATGTTATCAACGTACTTCCATTGTCTGACTCTGAAAATATAAAAACATCTAAATGTGTATTCTGAAGGAAATCTTGCAAAATAATAGTATAGATGTCTTGGAAAATTGCTTTTTGAAAAAGAATTTAATTTTCCTTCTTTTTTTAGATTTAGTAAAATTAAGTTCTTTTTTTCTCTTCTTCAGCAGAACAACGTGTTTGGTTTGTTTTTCCCAAAGACATGAATGATGCTATTTACCTTTTAGTTTCCACCATTTCTGACTCATGACTTCACAGGGATTGTGTTGCTGATAAGTGGAGTCAAGGTGGTTCTGACTCATGGCGATGGCACGGGTGCTAGGTAAAACCACTTTATAGGCTCTCAAGGCTGTGGCCTTTCCAAAGCAAAGTGTCAAGCCTGTCTTCGTCGCGTCTCGGCATGGGTCCTAACTGCCAATCTTTCCACTAGGAGTGAAACACTTAGTTGTTTGCATGCTTTAGGGTCTCTCAAAAGGGATTGTAGTATTTTAAATCATTTAGAATTTGTAAAGTTTGAACTCACTAGCTACTCCACAGTAAAAGGCTGCGGCGTCTTACATAAAGAGTACAGCCTTGGAAACCCTACTGAGGAGATTTGCATTGTCCCACTGGGACTCTACATAGCAGAAGCTTGACAACAATGAGTAATTATAGCTGTGTTTACGCTGACAAAGGCTGACCCAAGGAGTTTCCAATTTAAAACTGGATGTGTTCGCAGAGTAAAAATGTCTGTCTCTTTTTTGCCTAATATCATCAAAGCAGATGATAATCTTCCTCCTCATCATTGCTACAATTTCCAAAGGATTTGAAACTAAGAAATCATGATCACAGGGATTAGTTACAAAGAAGAATAGAGTCAATATTTTTTTATTCTTGTTCAGATTTTAAAACCAGGAAAATCTAAAGTTGGGATCTTAAAATAGAGCACATCTGAAGCAATACATAGTCCAAACTCCTCTCAGTTATTAAAAAATAAGCTGAGTTCCAAAGAGATAATATGATTGTATTATTAGTTAGTGTTACCACTAGTATTTTAACTCAGTTTAATGACTGCTTCATTTACTGTTTGTTCTGCACTCACACAAATGCTCCTGTGCCTTGACTGAGGAAGCAGATACGATATGTCGGAGATGGAGCCAGAGAATGGACCCGTCCAGTACGAGGGCACTCCAGGTGTGACAGCGGAGGAGCTGCTTTCTCTGAGTGGAGTCGATCATGGTGACATAAGTCGGGGAAAGTCTTTGGGAATGGAGCTTGGAGTCTTCATCTGCTGATGAGCACTAGTCAAGGTAAAGAGGAACAGCTAAAAAAAAATCTGCTAATAGTAAGAACTTGGAATGTGTGACATATGAATCTAGGAAAATTGGAAGTGGTCAAAAATGAACTGGAGGCTCTCATGCCAGACTTTCCTCTGCCTTATCTGCATGCCCACGGTCCTTACCCACATGGCCACTCTTCAGCAGCTTGGAGGAAGGTGGTGCCTGATAGACAGCAAAAGCTTTGAGGAATACATGGAGGAACTGGGAGTGGGAATGGATCTTCGAAAAATGGGAGCAATGGCCAAGCCTGACTGTGTCATCTTTACTGATGGCAGCATTTTGACAACAACAGTTTTCTTGTGACCTGGGAGGAAAGTTTGAAGAAACTACAGTGAATGGCAGAACTCAGACAGTCTGCCACGTCACAGATGGTGCTTTTGTCCAACCCCGGGAGAGGGATGGGAAGGAGAGCACAGCAATGAGAACAGTGGAAGGTGGGAAATGAGGGGTGGAATGTGTTGTGAACAATAGCACCTGTACTCAGACCTATGAAAACGTAGAATAAACATTCTACCATCATTTGCACAAGAATTGGTGGTGAGACTGAACAAGCTCAGTTCAATGAGAAAATCTCTGTATTGTGTTTTTTTTGTTTGTTCTTATATTCCATTATTTCTATCACACATACTTTACATGCCACATTTCAAAGTGTTTCTTTTATTAGGATCATCTCTGATGAATAAATAAATATGTTTGTGCTTAAAAAAAGGAGAATGAAATCTATAAAGATTGATATTCTAGGCACTAGTGAGCTAAAATGGAGTAGCATTGGCCATTTTGAATATGAAAATCATATGATTTACTATGTCAGGAATAATACTATAAGAGGAATGGTGTGGCCTTTGTTATGAAAAAGAGCACTGTAAAGTCCATCAGGAAGCACAATGCATGTGCATAGGATTATATCTATCAATCTTCAAGGAAATCCAGCCAATACAACTATTATTCAAATGTATGCACCAACCAAAAATGCTACTTATCAAGAAATTCAAGAAATCTACCAACATTGTCAGTCAGAAATTAATCAAGTGTACAATCAAGGTGCATTAATAATTATTGGTAATTAGAATGCAAAAGTTGGGAACAAAGAGAAAGGAATAGAAGTTTTAAACTATGGTCCTAGTGATAGAAACAAAGCTGGGGATCATATATATAATTTTGAAAGACCCATGACTTTTTCATAGCAATAACTTTTTTCAATTACACAAAGGTGACTTTAGACAAAGACGTCTTCATTTTTAATACACAGAAATCACATTGACTGTGTCTGTTGGATGCGACAATGGAGACCCTCAAATCAGCAGCTAAAACCAGGCCAGAAGCAGACTGTGGAGCAGACCATCAATTGCTCATATGTAAGTTCAGGTACAGCTGAAGAAAATGAAAACAAGTGCACTAGAACCAAATTATGACCTGAGTCTAGCCCACCTGAATTTTGAGAATCTCAAATATAGATTTCATGTATATAACACGAACGACAGGTCTGATGAGCTGTGGGAGACATCAAGACCATCGTTCACGAAGAAAACAAAAGATCATGAAAAAGACAGGAAAGGGCCCTTGGGCCGGAAGGAAAAGGGTGGGCTCCACCGGGGTCTCTCAGCAGCCCCTGCCCCGGATGGCAGCAGTCGTTCTAGGGGGAGACACCATGCATGGGCCCAGACTGCATCTTCTGGAATCATCCTGAGGAACGGGCCTCCTGGGGGCCCAGCAGAAGGCACTGAGGATTGGAGCAGCGTGGAGCACAAGGAAGAGCCAGAGGAACTCCTACCAACCCCTCAACCAAGAGCCTGACCCAGAGGAAGCAGAGCTGGCACCTGTGGGCGATGGCGGGGACGCCATTGCTGACATCCGGTAGCGGATCCAAGCCCTGGGGCTGCATTTGCCAGATGCTCCGCTAGAGAGTGAAGATGAGGAGGAGGAGCGAGCTACAGCCTCGAGCAGCCACAGCTCTATCCCTGTGGACCCAGAACACACAGAACTGGTGAAAAGGACAAAAAGGCCGGGTTACGTCTGCCTGCGCCAGGGGTTCCCTCCTGGGCTCTGAGATCTCGGACGCTCAGTAGGAAGACGTGGTACAGGCTCTCCAAGCGCGGCAGATGGCCCCAGCCTGGAAGAGACTACAACACTGACAGCTGCCTTTCGGACCCTGCGTTCCAGGCCACCACTGAACAAACACGTGCCTGGTTTTTCATGTCCATCTCCCTTTCCACATCAAGGCGAATCAAGACTTCTTCTCAGAGACCCTCTTTAGTCAGTTCTGCACATTTGGGGATCTCCACTCAAGCCCAACCCCCCTTAGCATGTATCGCTCTATGGAGAATAAAACACCCTGTGTACACACACGTACACACACACAAAGACAGGAAATAAAGAAAATAGCAAAGCGGATGTGGGAAGAGACATAAAACTTGCCATTAGTTGCAATATTCAAAGTCTATGGACAGAATATTGGATGATTCAGGAAGCATCAAGAAAAGATGGAAAGAACAGCGTGCCAAAAAGAACCTGCCAATTTCTGCCTTTTCAGTAGCATATGAGCAATAGCCAATGGTGCTGAAGAAATAAGTTAAAGCCAAATTGAAAGCATTCACTAAAAATCAGGTTCTAGGAATTGATGGAATGAAACTGAAATGTTTCAACAAGCTAATGAAACACTTGAAGCACTCATCTATGCCAGGAAATTTGGAAGACAACTACTTGGCCAACTGCCTGGAAGAGCTCTTTATTTGTATCCATTCCAAAGAAAGGTCACACAACACAATGCTAAAATTATAGAACAATGTCATTAATATAACATGCAAGTAAAATTTTGCTTAAGATCCTCCAACAAAGGGTGCAGCAATACATGGACAGGGAACTGTCAGAAGTTAAAGCCAGATTCAGAAGAAGACATGGAACAAGGGATATCATTGTTGTTATCTCATGGATCTTGTTGAAAGCAGAGAATACCAAAGATATTTACTTATATTTTATTGACCATTCCAAGGCATTTGACACTATAGGTCATTAAAAAAAAAACTATGAATAACCTTGAGAAGAATGAGAATTCCAGAACACTTTAATGTGCACAAACTTGTACATGGATCAAGAGGCAGTTGTGCAAATGGAACAGGGAATACTTTATGATTTCAGATCAGATCAGAAAAGATGTGTGTCAGGATTATCTTCTCTCACAATATATATTCACTCTGTGCACTGAACAAATAACCAGAGAAGCTGTCTTATATGAAGAAAAATAGGGAATCAGAATTGGAGAAAGAAGAATTAACAAACTGTGATATGCATATGATACAACCTTGCTTGATGACAGTGAGGAGGACTTGAAGCACTTGCTGATGAATGTTACAGATTTCAGCCTTCAGTTTGGATGGCAAGTCAATGTAACAACTAAAATCTTCACAAATGGATCAGCAGGTACCATCATGGACAGATGGAGAAAAGGTTAAAGTTGTCAAGGATTTTGTCTTGCTTGGCTCCACAATTAATGCTCATGGAATCAGCAGTCAAGAGATCAGGAGATGCATTGCATTATGTTAATCTGCTGCACAAGACATGTTTAGAGTATTGAAAGGAAAGGATGTTACCTTTGAGGATTCAGGTGTGTCTAAACCAGGTGTCCTCAAACTATGGCCCGCGGGCCACACGCGGCCCACTGAGGACATTTATCCGGCCCGCCGGGTGTTTTTGCCCCATTTGTTTTTTTACTTCAAAATAAGATATGTGCAGTGTGCATAGGAATT
>NW_022111373.1:48565149-48567000 GCF_000313985.2 Echinops telfairi | reverse complement strand
CTGGCTCATCTCCTCCCCCATAACCCTTCTGTAATGGATGTCCAGTTGCCCACAGATGGGCTTTGGGTCCCCATTTCACACTCCCTCTCATTCACAATGACATGATTTTTTGTTCTTTGATGCCTGATACCTCATCCCTTCCACACCTCGCGATCACACAGGCTGGTGTGCTTCTTCCATGTGGGCTTTGTTGCTTCTCAGCTACATGGCCGCTTGTTTACCTTCAAGTCTTTAAGACCCCAGATGCTATGTCTTTTGATAGCTGGGGACCATCAGCTTTCTTCAACATATTTGCTTATGCACCCATTTATCTTCGGCGATTGTGTGGGGAAGGTGAGCATCATGGAATGCCAATTTAATAGAATAAAGAATTCTTGCATTGAGGGAGTACTTGAGTGGAGGCCCAATGTCTGTCTGCTATCTAAATACTAAACCTTTAAATAAATGCACATAAATCTGTTTCCCCTTCGTCATTTCTAAATATATTTACATATGTACATGCCTTTATTTTAACCTCTATAAATGCCCTTTTCCTCCTACCACTTTCCTCTATTTCTTTTTATTTTCCTCCTGTCCCACTTATCATGATCAGCCTTCATGTTTCAGTAATTCAGGGTTTCAGTAATTCTTCTCGTTTACAATACCCTTGACCATGCCCTACCAGGCCTCCTATACTGTCCTCACCGCCGGATTGGATCACTTTTGTTCCCTTGTCCCTGGGTTTGTTAATTCCACTTCCTTTCCCCCTACCTCCCCCTCTCCCATGCCCCCCTGGAACTGTCAGTCCTGTTGTTTTCTCCTCCAGATTGTTCATCCAATCTTATTTAGACAAACCCACGGAAATAATAACATGCACAAAAACAAGACAGAGCAAAACCAAGCAACAAAAGAAAACAAAACAACAGCAAAAAGCCAATGACAAAAAAAAAAAAGCACAACACAACAACAATTTTTTAAAAAGCTTGTAGTTAGTTCAAGGACTGTTTGTTGGCTTTTAGGAGAATTTTCTGTTCGAGGCTGATGGGTTGCCAAGTTCTGACCCTAATGTCTACTTTTGGTATTCCCTGGGAACTTTGTTGCTCTGTTCCCCTTGCTGTTCTGTTGCACGCCTTTAGTGTTTTGCCTCGTTGTGGTGTGATCAGATCAGGCGCAGACTTCACATGCTTAATATCGTGCCGAACTCTTACCAAGCTGAATAGTCAATGTGATATAAAGACACAATGATAAAGGTTTCCAGTTATTCTGTTAGATGCTGTCTAGTCGGTATTTAACTTAGAGTAACCCAATGTACAGCAGAAGGAAACACTCCCCAGCCTTGTGCACTCCTCACATCTGTTATCCATGGAAGACAGAACAGCCCAGGTTATTAAGACAAATGTATGTAAGTGTTTAAGAAGATGATAACTTAGTCACGGTGGCAGTTGTATTATATGTCAACTTTAATTTGTGTGACTGTATCGGGGCCGAGCCCAATCTATCCATGAAGTGGAAGCCTGATGACACCTCCTTGAGGATGTGACCTTTTGTGTAAAAGTGAGAGACACTGGAACTAGATTTTTAAAAAGTAAAAAGTACTGCTGAAAAATCAGAGAAACTATCCTTAAATAACAACTATCATATTGTGATGCTATTGATTCTTGATATATTCTCCACCTAGGTCTATACACTTCTGAAAGTGTATTTCTTTACTCATTTCCTTTACTCATTCCCCAAATTACTTGTCATTGAGAAATGAGTGCCTCCAGCACTAAATCTTAAAAGGTATTTTATCATTATGCCTTGGGTTTTTTTGCTAATGCCTTCAGTGCAACTTGGACCATTTTTTTCGTGTGTGCGCGCGCACACGCGCGC
>NW_022111373.1:48560968-48563310 GCF_000313985.2 Echinops telfairi | reverse complement strand
TCAGCAGTTCAAAATCCATCAGCTCCTCTGAGAAAGAAAGATGAGACTTTCTCCTCCGCAACACAGTTACAGTCTCAGAAACCCACAGGGGCAATTCTACCCTGCCATCTAGGGTCACTGTAACTCAATGGAAATTAGTTGGGATTTTTATATTCTAGAGAGATTTTCAGAATCTCTTCTGACATCCACTTTGGACTCTTGTTTCCCTCTTGTATTTTAATGTCATTTTGCATTCTTCAAGCATGATATTAATAATATTCTCCAGTTACCTGCTCAACTGGAAGAGATCTGTGTTGTACCAATTTTAAAGAAAGTGACCAAACAAAATGTGGATATTATCAAAATTTGTCATTAATATTGCACGTAAGTTAAATTTTGCTGAAGACAATTCAAAAATGGTAGCAATAGTACATCGACAGGGGCCTGCCAGAAATTCAAGCCAGATTCGATGGGACATGGGATATGGGACAAGGGACGTCATTGCTAACATCATAAGAATCTTGATTGAAAACAGAGAATATCAGAAAATACGTTTAGTTATGTTTTATTGAGTATTCAAATGTATCCCTCTATGTTAATCATGAGAAATTATGGGTAACATTGCAAAGAATGGGAATTCCAGAATACTTGATTGTGCTTATGCAAAACCTAGATCAAGAGGGTATTGGCTGCACAGCACAAGGGCACGCAGAGCGTTTTAAAGTCAGGAATGGTGTGCGTCAGGTTGTATTCCTTCCCCATAGTTATTCGATCTGTATGCTGAGAAATAACATGAGAAATGAGTACCTATATACTCAAGTATAAGCCAACCTGAATATCAGCTGAGGCACCTAATTTTACCACAGTAACTGCATAAAGAAGGTGCTGAAAAACTCAGCTTATACACGAATATATATGACATATGAAGAAAACTGTGGCATCAGAATTGGAGGAAGGCTCATTTGCAGTCTGCAATATACAGATGATACGACCTTGGTGCTGCAAATGATGAGAATGTGAGACACTCAGTGATAAAATCAAAGAAATCTTCAGTATGGATGACCTCAATGGAGAGAAAGCAAGGATCTTCACAAATGGACCAGCGGACAACATCCTGATAAATAGAGAATAAAACTGACATTGCTAATTATTTCATTCCACTTAGAACTTCAGTCACCACCCATGGGCGCAGCAGTCAACACATCAAATGACATATTGCATTGGACATTTCTGCTATAAAAAACCTTTTAAAAATGTTCATACAGAAGAATGTCACTTTGAGAACTAAGGTGTGCTTGACCCAATGCAGGATATTTTCCATTGCCTGATTTGACAATGAATAAAGAAGACATGATGTTTTGAAGTACGATGTTGATAAAGAATATTCAATTTTCTGTAGCTATCTAGCTGAATGAATAATCAATCTTGGAAGACACACAGTCAGAATGTTTCTTAGAACTGAAGGTGGTGAGATTTCCTCTCCTACGCTGTGCACATGTGATCCCTGGAGAAGAACATCATGCTTGGCGAAATGGAGAGTCAACAAAACAAGGAATAGCCCCCATGACACAGACTGGCACAGTGGTTTCAACAATGGACTCCAACCCAGAAACATGTCGAAGATGGCAGAGGACTAAATAGTGATGATTCATTCTGTTTTGGAGAAAGTTGCTATGAATTGGAACCGACCTAATGGCACTGAATAGCAACTACGAGCAGCAGATGGCTGTTATCGCAACACTAGTCTTGTCAGCGTGCCTTTAGAGAAAAAGATACTCTTTGTACTTCACAGAAAAAGATTATTTTGAGGTCAGGGCTGATATCAAATCTCTAACAAAAAGCAAATGGAAATCACCTGAAATCATCAAAATTTTGCAACAGGTTTTTAGAAGTTGCCCTATGTAAAACAACAGATTTTATTTTTCTCTATGCATTTGTGTTATATTTATTTTTAACAGTTTTATTGGCACTTCATCCACATATCATACAATAGTTTGATTATATCAAGAAGAGTTATATAATCATTACCCCAATCAATTTTAGAACATTTTCTTCTTCCTTGTACTTATTGATATTGACAATTTTTTAATGTGGCAAAAATTTCCCCACAAAACGTTCTTCAATTCAGCAATTTCTACATGTGTAATTCAGTGCCATTAATTATATTCTTCATGTTGTGCAATCATTATAAAACAACAGTTTTATAGGGGCTCATACAACTCTTATCACAATCCATACATACATCAATTGTGTAAAGCACATTTTTTACGTTCATTGTCCTCATCATTCTCAAAACATTTGCTCTCCACCTAAGCCCCTGGCATCAGCTCCTCATTTTTCCCCTCCCTCCCCGCTCCCCCCTC
>NW_022111373.1:48558416-48560539 GCF_000313985.2 Echinops telfairi | reverse complement strand
TCCAGTGGCCTACAAATGGGCTTTGGGTCTCCACTCCGCAGCCCCCTACTCATTCACTATGGTAAGATTTTTTGTTCTGATGATGCCTGATACACAATTGATGTATGTATGGATTGTGATAAGAGTTGTATATAACCCCTAATAACATGATTTTTTTAAAAACAGCAGTTTTTTGATTGAGCATGCATTTTAGCGAAGGTCAGGAGGAACTGAAAGATGAGTCAAGAAAGGAAAAAAACTGAATCTTGAAGAATGAAGAAACTGGCTGAAGTCCAGCCTGGGAGAAGGAAAAGGCAGAATTGCTATTGATGCAGTAGCTAGCTACTGAAGGTGAAAGCTCCCATCGTTTAGCATTTTCAATTATAGAGGGACACGGTGGCCTCAGTAAGATTTGGGCCCAAAAGTTTATCATAGAGATCTCAAAGAGTCGATCATCTATCATATTTAACGTGCTTCATTTGGAATAGACAGTGCATGTATGTACCATACCTCCTAGCAATAATTCTTTTTCACTTATACTCAGTTACACACAATTATTCTTTATTATATTGTTTTTCTTTGTTTTCTGAGGTTTGAAAAACAAGTCTCCACTTTTGTATCACCTTTCTTACACATAGAATCATTACCCCAAAATTCAAGCAAATAAACAGAATTTGAATCTGAACTCCAAGCTATCCCCACAGTAGGAGCAATTAGTCAGTGGCCATTGTTTAATTCCTTGAGGAAAATACTGAAGAGAAATTGGGGGAGGGGGGAGTTGCACTTTTAAATTCTAATTATTGATTATAAATTAAATGATGTGCCCAGATTGGTGACAACTTTGTCATGATGGTCAAAAAATAAAGTCTAGTAAATAAAAATGCTAATATTAACATTCTAAACAACTATTATTAGTGATCCTACAAGAATTCTAAACACAAGTTTTATTGGATAGTGCTTTATACAACATAGCTTGCAATCTGCTGGTTATGTGCATGTCCTAGGAACAGAGTTTAAGTATTACATATGTCACTTCCTATGTGTCATTGGCTTTGTGTTAGATTCTCAAACTCTCTAAGAAAGACAGTTTTGCTATTTTATTGAGGAGGCAGTAAAGCCCACCAAGGTTAAACGCCCTCCTTAAGGTCACATGACTAAGAAGGGGTGGCTGTAGTCAAACAATGTGAATAACAATTATAATTGCTACCATTCATTGACAGCTACACATTCCAAGCAACTGTGCTAAGAATTGTTTTTTACCAACCTTAGTTCCTTTAACATTCCAGGGAAAAAATAGAGCACTTCTATTATCCTATTTTATCGGTGAGGAACTCAAATTTGGAGAGCTTCAATTTCCCAAGGCACAGTGTTTATAATAGCAAAACTGTGATAATACAACACTACTGGCAATTTCGTGAGCTTCTAAGTAATGTTAGTTGTTATTAGAATTGCCAGTGTTAGTAGACCATCACATGCCATCCAGGCAGCCTGGAACAGGTATCTTCTCTGGGCTGGGCATTACCAATAAAATTAGAATAATAATAATTCCTGACCACTTATCCCTCAAGCTGACTATAAGTATCAAATTAGAAGCACATGTAAAAGTTCTTTGTGAAGTTCCCACTGCAATTGCTTTAGAAGCCAATATGAAGATTTTCAGATAAAATTCATGCAGTACTCAAAATATATGCTGACCTCTTGTCTTAAAGAATGTAGATAAAGCCACAGATTAAACAAGACATTGAACTGATCTGAGGCAAGCAAGGTATTAGCTCTTCTTTTTCATGTTGTAATTTGATAATGTCACCATTATTAGATGCTCAGTTACAAATATTCAATGTCATTATATACTATTCAAATCATTTACATACAGTAGACTATTAAAAAGCATAACAAAATAAAAGTGGGTATGAAACATCAGAACTGACTTATGACAGAGTTTCTCTAATGGGACTCCATTATAAATCAGGGATTTTATATACACATACAAACTCACAAATCAATAACCTTCCCATTTTCAGTACTTTCTGGTATTTTTTGTTCCATTCTATTCTACCTTTTAAAATGTTCATCTTGATTTTGTCTTTATTTGACATTGAGTTAACACAACATTAATGGTCACTAACTTCAGTTAAAAGTACTAG
>NW_022111373.1:48548468-48558160 GCF_000313985.2 Echinops telfairi | reverse complement strand
TGCCTGATACCTGATCCCTTTGACACCTCGTGATCACACAGGCTGGTGTGCTTCTTCCATGTGGGCTTTGTTGCTTCTGATCTAGATGGCCGTTTGTTTATCTTCAAGCCTTTATGACCCCAGACAAGGATGCCTCTTGCTCCCCTCTCCTATTTAACATCGTGCTGGAGGTCCTAGCTAACAACATAAGACAAAGAAAAGACATCAAAGGTATTTATCTGTGGAAGGAAGAGGCAAAATTATCATTATTCACAGAGGATATGATTCTATACATTGAAAATCCCCTCAATTCCACAAGTGGAGTGTTGGAAGCAATATGGCAGAGTGGCAGGATACAAGATCAACAAACAGAAGTCTATCGGACTGCTCTACACATCAGACAAGATCACAGAAGAGATGATTAAAAAGGTAGTACCCTTTACCATAGCCAAGCATAAATGGAAATATCTACGAATATACCTGACTGAAAAAAAATGAAAGATTTGTATGAGGAAAATTATAAAACAGTATTATAAGAAACCAAGAGTGACCTCAACAAATGGAAGAACATCCCATGCTTGTGGATTAGCAGACTCAATATAGCAAAGATGTCAGTTCTGCCCAATGCACTATATAAGTCCAACACTATCCTTACACAAATACCACCATCCTTCTTCAAAGAATTGGAAAAACTAATTACCAACTTCATATGGAGGGGGAAGAAACCAAGAATTAGCAGAGAACTCCTCAAGGGCACAGTGGGAAGGCTTGCTCTACCTGACTTTAGCACATATTATATGGCCACAGTAGTCAAAACAGTGTGGTACTGGTATAACGACAAATATTCAGACCAATGGAAAAGAGCTGAGGACACAGAAATAAACATCAGCATACAGGCAACTGATCTAAGGGCCCAAAAAAGATCAAATGGGAAGCAGGGGCCCTCTGCAACAAGTGGTGCTGGGAAAAAATGGATATCTACCTGTAGAAAAATGAGACAAAACCCTTACCTCACTCCATGCACAAGAGTAGACTCAAGGTAGATCACAGACCTTGAGATAAAACCCCAAACAATTAGGACCATTAATGAGGGAATTGGGACAAACCTAAGCTATGAACTCTTTTTATTGAACTTGCTGGTGAGTTTAAGCTAACTCTTAACATGAATTTGTTGTGGGTTTTAGAAAAGAACTTTTCCCTTTCTCATTCTGAGAATACTCATATGAAAAGATAGTTTGTATTATTCTGATTACACCTCCATGTGAATTTCACCTAAAGAGAAAAAAAATGCATTGATTGTCTACATTCATTAATGAATACACCATCTTACATACCAGTTGAAGAGAGAATGTTGTCTCAATAACATTTATTCATAAGCTGCTTCACACAAGATGACATTAAAAATAATTGATTTTAAACATAAATCTAAGGAATTTTACAAAAGGTACCAAAAAATCTAATTATTATTAATACTAAATCTCTCCTGTCCCATGGTTTAAGCTAATATCTTGAAATAATATTCAATTGAATCTTTAAATCTGTCCTACCTCCTGTAACATTTCACAATATGATAGGAACAAAATTTTTCTCCAAGTTCTAGTATATAATGTTTAAGCGTGATGTATTTAAAATATAGATGTACAGGTGTATTAGAAATAAAAAGATGGAAAATAATATACCATGTGAACATTATTCACATTTAATGGAATGGTTTTGTTAATATCAAACCAAGTAAACTTTAAGCACCCTAGGGTATTATTAAGTATTTAGAAAATTATTTCCTAATGTTAAAAATGTTAGTTCATCAACAAGACACAACTATATATATCTATACATATATACATATAGATATATATACACATATATATGTATATATAATCCTCTAATAACAGAAACTAAACTTTCTGAAATAAAAAATTTTTTTTTTCTCGAAACCCATAGTAACCACTATAAATATATTGTCCTTAAAACGTCTGGATTCATCCTACATAATCTTCAATTATATTCTTCTGAGGTTCATTTAACTACACTTGGACTCCTAAAGCTAAAAAGGAGTTCAGTTTTGCCTTTAGATGGCAAAATAATCGCTCCACCAAGGGATAAAATTCTCTGAATCACTTGACTTCACTTCTGTTAACAGGAATTTATGTTAAAGATCTGTGTAGCAGTGCCTCAGTCAGCAACCCAGCCGCACATTTTTTCCACATTTCCCTGAATGAGCTACAGACTAGTAGTAAGAGGAAAATATGGGGTTGGGGGTATTGCTTCTTTTCTCTGCAAAATGTTGCAAAGATGAAAGTAGGCTCTCTTGCCACCGTGGTGGCACTGTGGAATGAGTGCTGAGCTGCTAACCTCATTGTCAGTGATTCCAACCCACCAGATACCATGAGAGAAAGATACAGTTGCCTGCTCCTATAGAGATTCACCCTTTCCAAAATTCTATATAGAATCACTGTGAGTGGGAATCCACTTGCATGGCAGTGGATATACTACAATTCCTCTGGAGGAGAAGTGCATTTTCTCTGTAATTAAAGATCTTTCAATTCTCCGATGCAACACTCACACACACACGATGTAAGGTAGTTGTGCCATGTTTGTTCTGTTCTAGGCTTAGCTCAGAAAGGAGTAAATTCTGAATATTCTTAACCATTCCCTGTCATATTTAAGCTCATTGATACTCACTCTTGTATCAAAGCTATTCTTGTAAGCTTTTCCATATTAACATCAACACTCTGCTTCAACAGGAAAGTTTCTACCTGCTTTATAGATATGTTTTCTATATGCACATATCTCCACCGGGTGTTTTTGATTTGTTATAGTTACGCATTATAAAGTATTTGGTGTCAGAGATCATGTCCAAGCTTCTGAGTTCTCTTTAATTAAGACATTTCTGAGACAGGGCTCACTGATTGATTTACTAAACACAACGCAATTAAAGATTTTCCTGAATAAATCTTTCATGAATCAAAATGTCCTGAAGCTGAAAACAACAGTAATATCTGCCTGATAACTGACTATAATTTCTCTCAGCCCCTGCCATCCAATTATTTCCACCTCACAGTGACCCTATTCAGGCTTTCTGGGGCTATAAATCTTTACGGGAACAGTCAATGTTATCTCTTCCCACAGAGAGGCTGGTGGATTGAACAGGCAACCTTGGAGTTGGAGCCATCCAGTGCTTACATGACAATTCCACCAGAGCTCCTTTGGGTAAAATCAGCCCCACCATTTCCTCTGCTCCTCTTTCTTTAACCTGAAAGTGACCACTGTGTCATTTCTTACTGTTCTCTGAACAAGACAGAGAAATGAGCTGTTCGGAGGGATGCTGGGAAGTAGAATAGAAAAGGAGGGTGTTTAAGAGAATAGCATCTCGAAGTCCAAGTGCCCCCCTTTGTTTTCCAAAAGGAATCACGTTTCAAAAGCTCAGGTGGAGCAGGAGGAAAAAGGATCGATATTTTCCATCTGTGAGCTCACCCCATGAAGGAATGTGTCTGAGAACCCCTCCTCTGTGGTTCTCATAGAAAAATGAGTGAAATTGGATGATGTGGTAGATTTTAAGTGCTTGTTCCCTTAACATGAGGTTAAATTTAATGTCAAGTGTTGAGTGAGATTTAGCTGCTTTCCCAGCTGGCCAGGACATCCCTGTAAACACTGGCATTAGAGATGAATACAGTACATTTATTTAGTCAGAATATTTGCATCGCTTAAACATGTGCCTTAAGCACATTCTCACATATGCTTAGACTGAAGGAATCCTAAAAAGTCTGAGAATCCCACCTTTATTTATGAGATGATTTCCCTCTTGCACTAAGATAGCAGAATTTAAGGTGGCTGTAGTCAGAGGTGACAGGAGAAACAATTTCTCTAGCAAGTTGGAGAAATAAGTACAGGGCCCTCTGGAAAAGCAAGGTACCAATGAGAAGATAATCACCTTAAGGAAAGCTGAAATGCTCCCTTTGTTGTCTACCATTAGCACAATTATCTTTAACACTTAGGTTTATATAGAAAAGAAATATTATATTTGTGTCCAGCATCCTAGAGAAGAAATTGTTAACCCCAGACGAGAAAGAGTAATGAGAAGGAACAGAGAAGCATATTAGCTGTGAATATTTTTTTAAATAAAGCTTTCTCTTCTGGGGATTATTCTCTCCTCTTAAGATTGACCCTTGGGGTGATGGAAAATTTGGGGAATGGGTTGTGGTAATAGTTGAATGGCAGAATAAATACAACTAATGTCGTTGAAAATGTACACACGAAAAACATTGATACAACAGTTTGGTACCCATTATCACAATAAGAAAAATGTAAGGAGAAAAAAAAGGCTGGCTCTTGGACGAACGAAAATTCCTTTCATCTACCACAAGGGGACTTCAAAAAGTTTATGGGAAGGTGGAACTAAGAGGGAAAAGGATTTTTCCATGAACTTTCTGAAGCACCCTCAAAGTTCACTCCCTCAACCATCCCCTAGGAGATAACTCTGTTCGAGTGGGTGTGTGATGTTTACTTATGAATAGGATAACATTTGTTTTTAGAAATATTTGGAAGCAGATTTTTTTCATGAAAGACTCTGACACAGTCAATTCATTTTACATGTTGGATATACAAAAGAGCCCTGGTGGCACAGTGAGTGAAGCGAGGCTGCTAACCAGAACTGTCTGAACCCACCAATTCTCCTCCCAAAAAGGCTGATGCAGTCTACTTCCATCAAGATGTACAGCCTCAGATGGAAGAAACACACTAGCCTACGTGAGCCAAGGATTGTAAATAATGAAATCCAAATTCAAAGGAGGGAATAGTAACAGAGCTCAAGTTGTGAATACCTGGTTTGCAGAAGGTTAAGGATGACAGTGGAAACCCAAAATCCATTTGCAGGGTCTCCACAAGGATTAAGACTGGTGAATGCCCCCTGACCATTGCCCAAGGATGTGAGTAGCCTTGCTATCAGATGGAGAGCATTGAAAAGTTGACTATGGCACATGTAGTTGCGTTAAAATATAGTAATACCTTAGCATTTGATCTCCCTTTTGACCCATTCTCAAGTTGCTTCCGTTTTTGACATTTTCTGCTTCCTTTTTGATTGAAGATTTTCTGGTTTTTTTCTAGTCACTGTTTCTGGCTTTTTGTTTGTTTCTTTGTTTTCAATCTGTTTTGTATGATTTTCTATATATGAAATCCAGAATAGGTAAATCTATAGACAGTTGCCTAGGAGCATGACAGAAGGGAGAGGAGGGAAATGGGGAGCTAACAACAATGAGTATGAGAAGAAAATATACTGAAACTGGTTGTGGTGATAATTGCACAAATCTTAATATGATTGAGCAAATAAATTATATGATGTGTGAAGTATATGCCAATAAAGGTTTTTTTTTTTTTTAAAGAACTTTTAAAAAAGGATTTACAGGTTCCAGAACGCTATGAAGCCATTATATTCTGTCCTATAGGGTGGCTGTGTGTCAGGATTCATCCACAGTAGTTGTTCGGAGGTTGGCTGTCCAATGAAAGAAAGTGGTACCATCAGTTGATATTAAGTAGCTTTAGCAATTTATTAGCGAACAATGACTAATTCTCTGAACAATTCACTTCCCTTATTATGTCACAGAGTTTCCATTAACAAAATATATAATGCAGTATGTCCTATAAAATATAAATCTGAAGAATATTGTCATTTAATCTCAACGTATGTTCTAATGCTTAAGACAAAAAAAGAACACTAAAGCCAACACGAATTTTATAAATACATTGTTCTCCTAAAACAAAAACAAAAAAACTTAAATTTTTTCTAAAGTTCAATTTTAAGGATCATAGACTCCACAAACTCCACAAACACTCCCCTAAATCTATTTGAAAATGGGTAGGAAGATCTACTCATCAGTTGTAATGAAGACTATATAAATTGTCTTAATGTTGCTCATTCACTATTCTGTAAGTCAATACAATGAAGCTTCATATCCCATCTCCATCAGCCTTGCCAGAAGGGCACAACAGAGGAAGAACATCCAGTAAATAATGGATAGGAAGAGAAATCAGGGCCACCTGGGTCCCAAAGACAGTTGAAAAACCTCTCCTAGAAGGGTTGCCAGACTATAACACCCACATCCAACATGACTATAAATTTTAATTCTGTCAGTCTCAATGATTTTTTTCTTGGGTAATTTCATTTTAAGGAAAAATTCATTTCAAAGTCTAATGAGGCAGGCCAATAGCAATACCGCTACTGAGCTATTTTAAAGCAAACAAAAGTAGATGAATGTTCCTCTTTGTGTCAACCTGCTTTTGACAATAAATGGAATCAAGCTGGTGAAGGACTAATCAAGCACTGACGGGCTTGTGACTGTCTTGAAATAAACTCTTCCCTTGGGTTTTGAGGCTTCCGCTCCGGCAGATGAGACCTGCAGTCAATCAGATGTGTGATTGCATCATGGAAATGACACCCCCTGGACTTGCCTGATTTGCTCTCATGAAATTCCTGTCCGTTTTGAAACATAAATAATTCAAGCAAATGGCTTTGGACACCAGAGGCTGCCAATTATTACTCTGTCACCACCTCTCCAAATCATTTGTTTTGGTCACTATAGAGCGTTTCCTGTTAGAAACACAAAGCCTTCCAGCCGCAGACTAAGGACTGTGTTAAAGCAGTTTTATTTCCCAGTTTCTTTCAAACTAGCTTTGTTTGTATTTGGGGGGAAAAAGAGAATAGAAGTTTATCACTTGGAATGCCTTTGTGTCTCTTTGATTTCCCTACAAAAGTTCAAATATAATAGAGTTGGGAATTAAATGGTACAAGTAATTACATCAGAAGAGGGGAACAAAGCACTTTCAGTATTTTTGAAAGAACCATAAAATTCCCAGAGTACAATCAACACATTTAAGAATGCAAGAGAGAGAATTACGATGCTTGCATCAGCCTAATAACTGAAATGAATCCAACATTTCCATTTTAAAGCCACTAATCCCAGAAAAGAAAAGGGGGGGTGGGGTGGGGGGTAGATGAAACCAATTCAGCCAGCTGAAAATAGAGCTCAGTTCAATACTCAGCACTGTGGCTTTGTCTGAAACTTAAAGTTATCTCCAGGGAAGGAAGAAGCTGCTAGGTAGTTACAAAGTCATGTTTATGATGTACTGGTTCTGTCCCCTTTGTCATTGGACAATAACATTGGTGTCTATGTCTCTGATTGTTTAATATGAAATGATGTTATTATATGATGCCTGGATTCTCTTCGCCTCTCCCCTATCCTGAACTGAGCACTATATAGTAACCATCCGAAAATGTCTCTTTCTGTGCTTTGAAATACAACACAGTATATTATATGGCCTTAGCTAGCTACAAAAACAGTTCTACTGGAAATGATCAATAATGGCATGTCTTATCCTTGCATATGAACAATGTCTAGAATGGAAACCACTTCATTTAGTTCTGCATTTCATACTTCCATAAGAAACAAAATAGAGTCCTGGATTCTGAATTAGTCATTGACCTTCTTCTGCAGTTTAGATTGTTCTGTGGTGATTAAGTGAAGCTCCGTGGAACATTCAGCCAAAGCCAGTCACTAAATCATTAGTACTAGCTCCTAGCTTTGTCAGAGATTGCACCCAAAGTGTATGAACAGCCTATTATCAAAGTCTCATTCACTCCAGAAAAGGAACCCTTGCTATTTCTGAAAGTTAAACCACGGTGTTCAAATGATTTGTGGTGTTTTCCCCCAAAGTTTCGATTGCATCAGCAATTTCCTCACACTTTAGGTTTGAAGAGGAGCACTTATATTTGCCAAATTTAGCAGGATAACTGACTAACATTCTGTTTCAGACAAAAACTAATACATTTTTAGTATAGACATGATTCATGCAATATTTAGAACACACCAATTCTAATGAAAAATAGTAGTCAGTTTATGGTAAATTTGGATCTAAAGAAACGTCTTCTATTGTATCTGGCAACTCTCACTGACATCCTTACTGCTGGGTGGAAAAGTGGGATGAGAGAAGAGGGACTGATGGCTGCACGTGACTCCACGAGAAGCTTAAAGTCCATGGCAACTTGCGCTGGGGCTTTTAAGAATACAGTTTTCTGCAGCAAAGGGAGATTTGGCCAGCGAGTAAATTAAGCTGGGCTCTGGAGCAAGACCAAGCTCTGGTAATGGCCAAGAGCAAAGGTTCACCGGCTGCCCAAGAAAGGACCCGCACCTGCTCCCAAAGGGCTGCCATCAGAATATGGCTTCCCTGTGAGCATTGTTTTCAAGACTACTGACATATGGCAAAATGAGAAGCCTGGAAAAAATCTTAAATGGAGAACTAGCCATTTGGTTTGTTCTAATAATCATCCTTTTTTTTTATGTGTCTCTAGCTCTTTTATCAGGAGGCACATAGGAGATGGGAATGTCTTTTCCCAGTGCAATTTCTTTTTCATGACTCTTTTCCTAGATATCTGGTCATATAGTTGCTGACAAGTTGATAGGTGTGCTTCTAGCCAATGAGACAATTAGTAGTAATATTTTTATAATCAATATCAAGGTAGCTTTAATCAGTTCATGGGTTTTAGCCACTAGCCACAAATAGCTATTTTTTAAGTAATAAATCACTTAACACATATAGCTATTTTAACTTAATTTACCAAACCAAAAACCAAACTCATTGCCCCAGAGTGAATTCCAACTCATCAGGACCCCACGTGATACAAAAAGAAGTGCTCCATAGAGATTTTTGTTTCTCCCCTGCCCCACCGTGGGTTCCGATTTCCTTTCTTTTTCTTTTTAAATCATTTTATTAGGGGCTCATACAACTCTTATCACAATCCATACATACATCAATTGTGCAAAGCACATTTGTACATTCATTGCCCTCAACATTCTCAAAACATTTGCTCTCCACTTAAGCCCCTGGCATCAGCTCCTCATTTTTCCCCTGCCTCCCCACTCCCCACTCCCTCATGAACCCTTGATAATTTATAAATTATCATTTCACTGGCTGTAATCTTACTTATTTTGGACCCCTTTGGGAAGACAAATCTCAAGAAAAGATTTGGTAGGGAGTGGACTTGAACAAGATGAACTGACTCAGCAGCCTCAATAAAGGACTCCTGTCTAGCAAAGCTCGTGTAAATGTAGAAATAATGCAGCCACAATTAACAGCAGCAAGATACTTACACTGTTTCCCAGTGAAAAGTGTTAGATATTCGAATTTGAAAGTCATTCATCCCTAAGGTCACCGAGCATTCTTGATGGCTTGGAACTGAAGGAGTTCTTATCAGAAGAGAATTTCAGCTTTAAAACCAGAAGAATCTCAGCAAACCAGAACAAATTAGTCTGCCTATAAAATGGAGGTAATCTATTTTACCACAAGAAGCACCCAGAAATGAGTAGTATTCATTCATTCTATCCAGTAATCGTTATAGCGTCTGGTTAAGTATTCCGCATTGTTTAGACCAAGTAGAAGGGTGTGTGGATGAACACAATGAATACAGTCCTTGGCATTGACATGGAAATCTGTATAACAAACAAACGCCTTCACCTGCAGCACAGTCGCGGTGGCTGGTGGTTTTGAAATAATAGCACAGGAGGAGCTCGGCATAGGAACAGTGTGCATGAGCTACGAGGGATCTTGCTTTTGTTTCCATTGCTTTTCTGTTCCGTTCTTTTTAGACTGGTGCAAAACTTTGACTGTGTCCTTATAAGCTTGGACGCTTCAAGTCAAAAGGAAATGCTGGCCAGGAAATGTTC
>NW_022111373.1:48546290-48547715 GCF_000313985.2 Echinops telfairi | reverse complement strand
ACTCCAGTTCAGAGTGATTGGCAATAGTGGAAGGCAGCAGGGACAGAAACAATGCTCTAGAAGCAGAGATGGATGTTATTTTTCATCTCAGTTTAAAATATATAATAGTTTAAGGAGGCAGCAGAAGGTATGGCATTTTCTTCTTTTGGATGGTGTCTTATAGGCTGAGTTCTCTAGAAAAGTAAAATCAGTGATGTTTTATATGTTAAAAAAAAACAACTCACTGCCGTTGAGTCGATTCCAACGCGTCACAACCCTACAGGACAGAATATAACTGCCCCTGTGTGTTTCCGAAACTATAAATATTCATAAGAGTAGAAAGCCTCTTTTTAAATTTTTTTCCCCAAGGAATGGCTGGTGGTTTAGAACTGCTAAACTTGCAGTGAGCATCCAGCATGTAACCTTCTATGCCACCAGGATTCCATGTATATATAAAAATAAACGCACTGCCACAGAGTTTTTACAGAAGTCAAAAGCCTTGTCTTTCCCCTGTGGAGCAGTGATGGTTTCAAACTGCTGACCTTGTGGTTAGCAACCCAGTAACCTACTACACCAACAGAGTTTCTCACGTAGAAGTCAGACTAGAAGTCTCTCCTGACTCGGGTAGCAGCAGGGGCTGATGCATCCAAGATCGGCAGGTCACACGACAGGTTTCTTGCTGCAGCGGCAAATGAGTGACCAGCAGCAGGTAAGAAGGCGGGTTACTGTTGACCTCCAGAATCACAGGGAAGAGAGAGTCCTAGCCCAGCTAAGTCGACGCAGTACTTTATCACAGGCGCTAGTTCACCACGATCCTCACTAACGTTGGTGTTCACCTCGAAACACGCACAAACTGATTAATACCTTCAAAGTCAATTAAAAGAGTAGTAAAGGAGCAGAGGAATTATTAAAAATCATATAGAGATAATTTGCAACACAGAGGAATCCTCCTTGGTAGTAGGGAGGCTGAATCCGTTATTGTCCCGTAGATTTTAACCCTTAGTGACCCTCTAGGACAGAGTAGAACTTCCCCATGGAGATTTCTAGGATTTAATTTTTATGGAAGCAAGTCTCCAAGGTCATTTCTCTTGATGAGAGGCTGGTAGGCCAAACCGTTGACCTATACATTAGCATCAAGCACTTAACAGAGCTCCTGTAGAGATGTTACCATGCAAAACTGTTTGGGTTTTAATCATTAAATGTATATCATGGTGTTGTACAATTTTAAGCAAAAGCCTAAAGAATGGGCTTTCTTTAAAAATTCCACATTATTAACTAAGCTCAGTGTATTCGTCGGCAGCAATCACCCTCACTAATTTCAAGGCAGAATACCAATCAGACCAAGCATTTCTTCTTGCTTGTGTGGAAGTGCCTTTGAAGTAAATGGAGTTTCATGCATGGAATAAATGAAGAGACTTGTGCCCTTGAGTTAGAAATCAGACGGGG
>NW_022111373.1:48544571-48546190 GCF_000313985.2 Echinops telfairi | reverse complement strand
AACAAGGGAGAGATTTGCTAACTTGATAGTGAATTAAGCTGCTGAAGAGTGGCAAGTGTATGCCCCATGGAGCTGCTAGCAATGAGGAAAGGAGATTGAACCCATCAGCCACTTGATGGGAGAAAGGTGAGGATGTCTACCCCCCAAAAGATTTAAAAGTCTGGAAAACCCAAAAGGGACACTTCCTCTCTGTCCTACAGGGTCATTGCGAGTAGGAATCAGCTCAACAGTACTTGTGGTACAATCATTCACTTAATTATGCCACTAGCTTTTCTGCAAAATGAGAAACAATAATCCTTCATTGGTAAACTCTGGGACATTCCATCAAGTTTTGCAAATTATCCGGGACCGCTGGGCTTAAGACTTTGAAGAAATTAGGTCATGCCTAACATAAATCATGCCTTAGAAAGATAAGTTGTTTTTTTAAAAAAATAAAATTTTCTACTGCCAATTGTAATAAACGTCTTAATGCCTCTCACACTCACAGGAATCAGACTACTACACTATTAAGTGAAAGGAAGTTTAGAGACAATTTTGTAGATTAATAGCACTTCTTAACTAAATTGCTAACTCTATTTGTAAAATAATATCTAAAGATAGCCTTTAGATTCATGGCAGGAAATTCAAATACATCTCAATAAGTAGAAAAACACTGTTTCTACAGATTTTCTGTGAAATGAGTTCAGCGTTATCTTTTAGAAACAGATCTAAGGAGCCTGTGCATGTCGTGGAGTTGTTAAAATAAATTACTAAGATAACTAAAATAAAGCAATTTGGTATTAAAAGGGAAGGGGGGACCCCTGTAAATGCCAACCACCCATGTCCTAACATTGTGTGAATCTCTCAAAGGGTTGGCTCACTGATTCTTGGTTCTAGGAATTCTGTGACCTACTATACTTCAAAAGTTGAATGTAAGTAAAAAACTTCTCTTTCAAAAGGATGTTTCAAGGAAATTGCAATCATTGAAAATTCTTCTTCAATAACCTCTCTAAATTCAACCCATGCATATATTTCAAAAACCATTTAGGAGAAACGAGCAGGCAGGTCAGTAACTGAGATAGTAGTTTCTCGAGAACTCTACCCTCTAGCCCTTCAGGACACTCATCTTGTTATTCAGATTAATTGATGCCAAATAGAAACCCTGGTGACTCAATGGTTAAAGTACTCAGTTCCCAACCAAAAAGTCAGTGGTATAAACCCAACAGTCCTCTGCAGGAGAAAAATGTGACAATCCGCTTCCACTAAGACTCAGAGCCTTGGAAACCACAAAGGACTCTTCTACTCTGTCTTAGGAGTTGCTATGAATCAGCACTGACTCAAGGGCAATGGGTTTGTTTTATTTTCGGAATGTCAAATTATTTTGTTTGGAATATTCTTGTTTTAAATATATTTCAGCTTGGCATAATCCCAGATCAATAATTTTTTACCAGAAAGAGTCTTTATTTATTGCACTAATACTTATTAAATGCTTGCTAAGTGCAAAGTGCTATGCTCAGTCCTATATCAAAACAGAGTTAGGTCTCATCTCCTTCGCCATCCCTTGCACAGCATGTGGTGGGAGCTGGGACGGGGTGTGTCCAGGTTAGCTAGCCTTTCTCTCTTTTTTTTTTTGGGGGGGG
>NW_022111373.1:48540140-48543822 GCF_000313985.2 Echinops telfairi | reverse complement strand
TGAGGGTAAAAAAAAGACACTTTGTATATGGAAAAACAATGATTTAGAGGCTGGGGATAATAACAAGTTTTTAACAAAACTCAAGGGGAAAACTTTCCAACTCATTGAAGCTCTGAAACAAACATATAGAAATGCTGCTCCCCATAAAATATTTCTAAATTAATCCAGCATCTTGAAGAAAATAGGAAAACCTCAAAAAGGAGACAAGAGAAAGTCAATCATGATGAAAGAAGAAACTGTGGCCGATGTCCAGAAACCAGTAGAAAAAGACAGAGAATTACCTTTGATGTGATAACTACAAAAATGGGATTTCACATGGGTCATCCTTTTTATTTTAAGCAAGCATCTTGGCCTCAGCAATCTTTGAGCCAGATGGGTGGCAAAAGCTTTGTCTGAAGAGAGCTAGTTCAAAGAGTTGATACTTCCATCAGTCTTCTAAGCAAGATGGAAGCTAATGAAGCAATTTTATGGAATGGAGCATAATGAGAGATAAATCTTACCTTTACCAATGTGATCCAGAGAGCAAGATCCCATCCAAAATAGTAGCTTCCGGGGGACTCTGCTGGATTAGTTAAACTCAGTACAGAGTGGTCACAATCAAATAATAAGTAAAGAAAAGTACACCACGGTAATTATTTCACACAAAAAGGTACAAATCTATATAGGGTTTCAGAGGAGGGAAATATGTCATTCAGTTGGGGCTGAAGGTCAGAAAGCACAGGTGTGTGCAAAGTTTGAAGGAGAAGTCGAAAGCAGAATCTTGAAAGATGAACTGCATCCGTCTGTCTTGGAAATGCCTAACTATCGGAAGTACTCTGGCAAAGCAACAGCCAGGATGGAAGCTATTGGAATGAGCCATGCATAGAAATGGCTCAAAAAACCAGGATTTAAGCCTGGATTGAGAGCCAAAATGGAAATGGAAATTAGCTTTTAGAAATTTACACTGAGAAGTAGTTCTGACCCAGAGAATCTGTGCAAAGTGGTGACTGCAGAAAGAGACCGCACTGAACAAAATGTCCATGAGGGCCACCGTGACGCGTACAAGGAACTCTGGAGCTGAAGCCAAACTATCCCACCCTGATCTCGATAGCACCACTGGCACAGAACAAATCCTTTAGCCTCCCAAGGTCTTAATTCTTTCATTTGTAAAACAGTTGTAACAGGGCCTCAGAAAGTCTTTTTCTTCTCTGGAAAAATCAAAACTCATTCTCTTCCCTGGAAGTAATATGATTGTTGAGTCAATGCATAAGAAGTCAAGATAAAATACACAAAACTCTCCCAAGACACACATGTAATCTTTTATGTGACACAAAACAATGTCACTGCCAGTTCTCTCTAATGCAATACGACCCTATAGGACAGACTAGAACCACGTGGGCAGGGTTCCAAGACTGTAAATCTCTATGGGAATGAATAGAAAGCCTCATCCTTCTTCCATGGAGCGGCTGGCAGGTTCAAGCTCCTGACCTTGTGGCAGGCAGCACAATGAGTAAACCGCTTCACCGCCAGAGCTCCTTATGTAGCACAAGCTCAGTAAATAAAGATTAACTTAAAGGCTGAAAAACCTCCCTCCACCAAGGGCCCTACAAAGGTAGTCTCAAGGGAAAAGTGCAATGGGCAACTTACCATGTCCTTCTAGCCTAGAGGCTGCCTGCTGTAGTGAGCACGAGTGTATGCCTTGGTTCCGGTGAGGTAGCGGATTAGCTCAGCATTTCATGAAGAAGTGACTGCAATAATCAAATTCCAATACCAATAAAATGTAGCCTTTATAGAGGGACTACCCTTTTGTCCACTAAATTAAATTATTTCATTTCTAATCACAGTGCAAATATGTTCAACCTACTCCTGGAATGTTAAGATCTACTCAAATAAACTTGGTTTTATAGAGAACTCTCTGGAACAAATCCTTTCCAAATCAGTTGGGGGCTCAAAGATGACAGCCCCCTCACCCCCCACCAGAATGAATCTGCGGTGATTCTTCATTGTAGGCCCTCACCAACCTCTATCACCTTGACCCAACCAGGTCCTTCATTTTCCTTCTATGGGAAGTTTTATTATAAAAATTGTTATTCTAATTCCCCAATGCATTCTACTTGACTCCAAGCAACCAAGGAGATTTAAACTGAAAATAACCCGTGACAGACCAATCGTGTGAACAGACCAGAGACCCAGAAGCTGACTGTGACAAGCAAAATCAAAGACTGTGTGGCCTCAGTTGATTGCCTAAATCTACCAAGAATATCTGAGGGGAGCATAGCCACTTGAAGTCAACATGTGAACGAGCACTGGAAATCGTAAAGAGAAATGTCACACAAAAGAGAAGATTCACTCCATTGATGTCTTGAATTTTCAGCTTGGAGACTAAACAATTGTAAATAAACTACCTATCTGTTGGCTAAAGGGAAGATCATCCTTTGCACATTACCAGTATCATCCAATACCTTAGATCTAATCATCTTAATGAGAATTTTTTTCATCAGTGCTTGTAACTAAATGAAGAAGGAAAATAGCTCATATAAGGGGGTACCAAAAAAACTCCAGAATTGAGTAGAACTTTTATAGTACACATTTTTTCCCCACTACGCCAGCATCCAGCTACTCATTCTGAGTTAGTGCACCCAGTGGCATTGCCTAGTAAGGTTCTCTCTGGTCACAGTGAATTTTTCCATAAAAGCAGTTTCGCTTCAACCTCGTTTTTTGTTGTGGCTGATTTAAGAGAACAATGTGTGGCTATGAAATTTTGTTTCCTGCTTGGGAAAAATCCCACAAGAAATTGCTGTGGTGTTGAACACAGATTATAAGGACATCACTATAGGAAAAACTCAACTGTACGAGTGGTGCTCTTGCTTCGAAAAAAGTGAAATGTCAATTGATGACAAACTTCATTCTGAACATCCGTGAACTTCCCAAGTGGTCGAAATGTCGACTCAGAGCATTTGGAGTTCATTCCACCAGGTCAGACTGTTAATCAAGCTCGCTATTTAGAGGTTCTGAAAAGATTGTGTAACAGTGTGTGGCAAAAGACCTGATTTGTGGTACACAGGGGGCTGGTTTTGCCACCATAACAATGCACCTGGTCACTCAGCTATCTCAGTGCACCAGTTTGTGGTAAAAAATCGCAGCATGCTTCTCTTGCCTCACACACTTTACTCACCTGACCTTGCTCCATGATACTTCTTTTTGTTTCTGTGAATGAAGAGGGACATGAAAGGACAGCAATTTGACAACATAGAAGAGGTGAAAGAAAAAAATGAGGGAGTTTGAAAAGTGTTTCCAAGAATGGAATCACAGATTTGACAAATGTATTAAGTGTAATGGAGAATACTTTAAAGGTGATAAGATTGTGTTGTAAAAAAATTTTAAATATATAACTTTGAAAATTTTTTCAGTTTTTTGGGGAGGTTAGTCCCTCATATACTAAGAACATATAATACACACTAATAATTAAAGACAATATTCTAATTATAATATCATCACCCATTTTCCAAGAATACAAAGTAGAATAATAAAATGTCTTATGAAATTTCTCCCTTCCCTTGGTTGGGAGGTGGGTGTGGGAGACCTGGTAGGGCAGGATCAAGGGGAACATAACAAAGAGGAAGTGCTGAAATCCTGGTGGGGACTGAGCATGGTAGTGGGACAGGAGGAGAATCAATGGAAATAGAGGAAAGAGCTGGGAGGC
>NW_022111373.1:48527541-48538893 GCF_000313985.2 Echinops telfairi | reverse complement strand
AAAAAAAAAAAAAGAAGAAGAAATTTCTCCCTTCCCAAGAAACTCTTCAAGAAAAGAATATCATATAAAATCTCTAAGTATCTGTTATTTCAGCCACTTCAATTAATGCATGTTGAGTTTATTTTCAATATCAGTTTCTAAAAAACGTCCACTTTTGCAATTGTCAATATTTTCTATCCAATTTTCAGAACCTTGTGTAGGCTAAGATTCATGCAAGTATATCTAATTATTTGTCTTAACTAGGCCCAGCGATAGCTAGATAGGCTTTCTACTCCTATAAAGTTACAGTCTTGGAGACCACAGGGCCAGTGTTAGTCTGTCCTACAGGGTCATTATGAGTTGGAAGCAACTCAGTGGCGGTTAGTTTGGGCTAGTTTTGTTTGTTTGTTTGTTTGTTTGTTTGTTTGTTTGTTTGTTTGTTTGTTTTGTAACTAGTTCCAAAAGACACTTTGCTAGAGTCTTTCAGAAAAGTTGAAAACATGTGAACAGCAAGAAGGTTTATCAGAGATGTGAAAATACAAAGAGAGAATGCGAATTAGGAAGCAATTTGCTTAAAAAGCTTTTTTAAGTAAGTCGGGAATTGCACGTGGTGAAATATGGAGACTCTGCTGGATGAAGAAGCACCAGTACGGAACTCTGACCAAAAGTTAAATCTAGTGAGAACTCCGCTCTGCGTTGAATCTAGGGTTTCATTTTAACACGGGAAACAGATTCCTGGGGGGATAGGGAAGTATTTCTCATGGTTTGTTTTCTGTGTCCAGGTTATAAGTCATTTTTACGAGGCACAGATGATGGGTTATGGTCTTTTATGATATTAAACACGTATTCAAAACCTACTTTTTTCACAAAATGGTCAGTTATTTGCTTGATCTTTTCATTGTGGGAAAATATGTTGGGAGATTTTGTTCTGGTGAAATAAATACAGCAAAAAGCACAATGCTTTCTCCAAATATGCTGTGGTACTTCTCCTCTGCTTTGGAACACTTAAATTGAACTGTAAATAAATTGGAGAGATGTTTATCATCAATTACTGGCTCAAGTGCTTCGTATGCTAAAAGGTCAAGAAGTAAGTGTTAGGGGTTGAGCCATTGGTGAGGTACAGGAAAGAAAAGTTTGCAACGATGACTCTGATGAAGGTGGAAACTTTGTTCAACCCATTCTCAGAAGTGAAGTTCTGGAGGGAAAAACCTTGGAGATCTGAAAGTATAATTTAATCCAATTTTTTAAAAAACAACTTGAGGAAAATCAAGAAACAGAAAAGAAGTGAAAGAGCAGAAGTAGTTTTCTTGAGAGAGTGAATGAAAATACTGCAATCCTACAATACTGCAGGGCAACGTGAGAGAATGTCTGTAGGAAACTGCCCACTGCCAGCAAGTTCATACTGCCGCACAGTGACCCTGTGGAACAGAGAAGAACTGTCCCTGTGGGTTTTTGAGACTAGCTCGCTATGGGAGTAGAAAGCCCGGTCTTTCTTCCATAGAGCAGCCGGAGGTTTCCAACTGCTGACCGGGCAGCTCACCCCCAACTAGTAACCACTCAGCTACCAGCAGTCACTGAAGGGAACTTTCCCGGCGCCTAATTCAGTCGGTTCCCTTTAAAAAAAGTAGTTGCAAATAAAAGCGATGTTGTGCTTAAACCAAATAAAAAATGTTCTTTCTATTGCTGAGTATCAAGAAATGATAGGGAAGCACTGTAGCAACCTTAGGTGGGAGATGATTAAGAAGCCGGAGACCCAGAGAAAGTCGATCAAGGTAAAGCGATGCAGTATGATTTGGATCACATGTGTTATCAACTTTAGAGAAAAGTTTCCACTCCCTCAGCACCCCTGGACTCCACACTAGCACATACACACACAGACACGGACACACACACTGACAAACACATGGAAATTTGGCTAAAATCTCACGTAGGTGATGGAGACCAAAAGTATCCTGGGATACTTCTAAGTGAAAGGCTTTGAGATGTCCCTTCTTTGAGAGAGACCTAACGTGACGAGGACTGAGTGCTACATAACATTTGTGGGGAAAATATATTATTTTTTAAAATTTTGTTATTCTTGAAGAAATGTATCTTTTCCATAAGGTTAATCGCTTTGAAGTAAAAAACTAAACACAAATAATTTTTCACCTTTTTTCATGTGTTTGTTTACTCAAGTGCAAACAAAAACAGACAACAAACTAATTCATCTCCTTACCCGAGTCTCAGCAATGTGCCTGGGGTAAGCTCTTGCTTTACCGTTTCATCTTCTAAAAGGGAGCAGTCTAAAGGGAGCACCTGCTGAAGTCCTCCTTTGTTCGATCCTCTAAGTTCCCTGTGCTGCCACAGGGTGACAGCTCCGATCCCTTCCTTCCTGCTGACTTCGCCTTCTCTGCACATGGACTTCCCTTCCGTGGGGATGTATGTTCTTTCTACCAGTGTCACCAACCAAAGGACGCACAGAATGCTTAGCTGATCCACAGGGAACCTCACAGAACGTTGCCTCAGGCCATTTGACTTCCCGTTTGGGAGGGAAACCGACAAGGAGACCGCCACCGCAAGACGCACTTGCTCCAACACGTGCTGTGTCATCCGGGAGCAGCTGGCCTGACAGAGACGTAATAAGATCAACTTGGGAACAGCTTGCTTTAGAGTTGAAGAGCATGCTTCAGGATCTGCTATAAGGCTTAAATCACTATCCAGCATATGGGGGTGAGCCCCAAAATTTAATACATGAGTCCCAAAACTAAAAGCCAAAAGTAGGGTGACCCCTCAGAAACATTTGCATAGGGGGTGCCCCCCATCCCTGAAAAGCTAAACCAATGAATCCGAGTTGCTGGTTGTAAAGAGAACATGCTTCCACTGCAAACCAGTAAGAGCCCCAATGACTTGAAGCCACAGCTATCGTGTCCATTTGAGAGTCACCAAAAAAGACAAAGAGCAGAGTTCCTTATGGAGAACCGTTAGTATTCATTGACCCAGCTTATCTTGCTGTTGTATTACTTTATTATAATGAGGGTGGGAAGGAAGACTTGTCTGATATATTTACTTAAAATGGCTCTTCTAGCCACCATCTTCCTTTTTGTAATGCATTGTAAATTATAGGCTCTATACTTACAGTCCTATTTGGAGTGAGTTGTCTGTGGTGCTAATTAGACTGGATTAAGGTAGGATATATTTGGAGTCCCCACCTTGCTAGAAGGTCTGACCTAAGCCACCACCCTTCCTTGCCTTCAGGGTTTGGTCTCCAGACCAGCTGTACAGCAAAGGGTGAAAACCATATCTCCACCAGTGCCCTCGACATGATCAAGGTGCACATGCCAGCTGGGCATATGCAAAAGACTAGTGATAATTCACCAGTGAAGAAAACCAAGCAGACACCAGCTAATGCCCAAATTGACTGCTGGCCCAGCACTCCAGGAGCCCCCTTAGTTAGAATCTCAGTGTGCTCTTTGGCTTTCCCTGCCCAATACTTCTTGTTTCTGTACCTTCACTGAGAAGCTCTGGCAATGTTCACACTCCTGCTGGAGTCCGGTGTCTAGTTTGCAGCTGCCTGACCTCGAGTTCTTGGAACATGAGGTTATGTCTTGTCATATCCTCATTTACCAACCTCCGCAACCACATGAGCATTTCCTTGATGATTTGTGAGGTTTGTAAAATGTTGTGACAAATTGTAGAGGAGTGGGACATGAGGGGATATACAAAAGGGAGAATTGGTGGTTGAAATTAGGACTAATGGAGTGGTATAGCAGTTTGAAAAAGATGGACATTCAAAACTTTCAGCATCCACTCCTTTGGGACCAATCTTGTATTAATATTTCTAAAAGCAATTATTTCTGCAACTTTTCAAACCCAGAGGACTGACTGAAATCATGCTTGATGCTTCTGTGCCCACGGATCTGTAATTAAGAAATTGCAACTATGCTTCAGTGAAGGTGTGGTGATAGTTAAGGTCTTGGCTGGTCCAGGATTCTCAGTGGTTTGGCAGTTAAGACCTAATAATCCCTTATAAGAGTTCTCCTTAGGGGTGTGGCCTGCTTCCAACATAAGTGGAAGCCGTTTTTTTTGCCATTTGTTTGGACTTGAGCCAGCAACTTGCCATATTACTTGCCCATCCTGGGAGTCCTCAGCAGCCTGCTACCTTACCTGACCACCTTGGATTTATTATTGACTTCTGCAGCCAGAAGCTTGCAGTCTGTCTGACCTGTCAATCTTTAGAGTCGTGGACAGCTTACCCTTTTGCCTGCTGATCACAGCATTGACTGACTGATAAGAGCACATTTTCTCTTTCTCTGTTTTAATTCTCTCCTGTCCTATAATTATGTTCCCTGGGCTCACCTCCCTAAATACAAACCCTTGTCTCTAACTCTGCTTTCTGGGAACTCAAGCTCAGGTTCAGTGGTTTCTCCTATTCCCCTCTTATCGCTATTTGAAGATTATTTTTACCAATCTTGTGCGTTGCTATACAGAATATTGCTTAACAGGTACTTAAAATGTAATATGATGTAGTATGTGATTTGAAATGATTACATAATGAATTTGACCTTCATATCTCCCAGTAATGCATAAAATATGACACAAACTTATTTATTTTGGATGAGTGATTTTGTTAAATGTAATAGGAAGTGTTCTTTGTTCAAGCTGAGTCATTTAGGTCGAAATTTTCTCTAAAGAATACTTTTGGATTACAAATTGTCAAATCGCTATGAAATGTAATTGAACGTTGGTCTCTGATCACTCAGCTAAAAATTAGGAATTTATGATGACTCCTTAGCCATCCACATTAATTCACATGCTACTGGGATGTTCCCTTAAAGTCTTTGATGTATGGGAAGTATTATCTCCAGATTATTAATGTATTAATGTACGTTGTTTGCCCATCTGTGGGCTTACCCTTAAACAAATATTATTTTTATATCTGTTAATCTTTCAAGTTGAATGAATTTTTTTGTCTTTTCAGCAGGAAAAATAAATTTACTTTTGTTCCTGTGATAACAGATAACTGTTCCCCTAGACGAAGATTTTGGAAAATGCTGATATGGTGGTGCCATGCTGCTTGCGGTGCTCCTGCGGAAGCTAGAGGAGTACACAGTATGTAGGCTTTTTATAAAGATAAAGGCTTAGGAACTGGAAGGTGTGAAATGTCTTTCCTCAGTGCTATTTGCTCACATCCTGGAGAGACCTACAAGGCTGATAAAGCTGTAGAATTATTCACTGGCTGTTTTGAACAGGCTTCTGTGTGGGAAAGCTGTAAACTAGGCACAGAAGTGGGAAGATGTTAAGTGATTGAGAGAAAGCTTTCTGAGAACTTGCTGAACAGAAGGAAAGGGCTGTGAATCGTACACAGAGTTTGAAAAGGACCCTGTAGCCATTTGCCATTGAATATACTTTTCTTTCTCCTATATAACAACCACCTGAGGACATGGATTATTTGAGCCCCAGGCTAGAAGGTTTCCCACTTTCCTAAACAAGATGTCTTTCACAATAGTAGCATAGAGTTTTAGTTCTTTGTTGTTGTTTTTTTCTCTTCTAAAATTTGAACTCTTCTTAAATTGTGCTGTCTGCCTTCCTGTTATTTTGAAAATGGAAAATAAAAGTGTCAGCTGCAGTAAGTCCCACCAAGATGCCAAATTAACTCAAAATAACCTTACAATTGCAGCTTCTTCAATAACTAGAAAGGAAGGAGCCTTTCGTCTGGCCCAGCACATCCTCAGTTGGGAGCATCTGGGAGAAATGGACAATTGAAAAGACAACTGCAGGGAGGTCAGGACACGAACGTCGGACTGTCATTAATGATGAGAAAGGACCAATTAAATTCCGTTCCTAATAGTCTAACTGGCTTTTTATAACTTATTCTTAAATTAGTCATTATTTTGGAAGCAAGATAGTCACCAGAGTGATCTCTAAGCAGATTCTCTATATGCCTAATGGAAAATTTGACCTATGCAATGACTTGGGACACCAGATCTTTCAAATTGCTATGAAATCTGGAGAACTCTTGGACATGGGCCTTTGCATCTTAATATGGCAACCTATTTATCAAATTGTTCCAACATGATTACAAGATTATGAGCTCCTCGTGTTTTCCTTCCACAAAAAGTCTTGAGTATATAGAAATACAATTTAACCCAGTTTGCATGCATATATTATTACCAATGATCAGTTGTCGTCATTGACAACTCATGGTGACCCTTTGTGTGTCAGAATGGAATGCGCTCCATGGATTGCTTTTAGGATCATCAGGCCTTTCTTCTGTGTATCATTTGGTGAACTTGAACCCCTTGTCTTTTGGTTATCAGCTGAACATATTAACCATTTACACCAACCAGGACTTTGTATATATTATTGTGAAGTCTATCTTATTAACGGGGTGCCTAGGTGGTGTAGAGGCTAAAGGAGATTGGTCTGCCAATGAAGCAGTAGTTTGAAACCACCTGCTGCTCCAAACGAGCAGGCCGGACAAGGCTTTCTACTCTTGTAAACGCTCCAATCTGTGAAACCCACAGGGACCGTTCTACGTGGCAATATAGGGTCACGATGAGTCATGCTCAACTCGATGGCAGTGAGTTTGGCCTTTGCTTTTCTGCATTATTATTGGGAAATCTGTATTATTATGATGATGCTTATTATGCTAATAGTGGTCAATGTATGCTCAGCAAAAAAAGGGGGGTGGGGAACCGAATGTTGACTCTACAGTTTATTATATATTTATTTTTAGAGAAGCAGAAGCCTGATAAAAATGGTTTGAGGCAACTGAGTTGTACATAAAATCCAAGGTTGGCTTCCAGGTGAATGTGAAGTAACTGCAGGCCTCATTATTAGCCATAAACCCTTCCTCTGATTTTCTGCTTCTTTCCTACAGACCCACAGCTCTGACTATGTCAGGAATTACATCATTGCCAGCACCCACCAAGAGAGCAGAAGGTGAAAAACATCTTCTTTAGTTCACCCAGGGATGATCAGAGATTTTGTTGGTTCCTGTTGTTTTATTTTATTGCCCCAGTAGTGTGTATTCTTAAGATGAACCCCAGTATTGCCTGTAAACAAATATAAATGAAAAAGCATCCAAATCTATTAGCTAAATTAACCACTGATTAATATTTGAAGCTATAGAACTCCAGTAACTAAGGAAATTTTTATAAAAGTATATATCTTTTTCCTCAACATATACTGTATCATGTCCTTCTTTTTATCTTAAATATGTTTATATTAACAAATAAGTAGATAAAGACCTTATTACTTACAATGGAGCAGTTGTATTTTATAGTATTCGAGTTTAAGCTCTGGATCAGAATGTATAGGCTCTTAGCTCAGTTGTATTGACCAGCTGTGTAATATTGTGTAGAACAATAAAACTCCTTAACCCTCAGTTTCCTCATATATAAAATAGTTATCAAATAGTACCTTTCCTATAGAGGCATTGTGAGAATTAAATAAGCTAATATATAGAAAAAAGTTGTAAAAATGCCTAATACATAAATATTCACTAAATGTCAATCATTTTTGAAGCTTCATGATATTCCATTGCAGAGATGCCTTATCATTTTTTTGCAGAGCCTTTATTGTTTGGCAATTTACAATTTTTTCTGTTAATAGTACTATTAACAATCTTATACATATAGATTTGCATGTGCTTCAGACTGGAGAGAAATAAATTTACAGGATGCCCAATGTAATAGCCAAATGCTATACACATCATTGGTTTTTTCAAACTGATTGCCAAGTTGCTCTTCAAAAATGATAAATGATTTTTTTATCCATTATGCAGAATATGGGAATATTCGTTTCAAGAATATTGAATATTATCTGTCATTTAAATCTTTGTTATTTTGATAGAAAAACAAGGGGAGTGATGGTTCTCTGTCATTTTCAATTTAAATATGTTTATGCATGTTTACCAATCATTTGTGTATTTTTTCTTTTGGAATGTCTGTTTATTTTATCTGTTTTTCAACTTTTTATTGGAGCCAGATCTTTTTCTAACTGATGTTTGAGTTATTTAAATTAAGGGAAAGCAACGTTTTAAAAGTGCGTGTTGGTGACATTTTTCCCAAACCGAGAGTTTTTTAATAACTTCTAACAAGAGTTAGGGCGAAACAAAGCCAGGCCACAGGCTTCTCCGAAGAACTCACACATGTCCTCCGATGGGAACCAGCTGCACATAACCTGCATCCCAGAGGGCACAATGGCGACTAAGGTCCTCGTTTTAAAAACACGGTATTAATTAAAGTTAAATTTAAGAAGTAAATGAATTAATCAATATAAAATCCCAACATTTTTGAGATTCATAAAAACTATAGGCAGTTCCGTCCTAATTCGATAATTAGTCATTTTATTTTTGAGGTATCTGACATGACCACAACTGTCTTACTTTCCTTTTAAATGTAAAGATTCTGATTTCTACCATAAGAATTGCCCTTATCTTTTGAAACTTGGTATCCTTTTTTTTTTCCTTTCCGTACTTCAGCCCCATCATGCTATTCCATCACACATTGGCTTTTGGCTTTTAGGGCACTTGTACTGTTCTTAGAATCTTTTGTTTCAATCTCTGCTATCAATAATTTAAAATAGGTTAACAATAGTCAGATTCTTCCTCAAAATAGCAATTCAGAATTATAGACCAAGGTGTTTGTTTGTTTACTCTTCATGAGCCATCTGTATGGAGAACAGTTAGTGTTAATAAGAGAAGGCTCAGGCAGAAAGAAAAATGTATACCCATTGCTTAAATCTGCCTATCTGTTATCTACTTATTTGTACTCCACTGTTCTGTCCTGACATCTTCTATATCTGACATGGCTGATGTCAGAAGTACAATCTAAGCAACTTCCCTAGAAAGAAGAGGGGTCAAGGGCCAGGGAGGGAGAACAAGTTGGTCTTTGGAATCCACTGCTTCCTCACAGCCATGTACAAATTAAAGACTAGTGAGCTGTCCTCTGTGAGGAGGATGCCACGACTCAAGATTGGTCCTTCATTTTGCACTAGCTCTTGGAAGTGACGACTGACAACCGAATCTGTCACAGACTGAATTTACACAATCCAAATGAAGGTGAGTTCTTAGGTCATATTTTGAGAAGCAGTCCTGGAGGGATGAGGAAAGGGAAAATACGAGGGGGTGCCCAAAAAAGCTGGAAAAGCTTCACTGGGTGGAGCTTTCGTAGTACGCATGCCCCCTGCTAGGCAAGCACCAAGCAACTCGCTCTGAGTTAGGGCACCCAGTGCCTTTGCCTGGGAAGGTTCTCTGGTCACAGTGAATTTTTGGGTAAAAGCAGTTTCACTCCAACCTTGTGTTTTGTGATGGCTGATTTAAAAGAAGAGCATGTGGCTGTGAAATTTTGTTTCCTGCTCAGGAAAAATGCTTCAGAAGCCATTGTAATGTTGAAACAGCTTATAAGAAAAGTGCTATGGGAAAACTCAAGTGTATACGTTGTTTCCTCATTTCAAAAAAGGTAAAATGTCAACTGATGACAAACCTCCTTCTGGATGTCCGTCAACTTCCCGAATGGATAAAGATGTTGACTCATAATGCATTTGGAGTTCATTCCACCAGGCCAGACTCTTAATCAAGCTTCCTATTTAGAGGTTCTGAAAAGATTGCATTAAAGTTTGTGACAATAAAGGCCTGATGTGTGGCAGACGGGGGACTGGTTTTGCCACCAAGACAATGCACCTGCTCACACAGCCATCACAGTACATCAGTGTTTGTAAAAAACAGCATGCCTCTCTTGCCCCACACAACAGACTCACCTGACTTTGTGCTTTGTGGCTTCTTTTTGTTTCTGAAAATGAAGAGGAACAGCAATTTGAGGAAATAGACGAGGTGAAACAAAAAACGAGGGAGGTGTTGTCAGCTAACCAAACAGTTGATTTTAAAAGTGTTTCTAGGAATAGAATAGCAGATTTGACAAATGTATTAAGTATAATGGAGAGTGCTTTGAAGGTGACAAGGTTGCTTTGTAAAAATATTCAAATATATAGCTTAGGGGGAAAGAACATTCTTTTTATGGGTCAGGGACAGGGATGATTACCCCCTGTATGTATTGTTGCTCAAATTTGCTCACTTACTGTTTCACACGCAGCTCTTGATCACTGACAATCACTATTATCCCCAGAAAATAACATGTAGTTTAATAAGGAAACACTAATGCAATGTATGTAATACATGTAAATGCTAAGTTGTTTTTGATGTATAAAAATATATATATAAAAGAAAAAATTTTGTTTGGAAATTGAAAGATTAGGTTTGGGTTATAATTATTATTAGACGTACTCTAAATAGTCAAAATACAGGGTTTTCAAACTTATTAATATTGTGTGAATAATCTACTGTATTGCTAGGATAATTTTTATACATTATCCTTTATCTATACTCGAAGAGTATAGATATATAATTTCCAAGAGCAGGCAGAGTAAATAGATGATTATTATAGTTAATTTCTTTTTTCAGATTATTAGGTTTTGTGGCCCCTCTATTTGAAACACATACATTTGGCACAAACAAATTCCAACTATTTAGCACATCCTACAAAGCCATGCATAATCAAGTCTTTCCTCTCTCCAGCCTCATTTATTCTACTCTTTTTGATTTCTCTGATTCAACCAACTTATCTTCTTAGTTCCTTAGAAATCTCAACTCAGTCTTTTGCACTTGCTGTTTTCCTACTTGAAATTCATTTACCTGGACTGTTTTGCCTGGCTTATGGCTCTAAAATAGGAGTTTAGGTCTCAATTCAAGCAACCGCTTAAGGAGACCTTCCCATCAGCCCCTATAAAAAGCCCTCATTACCCAGATGTTTTTGGACCACTCACTCTATTTTCTCCATAATGATTGTCCCAATCCTATCACTTCATAATAATTATCCCATGTTACCACATGGGACAAGATCTGCAACAACAGATACTGCTTCTCTTGTTTTCAATAGAGAAGTCGTTTAAATTATAGAAGATCTAGGACAGTGGTGCCCAACCTACCTAATGCTGCGACCCTTGAATATTATTTTTATTGCTACTTCACAACCATAAAATTATTTTTATTGCTACTCACAACTGTAATTTTGCTACTGTTATGAATTGGGCGACCCCTGTGAAAGGGTCGTTCGACCACCCATAGAGGTTGCGACCCACAGGTTAATAACCGCTGATCTAGGAGGTCACAATGAAAAAGAGGAAGGCTTTCAACAAGATGGTTTGACACGGTGGCTGCAACAACGAGTGCAAATCTAACATTAGTGCAAATGGTACGGAACTGGGGAGTATTTGTTCTGTTGTACATATAGGGTCGCTATGAATAGGAACTGATTGGATGGCACCTAGCAACAACGTGTGGGGTGTGTGTGTGTGTGTGTGTGTGTGTGTGTGTAACAATGGGTTCAAATAAAA
>NW_022111373.1:48511506-48527441 GCF_000313985.2 Echinops telfairi | reverse complement strand
TTTAAAAGTGTTTCTAGGAATAGAATAGCAGATTTGACAAATGTATTAAGTATAATGGAGAGTGCTTTGAAGGTGACAAGGTTGCTTTGTAAAAATATTCAAATATATAGCTTAGGGGGAAAGAACATTCTTTTTATGGGTCAGGGACAGGGATGATTACCCCCTGTATGTATTGTTGCTCAAATTTGCTCACTTACTGTTTCACACGCAGCTCTTGATCACTGACAATCACTATTATCCCCAGAAAATAACATGTAGTTTAATAAGGAAACACTAATGCAATGTATGTAATACATGTAAATGCTAAGTTGTTTTTGATGTATAAAAATATATATATAAAAGAAAAAATTTTGTTTGGAAATTGAAAGATTAGGTTTGGGTTATAATTATTATTAGACGTACTCTAAATAGTCAAAATACAGGGTTTTCAAACTTATTAATATTGTGTGAATAATCTACTGTATTGCTAGGATAATTTTTATACATTATCCTTTATCTATACTCGAAGAGTATAGATATATAATTTCCAAGAGCAGGCAGAGTAAATAGATGATTATTATAGTTAATTTCTTTTTTCAGATTATTAGGTTTTGTGGCCCCTCTATTTGAAACACATACATTTGGCACAAACAAATTCCAACTATTTAGCACATCCTACAAAGCCATGCATAATCAAGTCTTTCCTCTCTCCAGCCTCATTTATTCTACTCTTTTTGATTTCTCTGATTCAACCAACTTATCTTCTTAGTTCCTTAGAAATCTCAACTCAGTCTTTTGCACTTGCTGTTTTCCTACTTGAAATTCATTTACCTGGACTGTTTTGCCTGGCTTATGGCTCTAAAATAGGAGTTTAGGTCTCAATTCAAGCAACCGCTTAAGGAGACCTTCCCATCAGCCCCTATAAAAAGCCCTCATTACCCAGATGTTTTTGGACCACTCACTCTATTTTCTCCATAATGATTGTCCCAATCCTATCACTTCATAATAATTATCCCATGTTACCACATGGGACAAGATCTGCAACAACAGATACTGCTTCTCTTGTTTTCAATAGAGAAGTCGTTTAAATTATAGAAGATCTAGGACAGTGGTGCCCAACCTACCTAATGCTGCGACCCTTGAATATTATTTTTATTGCTACTTCACAACCATAAAATTATTTTTATTGCTACTCACAACTGTAATTTTGCTACTGTTATGAATTGGGCGACCCCTGTGAAAGGGTCGTTCGACCACCCATAGAGGTTGCGACCCACAGGTTAATAACCGCTGATCTAGGAGGTCACAATGAAAAAGAGGAAGGCTTTCAACAAGATGGTTTGACACGGTGGCTGCAACAACGAGTGCAAATCTAACATTAGTGCAAATGGTACGGAACTGGGGAGTATTTGTTCTGTTGTACATATAGGGTCGCTATGAATAGGAACTGATTGGATGGCACCTAGCAACAACGTGTGGGGTGTGTGTGTGTGTGTGTGTGTGTGTGTGTGTAACAATGGGTTCAAATAAAATGAGGATGGGTCAGAACTGGCTGGTGCTTTGTTCTGTCATACATGGAGACCCTATGAGTCAGAACCTATTCAACAAAAATGATGAAGTCACGTAGTCTAAAATATTTTAAATATGAAATTAATGGAGGCTCTCTGAGAGGTGAACAGACTAATCTAAGATTCATGAAAAGGAGAGCCTAATTATTTCATTAATACTTACTCTTCCCTAAAAACAAGGCATGTTCTCTCATAAATACTATAATATTCAAACAATGTTATGTTAAGCGTATCAATTTATCACTGAAGGTCAATATTCACCATCACCTTTTCACAGTAAACAACTATTCTTTATTTTCAAAAGAATAATGTGATTGTGCAAACATTGCTTAAAACATTTAACTCTAAGGATAGTACTTCTAAACATAACATAATTGCATCAGTTGCCTTTGAACTGATTCTGACTCATGGCGAGGCTGTGTGTCCAGAGTAGAATTTGCTTCAAAGGGTGGCTCGGAGTCCACTTGATGGAGGTGAGTGTGCTCGTGTACTCATATAGAAAACTGTGTCTTTAAGGCAGTAGGAGTTTTTAAAATGTTTTAATTATTGTTGATAAATGGAATTCAGTTCTCCTGAAACACAAGCTTCTGGGATCCCTGGACGTTGGGATGAGCAAATCCAAGATGCTCTTCTTGAGCTTTAAAAAAAAATTGGTTTCCTCGGGTCACCTTTACATGAAACTATAGTCTAGCTACTTAGTAAAGGTTCTTTTGCCTAAGGTATTGTGCTCTTTTGACAAATGATCTATGTATAGTCATTTCGAGAAACAGGAACTCCAAGGTCAAATGAGAAGCCTGTATTTCAGGGTAAATTGTTATTATGAAAATACTGTTTTGGCCTCTTTTCTATTGTAATATTGTATTTAAGAATCTTTGGAACTTCCTTCCTCTCTGGAATATTCTTGACTATCTAGGTAAAATATTACCAAAATTTGTAAATTGTTTATTAAACAAACTTTAATCTATTTCTTGTATTGGTTTAAAAAGAACTACATTTTAACATTCACGCTTTTGTTTTTTCTTAAGTTTTTATTGTGTATTGGTGAAAATTTATGGAACGGATAATCAATAATTCATATATATTTTATCTCAGCTCATTGATTGCAAACCCCACAATGTAACATAACTTATCTCACTTTCTCCCTGTCTTTTCTTTTTCCACTCTTCCTTCATTCCTAATCCTTCTGCACTTTGTCCTTAGGTTAATGCTGCCCTTTCTTCTCAAGTGGGTGATTATTCTAATGTGTGAATACCTCACTGGGGTAATGGTTCCCCTGATAGACCTGTCTATTGTGTGGGTGAAAATTGAGCCACAGGGGTGAGTTCAGTCCCTGACGTGAAAGATGACTTAAGTCCACAGGATTGATTATTCTACCACTCTTTGTAAGACCAGTAAGCCTCGTCTTTTTTTTTAATGATTTTGAGTTCTGTTTCACATTTTTCTCCATTTCTAACAAGCCCTTTCTAATGTAAGCCCTTTCAGAAGAGTTAGTGGTGGTACCCGGGCACCATCTAGTTCTTCAGGTCTCACAGATGTGGAAATTGATGTTTCAGTGATCCTTTACACCATTGAACTAATTGTTTCCATGTGTCTTCAGTTTCATTCCACATCTTGCCTCAGGAAGAGCGAAACCCATAGTTGCCATGTAGATGGCTTCTCATAGGCTTTTGAGACCATGTCACTACAGAAGGATGAAGAACATTGTTTGTGGACAGTTCTACCAAGTGACCTTGGTGTCTCCTGAGACTATAGATTTGAGGGGCCAAGGCCAGTAATTCATTCCCTCGAGCCATTTGGTTAGTCCTAAGAAGTTTTCATAAATTTGCCCTTTGTTTTCTCCATCACATTTCATGGATATATTTGCAGCAAATATGAACAAGTATCCTTTGCCAAACACACCCACTCACATATTTGTGGCTATACTCTCACCCTTTCTCCCACATCCATTCGGTCTGCATGTCTATCCAAGCATCTACTCATATTACAGGATTGTGTCTGTAACAATATGTTTCTCTGTTGCTTTTAACTCTTGCACTTCTCCCGGTGTCTTTCCTTTGCCTCCATCATTTTTTGGTCAACTTCCCTTTTGTTGTATATCACCTTCCTCTTCACCCAACCTTGACTTTCTCTCCATCTGGAAATTCTGTACCTACACTACTCCTTCTTTGTACTTTGTAATTGTCTTCATTATAAATTGGTATCACTGGTTCCATGCTTGCAATCTTGTAGGTATGTTTTAGTTTGGATACTTCTATCTCTGGCTTGACTTCTGGATAGTATTATCATGTATGTTAATCTCAGGATATTATCTTCTGTTGTGGTTCTCATTCCCTTCAGGATTTCTTATAGGGTTGGTCTGCTTTTACAAATTCCTATATTTCTGTCTATCTGGAAATGTCCTAATGTCGCCATTTTGTTTGATGAGCAACTTTATTGGATATATGACTCATGGTTGGCAATACTTTACTTTCAATTGTATATATGTCATTATATTAACTTCTTGCTTGCATGGTTTCTACCTAGAAATGAGTTCAATCTTATTTGTTCTTTGTAAGAGCTTTCATTTTTCCTGAACTGATTTCAGAATTCTTCCCTTGTCTTTGGTTTTTGAAAGTTTAATTATGATATGTCTGATATAGTTAAAGTTAATTGTGTCAACCTGGCCGATAAACACATGTGGGATTAACTGAAGGGCGGAGGGACAAATGGCTTGATGAGCCTCACTTTTCTAGTTCTTAGGTCTCTTGCTTTGTGATGGTCGGACCAGGGTGCAGCTGCCTTAGCCAGTTCCCTGCTTCAGCAGGCAAGGCTCACTTCCTGCAAGATATCCCCAATTAGAAGCCACAGGGACCTACCCTGAGGCAGCCCTGGGTGTTGGAGCAGCCATGTGGAGACCCCTGCCAATACTGAGATGCTTACACGCTCACCGACTCGGATTTCCTCCTACAGTCAGCATCATAGTGTGTGTTTTGTGAGATAAAGGAGACTTTGTGGATTAGTGTTGGACATATGGCTTAATATTGAACTTATGGGTTTGAGCAGCATTGGGTTGGGATGTTTTCTGGATGTGCACTTACCCTTTATATAAAACTCTCTCTTATACATGAGTTTCTGTGGATTTGTTTCTCTAATGTACCCAGACTAACACACTGTCAGTGATTTTGTGGTTTTCATTTGGGCTCTATCCTGTTTGAGATTCATTTAATGTCTTGTTTTCCAAGTTGTTAAAAAGCTTTTCTTCCAACAATTCTTCAATAATTTTCTCTGTACTTTCTTTTGTTTCTGTTCTGGAATTCTGATCACATGTAAGTCGTTCATCTTGAGGATATCCCACATAATCCTTACACTTTTATAGAAATGTTGGTTGTTCTTTTTTCTGATTGTTCCTCTACCAGAGTAGCAGTGAAAAATTTGTCTTTGAGGTTATTAATTCAGCATTCCATTGACTCAGTTTTACACATCTGCCCTTTTAATGTATTATCTATTTCTGAAGTCTTAGTTTTAATTTCTGGTTATGTATTTGTATGGTTTATAATTTTTCACTTATTTTGACAATTTATTCATTTTCCTGAACTCTTCTGAAGTTTTTTTCTGTGTTTCTATTTTTATTTATTTTATCTTTTGTTTGCTGCTTTCTGACTGTTTCTCTTAATTTTTTGAAAGGCCTAAATGTGATTTGTTTGCATTTCTTGTAGGGTAGTGGATCCCCACTCCCACCCCACACCCCCACCCACACACACCCACTGAGATGTCTTACTTTGTACTATGATCATTTGCTGAAGCCACTCTGTCTTGTTTCTTCATGTGAACTGAATTTGTCCATTGCCTCTGGGGCATTGTTTTAGTTTTGTGAGTATACTTAATTAATGCTTGTATGTTGATGTGTTCTTATGTACTCTCCACCTGTCTCCTGGTTTGTGTGATAGAGAATGTGAGCATGCATGTCGTCATCTCTTTACTATTTCTATACCACAGTAAAGATCAAGTTTTGATGATGTTGGCGACTCTCTATCATTGATCAGTTAGTAAGAAGTGGGCAGTGGCCCTGGCCCAGAAGGAAGGGCAAGTTATGCATTTTTATTTAATTCATAACAAAATTGTCTCTATTTTTTACAAAATTGTCTCTTAAAATATCAGTTACTGGTAAGTAAGAAACTATGGATTGTTATTGTGGCAGTTACCTAATCTGTCAACTTAAGGAAAAGGGGGTAGTCTAGTCTGTTAAAGCCAATGATGCCTCTGTGTGGGCATGACCTTCTCCTGAGGATTCTAGGAACTCCTGTTGTTTTCCTCCCTGGAGGCGGGACACACACTCTCTCTGCTTCACATTCCTATTCGCAAGCCACAGAGAGATATGCCGATGGCAGCCAGGGCCCTGGAGCTAGAGAAGCCACGTGGAGACTTATGCCAGCACTGAGATGTTTCCACCACCACTGGATCCACAAGACTCTCCACCCACTGGCCTGTGATCTTCCTGTGTTCAGCATCATGCATGTCTTGCGTGAGTCTGAAGAGGAATTTATAGACTGGTATTGGACATATGGGCTACTATTGGACTTATGGACTTGATCTGGACTGGGCTGGGATGTTTTCTTAATATATAATTACTCTTTAATATAAACCTCTCTCATAAAGGGTCTCTGGGTTTATTTCTCTAGTCTACCCGGACTAACAGTTATATTCCCACTTTACTGAGCCCAAACCAAACCTACTGCCATTGAGTTGATTCCAACTTCTATGAATTCATATTCAAATTTTCTTCTGGTTTTCTTTTTTGTGATTTTATCCTTGGAGGCCCTTCATCAATATATCTTTGTTCTTCTTTGCTTTGATTATCTTTGCCCCATTTTTTGAATTTATATTTTATTTCCCATACTTGTCATCACTTCATCAAAGGCTTTTCTCTTTCATTTATGATGAATTAAAGTTTTTACAGTACCTTTATGATCAAATTTTAATGCATTAAATATTTCTTGTTTGTATACATAAAGATTTTTCCCCTAATGGATTTAATCAAGCAAAGTGATCTTTAAAACTTTTTGTAATTTTCAAAATCAAAACTTGCAGTTTCAGTTAATCTTGACAGAAATCTCAATCCTTTCTTAATACTCAATGTGAAAGTATTATATTACTAATAATTTTTCACCTGAGCATACTACATTAGTTTTGAATCACACAACTGAAGTATGAAATCCTATTAAAGATTGTTTTCCTTTTATTACACAAAAGACAGCATTGACAGCATTTTGTGTCAACATTGAATATTGTGGACAAAGAGTGTCAAATTGCATTTTTAAATCCATGACACCACCTCAAATAACATGGTGCTTGAAATTCATACAGATATGACAGGTAAATAGCAGAAAGCTGTTAACAAATATACTAGTGAATAACTGCAGTGGCTGTAGTTTCAGGTGACCTCTGCAGCCAGAATAGCTTTATTCTTGTTGTCGGTGGCATAGTGATTAAAAAATGCTTTCTTTCAGCCCCAAACCTCCCATCCTCACCTTAGCACCCTGTGAAATTCCCTTTGCATTATTGAAATGCCTCTAAATAGGTTAAAGACCACCCAGGACTTACAGCTGGTATAAATTGCAGCTGATTAGCCCAATTTGCATACATATGCAATACAGAGAGAGACTAGGCCTATGTGGCTTTGAATGGTTTACTTAAAATTGTGGCATTTCCCATAGGTCACAGTGATAAATACAAAGAGCTGAAGTTCCTCAACTTTCTCTCTCTGATTCTACCTGAAGATGAGATAATCCCATAGCTTATTATCCAAGCTGAAATAATTTTCAAAATTAAAGAGCATGCTATTAACAATTTTACCCCAGGTGACCTAAGTCTGTCCAGGACAGGAATAAGTCACAATAGGGTAATATATAAACATACAAATATATGCTTGTGTTTGTATTTATATTTGACAGAGGGAATGTGTGTGTGTGTTTGGGGCTCTGTATGTGTGTTTCTCTGTGTTACTTACTTTATCTACAAATATACCTTTGAAGGTGGTGAAGCATACAGAGGGAAAAGTTATGAAAAAATTTTAGACATAAATAAATATCTTGAGGGAATGAGTCACTGCACCTGGGGGCAGAGGACCGTAATCTTGAGGGACACCAAGGGCATAACATAGTCCAAAAAGACAATGTTCTATATACAACTTCAGTGAGTTTTGACTAGGGGCTTAAAAGTAAATGGACAGTCATCTATTGGTCTCTCGCCATCCTGGGGAAAGAAGAGTGATGAAAACTGAAAGACACTTGGAAATAATTAGTTCAATGGACTAATGAACCACGTAATTTCTAGTCTCTGAGCCCCTGAGACCAGAGAACTAGATAGTGCCTGGCTACCACTACCAGCTGTTCTGAATTGGATCACTTTAGAAGGTCGTGGGTAAAGAGAGAGAAATGTATAACAAAATTCAAAATTATAAAGGAACCAGACATATTGGTGGCATAGAGAATGGTAGAGTCCCTGAGATTGTGGCTTTCAGACACCAGTCAGGTCTAAAGCTGAACTCACCCCTGTGGCTCAATTTTCAGTCAAACAATAGAGAGCTATAAAGGGAGCAATACATTAGTAAGGTAAGCACATTTAGAAAAAGCAAGCATTTGAGATAAAAAGGGCAGCATTTGCCCAAAGGCAAAGTCCAGAGGAGTCAGGAAAGGAGGAGTGGAAACAGAGAGAAAGCAGGATAAGTAATGCTACATTAGGGAGATTACAGTCAGTGAGAAAATAAATGTGTATGAATTATTGAATGAAAGACTGTTATCTGTTCTGGAAACATTCACCAAATTCAGAATATAAAGTTTAAAAAGAAGAAAAGGAAAGAAAGACCTATGATTCTGTAAATGCCTGTTCACAATGATTTGACATAAATAAACTGGCCATGACTACATCATTGACGTTCCAATAACAGACACTGCCTATGCTGCTTGGATTTACTGATGCTGATAAATTGTTGTTAGATATGTGGTTTCAGTTTATGTTACGCCTTACTTCCTACATAGTAATTTAGTTTAAAAAGCATATAATAAAAATATTTTTATGTACTTTAATTGGTTTCTTTTTCTTTTTCTGAATGAGAGCATTTTTTCCACTACTCACCTGTCAGGTTTCAATACTGGATTGGTTTCCATGTTGCTGAAATGCTGGAAGTTATGTGCTACAGGGAACAATACAGACCCCAAATTTAAATGTAATTTATAGGGACAGTGTGATTAAACCTGAAACAGGACAAAAACAAATCATCAGATGAGGAAGATCATTGGCATAGGCCATGATAGTGTTCAAGGATTTACAGAAAATCAGATGTCGAAATAAGACAAAGGAAACTACCAAAAGCACTAGTGGTGGTCGGGCTACCCAGCACAGTTGGGACAAATACCTGATGCCAGATAAAAGAGCTTACCAGATTGGTTCAGGACCCTCTGACCAAGGCAGTAAGAATATGATTCATGTCCATGCAATCTTAAACGCATCGATTTGATGCCAATTCATAGTGACTCTATAGGACAGAATAGAACTGTCCCTTAGGGTTTCCAAGACAGTAACTTTTTCCAAGAGTAGAAAACCTAGACTTTATCCCGTGGAGCAGCTGGTGGTTTTGAATCGCTAGCCTTGAGGTTTGCAGCCCAACTCATAACCACTATGCCATTAGGGCTCCAATCTTAGTACACTAATCTCCATTTCAAGGACGTACCCAGGCAATTCCCTGAAGGAGAAACTGCCTCTGTACCCCAGCTGTCTAAGGGAGTGGTCGTAATCCACTTTCTAATGCACCATGCTGATGGGCAAGGGTACTGTGTTAGACCAGGTTGACTAGAGAAGCAATTCCAGTGACACACATATGTATAAGAAAGATCTTTATATCAAAGAGTAATTTTATATTAAGAAAACATCCCAGCCCAGTCCAGATCAAGCCCAGAGATCCACAAATCCCTCTTGAGAGTCACACAGTACATGCAATGATGCTAAATGCAGGAAGATTGCAGGCCAGTGGGAGCAAAGTCTTGTGGATTCAGTGGCAGCAGAAGCATCTCCAGGGCTCTCGCAGATCTCAGCATGGCTCCAGGTGGCTTCCAACAGGATGGTGAAACCAGAGAGAGACTGGATGACCTGCCTCCATGAGAAAGATAAAGAAGTCAGCCTAGAAGAGCCATTTGCCTCAGTCGCCCTCCATTCAAGCTGCTAAACTCCGTGCATATGTTCCTTTGGGACCCAAATTGGCACAAAACCCTAACTATCACAGCTACTCATGTGACTGGTAATGGTCAGAAGGAATTCAGTACAGGCTGATTCTATGTGGAGATGCAAAATAGATTTATGGCTTCCACTGAAAACCATCTTCTTCTGTGAATGCACTGCTCAGAATTTTAAATTTACATGCACTATGTCACCAGTATTTGAAATACTAACAAGGTCACATGGTAGATACATTTCAGTTGAGCTTACAGACTAGGAAGAAAGGTCTGAAAATCTACTTCCAATTATTAGTCAATAAAAATCTTATAAATTATAATGGAATATTGTCAAAATTACTTGCTATGGACACACTGTCAGGAAGAGATGATTGCAGAAAGGGATGTTATCTTGTGGAGTACCAAGAACCAGCCAGGGCAAAAGGAAACCTTAGAGATGGTGCATTTAAGCAAGCTAGTGATTGTGAGGACAGTGGAGGCCTTTACATTTTTTGTTCTGTTCTGTGGACACAAGGTTGCCAGGAGTTTATGTTGACTCCATGGACGCTATTCGTCCATCCATTCCTTTTTGCCTATATTTAAACTACATAAGATCAATTTAGAATCAATGATTTCTCACTTTTGTTTTCATCTCAACAATACTAAATTATGGCTAAAAAATAATAATTAATTTACAAAAACACATTTGCTAAATCTTCCTCTACCCTCTGTCCTTTGCATACTTTTACTTTGTATCTTCAAACAACTCACCTGTTTTCATCTTTTTTTGTAGTTCTTTTGTATTTCCAACAATTTTATTATCACATAATTTACATATCATACAATTTAGTAGTTCAATCGTTCAGTCTTATAAAGGTGAATTATACACTCACCACCACATCTATCTTAGAGCATCTCCCCTCCCCCATGGTTAAATCGCCTTGAAAATGAGTTATGCAATCATAATCTGTTTTAGTGCTCCCTCATCCCTCCTGCCTTCATTATTTACTCCTCAAAGCCATTTTCCTTCCCTATCACCCATCTCCCACTCCTGCGTTCCCTATAGCATCTTGTGTCAGTTGATATCATTATACATCCACTCCTGTGCGTCACAGCTGGGAAACACAGCAGAAAACAATGAAAAACAATCACTCTAAGGTGTTAAGGATAAGATCATATTAGCCTAAAGACAAAAATAGAAATAATGCATGAGAGGGAGATGACTCTATTAACATTCAAAAAGCCAGGGAAGAAATTTCTTTCATCAAACAACAAAGAGATACTTGCACCTATAACCAATTCAGGCCCTGTTTCTAGGGAAGTCAACTGGCCAAGTATCATGTTCAAGCCAGCATAATTAAGATTACAATAGTCTGTGCCTGATAGTAAGGCTGTTTGGCACCTTTGCCTTTGATTAAAATGGATCTGTCAATGGCTCTGACTAGATTCTTTGCAGATGGGTGTTGGGCTCCCATTGTCTTTCATAGACTTCTGCAAATTGGGTGTTCATAATTTCAGCTCTGGATCACACAAGCGGTTGTGCCATGTGGAGTTAGTTGACTCCTCCCTTAGATGGATGCTTGTTTGGATACAAGCCTTGAAGACCCCAAACACTATACCAATTGATAGCCAGGCACCATCTACTTTCTTCACCACACTTTGCTGTAGCAACCTTATCTTCAGTGATTGTTTCATGAAGGTGAGTATGGAGCAGAGTCATAATGTAAGAACTGATTGTTCTTAAGTTGTAGACAGGATTTAGTGAGAGCCCAAAACTCATTCTTGAATCTATGCTCTTTTTTTTTATTTGCTGTAATTTAAAGATTAGTACATATGTCCTATTGTTCCATAGTTCAATTATGTCAAACATAATTGTATAATTGCTTCTATCTTCAGTCTCCAAACATATGTTTCCTTCCTGGGTTTCTTGACATCATCTCCTTCTTATCTTCCCCACCCCTGAATATCACCCCTCCTCCAAACCCTTGCTATGTTTTCTTACCCTATAGTCTCAACAGCCCTGGATTTCATTTACCAAAAACTAGAGAAACAAATAACACAGCTTCAAGAGAGTGAGCCCCAGTGGTCGGCCACCTATGAGATACACCATAATATGCACAAGCATGAGCAAAATATTATGGAATGGCCATCACAGGACTGGCAGAATAAAACATCTCTTGCTACAGCATACAGGGCATTAATGTAGCAAGATTTTGTTTGACCCCCAACCAACAGTTCATCGCTCTTGGTACAGCTGGCTCCTGCTTCCTCTGACACCATGTGTTTGAGGGCTTAAGTCCTCAGGTTACAAGTGTGTCTGAGGTAGTGTCCAGTTCACCCAGTGGGGTTCCCACATGGGGTCTCACTGATGCAGCTTCTGGAGCATGTCATGCATTCAGTGTCCCAGTGTTCTACAGTCCCTGGTCTGAGTTCCCCAGATACCCCCAGACACCCTAGTTCAATGATGCCCAGCCACTACACACCACTAAAGACCCTTCCCACCTAATGTTTCCAAGAGCATCCTTAGTTTCTCCTCCCCACCACCTGGGGGTCAGCTCTCCTTCCCCTTCCCTCAACAGACATGCACCTATGTTCTGCCCAAAACTTGACCATTCCCTCTCTGCACTTCTGTGCTGCCCCTCCCATCAGTAAGCCTCATCCTTCTGACAGGGCTGTCTCCCTTTCCAGGGAACTCACCCCAGATTCATATGTTTACCACTCAGCCAACAACCTTCATTTGATCCCAGCTGTCATGAGGTGCCCTCTGGCCTGTTTGCAATACATTTATTGAATAGTAGAACTACTGACTACAGAGTGTTGAGGGGGATAAGGGAGAAGAATTTGTATGCAGGAGGGACCAGAAGCTAAAGGGAGATGGGTAATATGCAAGGATAAGTGATATAATGGATAAATGTATTAATGATAATGAAAGCCAGCTTTCTCAATGTTGATGAAGAAGTGTATTTGAGCTTAAATTCTGAGCAGTGGGTTGTCAGAAGACTATAGTTTACAGTGAAAGCCTTAAATTCATTTTAAGCCTGCACATAAATTCAACCACCATTGAGTAGTTCCTGGTAGTTAAACATGTCAACACCCTCATTGCCCTCAGGGAGAATGTGTTAGAAAATAAATTGCTGCAATACCCCTGACTTGCGATAGGAAGTCTTGCCCTCAAAGACTTGCCTCGGCATGCCCTTCATGGATTCAGGGACATCACGGCCACATGGTTATAAGTCATAGCCCTACCAAGTTGGTCTGAAAGTCCACAATCCATCTTGCTAACTTTTCTAATCTGTAGTAGAATATATATCTCAGTTGTGATCTTTATCCCACTTCCATAGTTTCGCTGCAGCAATGATTAACTGATCTGATGCCAGCCTGGGTTTGTGATGGCTTCCTTTGTTTTCCACATTCTAAGGAGCTGCGGTGGCATAGTGGGGCACACAGTGAGCAGCTAACCCTAACAGTGGTGGTTTGAAGCCATCAGCTGCTCCATGGTAGAAAGGCTGTCTTCTACTGTAAAGACTTAAGGTCTCAAAAACCCAAAGGAACAATATTACTCTGTCCTATGGGAGCATTATGAGTTGGAATTGATTTGATAGCAGTGAGGTTGGATTTACATAATTAGTTCCATGGTTATGAATCCTGCATACACCATTATAACTTATGCTGACTCTTAGCTAGACAGAACAAGGCAAAAATGAAGAGTAGCAATGAAAGGAATCCTAAGACAAAAGGGACAGCTGTTTTCTACATACCTCCCCAGCACAAAGGAAGGTGAAGAGCAGGTAAAACACATTTCCTAATCAGTGGAAGAGACCAGAGATAGAGAAAAAGTGTGGGTTAGGAAAATCCAGGATGTTCTCACTACCTCCTTGACAGATGAATTAACTCTTGGTTTCTTGGTCTGGCAACAAAGGCAGAGCATGAACTCTGGTGTACAAATATATGCTTACTTGGAAATGGGAAGTACTCCATGAAAAGCCAGCCAATATCAGAATACACGTTTGAAAGCCAATCAATGGTGGAGGGTCCACCAATAATAGAAGAAAAAAATGAGTTCTTCCTTTGATGTGACCCTAAAATTAGCTGGGAGCTCTCTGGTGCTCCATGACAAAATACTTCTCAATAAATTCACTCATTCTGTTCAAGCCCGTCTTCAGCAGCTTAAGACAGTTCCAGGGACCAAGCTTAGAAATCAATTGACTTAAACACCAGGGCAGTGACCTTTCAGTCTCTAAGCTTTCCTTAGTGACTAGACCAGGTTCTTTCACAAGAGTAGCACACACTATGAGGCAAATAGTCTTTTAACTAATTCATTCCAATGGGCATTCACACATATCAATAGCAAGTCAAGAAAAATGGGCAAGACTTAACAAGAGTGAGATAGAGGGATTTTTGTACAATTTTGAGGGTGTATAATCTCTCCATAGGTGAGGTTGTGGGTGTTCAGTCCAATAAGAGATGCAACCCCAAGTGTTTAGTCCAATAGTCTTGGATTCCAGCCAGTTTCGATTTCCTTGTTGTCAGCCATTTGGTTGTTTACTCGTTATTCTTGGTGGCCACTGTGTTGTCCCTGGTTACTCCATTTTGTATCCTCTATTCAAAACCTTTTCTCTGAATCTGGTGTGGATACTGCCCCTCCCTCGCCTGAACTCTTTCTTGACATCAGAACAAGGACCAAGAAAGGAGAGACTCAAAACCTGCAGTCTCCTCTGGTAACATAATGGTCTTCCTCATCAAGATGATCCTTATTTTTTTGGCCTTATTTAAACTTTAATAAAGGGGTAGTATGAACCCACAGATAGTGATAATAACTCTGAATTCCAATGGACTCAATTCGTACATTAAAAGAAAAAGGCTGGAGGACTGGCTCAGAAAACATAATCCATCCATCTGTTGCCTGCAAGAGACACATCTTAAGCACACAGACAAGAATATGCTAAGAATAAAGGGTTGGCAGAAAGTCTACCAAGCACATTCTAACTCCAAAAAGGCAGGGGTGGCTATCTTAATCTCTGACAATATTGACTTCAAGATCCAAACCATAAAGAGACAACAGAGGACACTACATAATGCCCAAAGGTTCAATAAACCAAGAAGCAATTAGCATATTTAGCATTGAATATCTAAGCTCCCACCAGTGGTGCGGCGAAGTTTGTCAAACAAACTATTAAAAAGATGAAAAAAGAAATCACAGACTCAACAATCATAGTAGGCGACTTTAACACCCCACTATCAGAAAAGGACAGATCAATGGGAAAGAAGCTCAGCAAAGACGGCATAGAGCTAAACAATGTAATTAGGCAACAGGGCCTGATAGACATTTATTGAGCTTTCCATCCAAACGCAAAGGGTTTTACATTCTTTTCTAGTCCACATGGACCTTTTTCAAGAATAGACCACATGCTGGGACACAAGTCCAGCCTGAGCAAATTTAAGCACATAGATATTATCCAGACATCTTTCTCAGATCACCAGATTAATAAGAGGGTGTCCAGGAAAGCAAGGGCAACCAATTGGAGGATGAACAATGATCTCCTGTAACACAAATGGGTACAGGCCCAGATTAGAGTGGATATCAGGAAGTTTCTAGAAACCAATGAGAACGAGAATACAATGTATCAAAACTTATGGGACACTGATAAGGCAGTTATCAGAGGTAGCTTGATATCATTAAATGCCTATATGAAAAAAGAAGAGCGGCATATGACAGTATGCTAACACAAAACCTCCAACAACTGGAACAGAGTCAGCAGAACCACCCCTCAAACAGCAAGAGAAAAGAAATAATAAAAATCAGGGCAGAGTTGAACCAGTGGGAAGACAAGAGAACAATACAAAAGATAAATGCAGCTAAAAGCTGGTTCTACAAAAGAATTAACAAATTTGACACTCCTCTAGCAAAGCTTACCAAGGATAGAAAGGAGCAAAAATCAATAGCCAGGATGAGGGATGAAGCAGGGGCAATAACAACAGACCCCAATGAGATTAAAAGGATAGTCACAAAATACTATGAAAGTCTGTATTCTAATGAACTCAGAAACCTAGAAGACATGGATAAATACTTGGAAAAACAGTCTCTCCCTAGATTATCTCAGACGCAGATCAATGACCTTAAAAAACTCATAGCTAAAGAGGAAATAGATACAGTAATTAAGAATCTACAAACAAAAAAAGCCCCAGGACCAGATGGCTACAC
>NW_022111373.1:48497671-48508072 GCF_000313985.2 Echinops telfairi | reverse complement strand
AGGGGAAAAAAGGAAAATGAGCTGATTCCGGGAACCCAAGAGGAAAGCGAATTTTGGGAATGATGAGGGCAACAAATGTATAGATGTGCTTTACACAATGATCTATGTATTGTGATGAATTGTATGAGCCCCAATAAATTGATTTTTTTTTAAAAAAAAAAGAAGTCCTTGACCGAAAGGAAGGCTTCCTGCTCCAGCCGCTGTAGTCTCTCTTCATCAGCTGTGGGTTTGGCATTCAGTGGAGATCGACCTTCTCTTGACAGCAGTCTTACTGTGAGTCCATATTCCCAGCTCTTCTTTCTGGGTGGTAGTCAGGTCCTCCAGGAGGGTAGATGTTCAATGATCATTCCTAATCTATTCGTTACACAGGAGATGTCTCTGAATAAATTGCTTAATATTTTTCTCGCTGTTAGTAAGGGTCATTTTGGATCCCTTCTATGACACTCTGAAATAGATAAGAATCTGGCATTTTGATTTGGCACTAACCACAAAAAGATTAAGTTTGATAGCTAAATAAATAAATAATTGTAGCAAAACCTGAACAGTTTTTATGATTGATGCGGCAATAGAAAATTGTGTATTATTATGATCAACCAGCAACTCCTGGGTTAGGACAGGGGCAAAATGCAACTGATCACTTGGGTCTCAGATTGGTGACATCTCCTTGGTGTTTTAAACCTTTTTGTGAGAGAGAGGCGCCTAAGAGAACAGAATCTTCTTTGGCCCTTCGTCTTCTGCGAGAGTGTCAGAGTGGCTCTTGTGTCTGGTTCCTCAATGTCCTGTTGTGTTGCTTCCTGGTCACAGGAGCTATCAACAGAAAACCAACAGTGAAATCACTCAGCCAACTTTGTACCTCTGCATCCACCAGCCAGTGTCCCCTTCTGTCTCTGCCTGTCGTCGTGGTCTGGTCCCTCAATCTCCTGTCCCATTACCTTCCAATCTCAGGAACCTTCAGTAGACTACCCTGACTTGAACCAGACAGGACTTATGTGTTTCTACAACTGTGTAAATTAATTCTTGATTTAAATCTCTCCCTATGTACAACACATACACGCATCCTGGCTTTGTTTCTCCAGAGAAACCAACTTACCCCACATACTGAAATCCATTTTAGAAGTAAATGTCATATAACCATTCTTCTGATTTTATATGTCTCAGGACATCAGAGTTTTCTTCAGCAGCCTCAGTGACTGTGAAGGGGATGGCATATGTGGAGGATGTAGAAGATCAGGACTAGATGTAAACTCAGCAAGACACTCTAAATTGATTTAGTAAGTTATTTATTTAACTCCCTAGTAGCAGGTTTTTCCCCAACAATTTTATTGTATATTATATATCATTATAGTATAAAATAGTCACATATTATACAATTCAACAGTTCAGTCACATCAAGAAGAGTCATATAATCATCATTACCATAAGTTTTAAAACACTTAAACACTTTCTCCATTCTTGTACTCATCGTTACTAGTTTCTCATTTCCCAGCAACAACCTCTGTCATATCCCTTTAAAGATCCAGTAACACCATCAACTATTAAGATGGTGACATAACAAAATTTTACAGCTGTTTGAAATAAACAATATACTGGAATTTGGAGGCGGCAGAAATAATCCAGTTACTATCTCTGTAGATTTACCTACCCCGATTTCATATACAGAAAAATAAAAAATTTTAATTAACAACAATAACAAAGTAAAACATACTAAAAATCTCAATAGAAAAGTAAGCAGAAAAGTTTTTAGACTAGGAGAAGTTTAAAGGGATCATAAGGAAGATCGAGTGGCAGGGTCTTCAATTTTAACCTAACTTCTTCGGCAACAATCCACTTTCAATGCATTCTTCATGATAGCAAGGCTATTCACATCCCTGGTCCATGGTTAAAGGGGATTCTCCTGGGGCTTAATCCGAATGTATTTTATATTCCTTCTTCTTTTTTTAACTGAAACAGCTTTAAAATGGGACATAACCAGACCGTGTACAATGGTACAGATAAGAACTCACAACACAGAGAATCCAGGTCAGATAAACTCCTCAGGAAAAGAATTGGAGTAGTGATACCAGGAGGATAGGGGGAAAGTGGGGAAGAAGGGAGGTGGGAGAACCATCGAAATTATGGACATGTCACCCACACTCACCCACACCCAGGGGGATAAACAACAGAAAGGTAGGTGAAGGGAGACAGTGGTTGGTGTAAGATATGAAAACAATAATCTATAATTTATCACGGGGTGGGGAGGAGGAAAAAAAGATGAGCTGACACTAAGGGCTCAAATAAAAAGTAAGTGTTTAGAAAATGATGATGGCAACATATGTACAAATATTCTTGATATAATTGATGTATGGAATGTTGTAAGAGCCCACAATAACATGATTTTAAATAAATAAACAGTAAAATGGGTCATAAAACCAAACTCACTGCCATCGAGTCGATTCTGACTCATAGCAGCCCGATAGACAGAGTAGAGCTGCTCCTGTGGGTGTCCAGGACTGTAACTCTCTACAGGAGTAGAAAGCCTCATCTGTTTTCTCAGATGCAGCTGGTGGTTTTGAACTACTAATTTTGCAGTTGCAGCACAACAAATAACCACTACTCCATCAGAGCTTCTTACAAAATGGGCCAAAAGGGAGATCATGATAAGATATTACATTTTGACCTATGTCTGCCATCATCAACTTTAAATGTTCTCTGGTAAAAGGTCTATTCATATCCCTCCACTTTGATCAGAGGGAATTCACCAGAAGCTTAATCCATGTTTGAACCCTGAACATGGATTTTTGGAATCTACTGTCTTCCATCACCTTCTGCAACCAGACGTTCAGAATTTGAACTCTGATTATCTCAGAGACTGGGGAGAACTCCATTGTCTCCTTTAGATTTGGATTATGTTATTTTTAATCCTTGGATAACACAGACTGGTGTCTTTCTTTCATGTACACCTAGCTGGCGCCTCACTTGAAAGCTGATTTTTTTTTACAAAAAAGCCTTTAAGACCCCAGGTGCTACTCTTTCTGATAGATGAATACCATATAGTTTCTTCACCACCCTTTGCTATAGTCCCCATGTCTTCAGAGATCTCTCCACGAGGGTAAACATCGAGCAGGGCCACTTCATTAGAATTCATTGTTCTTGCTCAGAGGAGCTGGTTGGAGACAAGCGGACAGCTGTGCCCTGAGGATGTGAAATACAATGTAGTCCCCACTATGTTAGCAAAGTAATTTTTTTAAATAAAAAATTTAAAAGAATTCATTGTTCTTATATTAGAGCTTGAATTAAGCACAAGTCCTAAATTTATTCATTCACTTATGGTTTATAGACATCTCTGGTTCACCTTTAGAAACATCATGGTCATTTTGTGTAAGAGAACATTCTCAATCACCCCCCTTGGGCTTCACTTCCACTGTCGATACTGATAGAGCTCTATAAGGCAGGGTAGAACAGCTATTGTGAGTCTCTGAGCCAATAGTAGTTTTCTTTTTTCTTTAAACAAAATATTTAAATTTTTTAAATCATTATATTGGGGGCTCTTACAGCTCTTATAACCTTCCATATATCAATTGTATCAAGCATATCTGAACATACGTTGCCATCATCATTCCCCAAACATTTTCTACTTGAATAGTTGTTTTCTTGATTTGATTCTTTCTCAGAAAGGACAAGTTATATCTATTAATTGACATTCATTAAAAATTCTGGCTAAGTAAAGTCAATCTTTTATAGAAAATTCTTTGCATGATTAAACTTGCAGTATTTTAGTTCCATGTACTTAAATGATTTTGTAACTTAAAACAATACAAAACACTGCCATTGAATTGATGCTGACTCAAAGTGACCTTACAGGACAGGGTAGAACTGTGCCAGGGGTTTCTGAGACTGTAAGTGTTTAAGGGAGAAAGAAATCTCATATTTCTCCCATGGAGTGGCTGGTGGTTTCAAACTGCTGACCTTGCAGATCGCAGCCAACTCATAACCACTACACCGCCAGGGCTCCTAGAACACTCTATCATTTGAGGGATAGTATAATTTTTGCCCCTATTAAAATGATATGGTAATTTTACTTATAATGTTTGTAGAGCAATAAAGGAAAAGCCTTGTTCAATGTTTAGAATCAAAATTCAAATGCATATTCCAATATACTAGGTCTTGTTCTGAATCATGCTCTCTCCTCCTTTTACACATGCAGAGTTCAGCTTGACCTCTAATTGTGTTGAAGTCAATAACAATTTTGTAGGGGAAGAAGCAAAACTGGGATCATAGGTATTCACTCTCTAGTCATTGTTATAAGGGTCATGCAGCTGGCAGAGAAAAAAGGGTGTCCGAGGAAAACATGTAAGAATATGTGGAAGAAAGGGAAACAAAACAGCCTCATTATGTTTTAAGGCTGATGGCTAGCACTGTAATATCATTGCTGAAAAATCATTAAACCCAAAGGAATTTTTAATATATTCTTATTGTTAATTCATGTTGAGCCACCCTGGAGAAAATCCTCAAAATGATCCCATTTCCTGCTTGCACAGGAAATACCTGTGTTGGAGAAAATTCAACTTCCAATAAACCTGCATGCAAGTGCCAATGTCAAGGTGGCAGACTATTTTATTCTCTAAACCTTGAACAAAAATAACAGTTAGCAGCAGACTGAATTTCCTAGCAGTCTGAGTTTCCCACACTGGGCTTCTTTTACTGACAAGAAACTATGATTTGTGTTACCAAAATATGTCAGCTCCTAATTTGGATGAAGCTGAGATGAATTATACATCGGTCATTAGAAGCAGTGTGGTCTATAGTGAATGAAGGATCGGAACAAAATTCAACCACTGACATGCTGAGTGCTCTGAATAAGTCAATCAACATCCATCTGCCACACACTAAGCATTCAGAAATGGGGGTGTACATGGAACTAATTATTAATTTATGCCCATAAATTATTTTGAACTTCTCATAGTAAAAACATCAAAGACAAAGTATTCCTGAGTATCTACAATGGCTATTATTTTGTTTTCTTCTGAGCCAAAACATAGGTCTCCTCCTACATTACCCTAGCTCTCTGAGTCACTCTGGCCCAGTTATTCCTGCCTGGTTTATTTTTAAAACCACCATTTCTAAAGATTGCCGGTCATCTTCTTGTTTTTTTAAAAATCATTTTATTGGGGGCTTGTACAACTCTTATCACAATCCATACATACATCCATTATGTGTCAAGCACATTTGTACATTTGTTGCCATCATCATTCTCAAAACATTTGCATTCTACTTGAGCCCTTGGTATCAGCTCCTCATTTTGCCCTTCCCTCCCTGGCCTCTCCCTCACAAACCCTTGAAAATTTATAAATTATTATTATTTTGCCATGTCTTACACTGTCTGACATCTCCCTTCATGCACTTTTCTGTTGTCTGTCCCCCAGGGAAGGGATTGTATGTAGAGTCTTGTGATTAGTTCCCCCTTTCTACCCCACCATCCCTCCACCCTCCCAGTATCGCCACTCTCACCACTGGTCCTGAGGGGTTCATCTGCCCTGGATTCCCTGTGTCTCCAGTTCCTATCTGTACCAGTGTACATCCTCTGGTCTAGCCAGATTTGTAAAGTAAAATTAGGATCCTGATAGTGGGGGGGGGAGCATTAAAGAACTCGAAGAAAGTTGTATGTTTTATCCTTGCTACACTGCACCCTGACTGGCTCATCTCCTCCCCTAGACCCTTTTGTAACAGGATGTCCAGTTGCCTACAGATGGGCTTTGGGTCCCCACTCCGCACTCCCCCTCATTCACAATAATATGATTTTTTTGTTCTTTGATGCCTGATACCTGATCCCATCGACACCTCGTGACACCACCTTCCATGTGGGCTCTGTTGCTTCTCAGCTAGATGGCTGCTTGTTTATCTTCAAGCCTTTATGACCCCTAACACTATATCTTTTGATAGCCAGGCACCATCAGCTTTTTTCACATTTGCTTATGCACCCACTTTGTCTTCAGTGATCATGTGTGAGCATCGTGGAATGCCAGTTTAATAGAACAAAGTGTTCTTGCATTGAGGGAGTACATGAGTGGAGGAACAATGTCTATCTGCTACCTTAATACTAAACCTTTAAATATATACACACAGATCTATTTCCCCATCATCATATATAAATATTGTTACATATGTACATGCCTGTATTTAGAACTCTATAAATGCCCTTTGCCTCCTAGTTCTTTGCTCTATTTCCTTTTGCTTTCCTCTTGTCCCTCTATCAGGTTCATCCTTCATTTGGGTTTCAGTAATTCCTCTCAGTTACATTGCCCTTAATCAAGCCCTACCAGGTCTCCTACAACCTCCTCACCACCAAATTTGGATCACTTGTTGTTCGTTTGTCCCTGGGTTTTTAACACCACTTCCTTTCCCCAGTCTCGCCTCTCCTATGTCCCCCAGACTCAGCATCATTGGTCTGTTGTTTTCTCCTCCAGATTGTTTATCCTGCCTATATTATCTAGATAGACCTGCAGAGATAATACCATATATACTCATGTAAAAGCCGAGTTTTTCAGCACAATTTTAATGCAGTTTTTGTGGTAAAATTAGGTGCCTCAGCTGATATTCTGGTCAGCTTATATTTGAGTACATACTGTAATATGCACAAAAAAACAAGACAGAGTAAAACAAAACAACAATGACAACAACAACAAACCAATGACCAAAAAAAGAAAAGCCTGTAAATAGTTCTAGGTCTGTTTGTTGACCTTTAGGAGTGTTTTCCAGTCGAGTCTGATGGGGTGCCACGCTCTGGCCCCAAAGTCTATTTTTGGTACTCCCTCAGGACTTCCTTGCTCTGCTCCCCTTGCTGTTCTGTTGCACACCCTTAGTGTTTTTCTTCGGTTTGGTAGGGTCAGATCGGACGCAATTCCCACACTGTGTCTCCAGTGTTGTCCCCTGTAGGGCTATGGGTCAGTGAGGGATGTCATGTCTCGTAGTGGGTCCAGCCATATAGTCCTCTCTGTGCATTGGCTGCTCTGAGTGGGGATATTGTCCTCCAGGCTTGGTGGGCCAGGATGTGCTCCACTCTCTCTTCCTCCCTGCTTCACTTACTCCTCTGTGCTCTGATCATATATGTCCCTCTCCCTGAGCTGTAGCTTCAGTGCTGTCCTCTGAAGTAAATTATTCTGGGGGGAAGGGCAGCTGTCCACATAATTGGGATTGGGACCGACCCATCAGACCTCTCTACTGGTTCCCTGCTTCATGCTGGTACGTTGCATTCACATCTTGGAGTGCCGGTCATCTTCTATAAGGAGATTCTGTACCATTTCCTATCATAATAGCGATGCCAAGTTCCCATCTAAACCATTTCTTCCCTTTTGTGGAATATAGTTGGAAGAATCAGGGTTGTTTGCTGATCTCAACAGGGAGCTAGCTATATGACAATCACTGAAATTAAATCCTAATAACTTTCTCAATATGTAAAGTCTTGTAAAGTCGAGCCTTAACTATGGTTAGAATTTGGGGGAAAGAGGGAGAGAGACACAGGACAATGTAAAACCATGAAAATTTCAACAAAAGGTAATTCATCTAGGAAATCAATGAATTCAAATAATCAAGCATTACAAAAGATTGCTTAAGGTCTGAGTGGAGGAACCACTGGACTAGAATAACAATTATCAGATGAAATCTAAAATCTTGAAAAGATGCCAAAGGCAAACAAAGTCAATAGGCAAAAGCAATGCTACTGAGAATACCAAAAGTTCAAGATGAACCACCTACTTTACAAATATGTTATACTTGGAACAAGGCAGGGGGGTAAAATGAATGTGATCTGTTCTGTAAAAATACATCATCAGCACTGGCGAAGTAACTGAAAACACACACCTCAAATTTAGGTTTTTTAGAACTGTAGTAATCAAGTTTCATCTTAAAAGTATTGTCAAACCAAATACGCTTATTTTTATTTTTTTTATTTTTGTTTATCAATTTATTGGGGCTCATACAATTCATCACAATACATAGATCAATTGTATAAAACACATCTATACATTTGTTGCCCTCATTATTCCAGCTTATTTTTAAATAACAATACCAGTTTTATATGAAGAAACATAGCTAAGACTAGCAGTAAAATGGTTTCCTCTATATATAAAAACTCACAAAGGCAGTTCTACCCTGTCCTGTCAGGTCACTATGAGTTGGCATTGACTCAATGGCAGGGAGTTATACATAAAAATAGGCACTCTGGTTGCATTGTCAGGTAAATGCTGGACTGCTAACTAAAAGGTGCACAGTTCAAACCCACCAGCTACTTCATGGGATTAAAATGAGGAGTTCTGCTCCCATAAAAATTTACAGGCTCTGAAATTCTATAAAGGGTCACTATGAATTGGAATTTTTTTATATACTTAAATGAATATATATATACATGTATATGCATTAATGTATATATTCTTAGAACCCCTGGTCCTGGTGGTGTAGTGTTTAGCATTGGACCTCTATTCGAGTGGTCGGAACATTGAGTGGAGGGAGCGAAATCATTAGAGTTGACATTTCTAAAGATATTGCATAGCAAGTACTTTTATTTTTATCTTAAAACGACTGCCTTTTTTCGGAAGTAGATCACCAAGTATTTCTCCTGAGATATGGCTTGGTGAACTCACACTGCCAACCTTTCAATTAGCCATCTAGAGACTAACTATGCCACCTGGGGATGCCACCTTTTAAAAACTAAGCCATAAATGTATAGCTAATTACCTCCCTGAACAGCTTCCTTTACCATGAGGTCAGAAAAACGAATGGTGCCTGGCTATATTACCGATCATTTTGATCAAAGATTTTATAAGAAAAAATCCTGATCAAAGTGGGGAATAGGAGTAAAGAAGGGAATGTAGGACAGAAATTCACTTTCTTTTAGACGATTGTAGAAAAATAAATTAGTGCAAAATTTCAAATTTTCTGTAGCCACAGAGGCAGACTAAACCCTCAAAACTCTTGCCATGAAAAATTCTTTAAACCATAAGCCAAAAATAAACTGAAAAAATTTCTTAAAGCCAAATAATCGCTTAGCTTAATTAGTAAAGATCTATTTACATAGGATGAAATAGAAAGCTGCAACTCTACAAATTAAATATGAACTTTAGTCAATTTATGTTACTGGGAAGTCACATTAGAAAAGAGGGAGATAATACTTGTACAATACAAAGAATGGCATTTATGTCCCTGAATTGTACATGTAGAAAATGTTGAATTAGTATATGTCCTGCTGTGTATATTCCAAACAACAAAATTAAAATAAATTATTTTTCTAAGAAGATAAAATAATTAGTGAAATAGTCTGAACCACAAAAGAAAAACAAGGCAAACAAAATTATCATAAACTGAAATCTGCTGATTTAGGGTCTTTTGTAATTTGAAACATTATAATATATTAAACTTTAATATCAGTTATTTATGATTGATATTTTACATTTTAAGTTTACACCAAATATCATTTGATAAAAATCAAAGCAAATGTGTTGTTTAAATTTTTTCTTCTCTCATTTTCACACCAATAGGAAAGCTAAATAAATTAAACCAATCTGGCCAACTACAGGAAACTTAATGAATTCTTGTTCATGCTTCAATATAAAACATGAGGACTGCACAGGAGGAGGGAGATGTGGGCAGATGTATATAAAATAATAGTGAACAATGTATATCTGTTGAGGATTTGGTCAATATTGACCAATAGCTGCCCATTGAAGCTGTGACTCATAAATGAAAATAGTTAAGTGGTCCAATTTTGCGTGCTTCCTCTCATACATCGCAAAACCCCGTGGAAAGTCAGCTGTCAGTGTTTTGACACAGATGGTGTTGTTTATTCTCCTGCCAGCCCCACACATCTCCTTTGTTTCACTGGTTTTTTTAAGAGCCAGACCTTCCCTCCATACAGACCAACCTGCTATCTCTGAGATGCAGTCAATTTGAGATTCCCACCTAAATGGTTTATATTTCCATGAGAAGCAACTAAGATATACTGGACAGAAAAAGAACTCTTTTCTTCCGAAAGATAATATAAAGAAAGTCCAAAGACAGGGGCTCTATATGCAGGCCCATGGAGCAGATTGTATGACACACACCACCAACATTGACTATGGTGTGAACGCCTCTTCCAAAAGTAAGACTAGAATGACTATTGTTTTCATAGATGTACAGAGGTATTAAAAATCAGATGAAGCTTTTTCTCTCATCTCAAACATTTTCAGGTTGTAAATCATTTTTATTTTCAAGTTGTTTAGAAAATTTCTATAGACTACAATCTCTATAGTCTTTCATAATATGTTATTAAAAGAATGTAAGAGGGACAAATTCTTAAAATAGCTCATTTTTCTTACCAAAAGGAACATTTCAGAAAGAATGAAAAGTGTTTCATAGTTTGTTTTTCCTCCACTGGTGTATTCAATAGAG
>NW_022111373.1:48493419-48495349 GCF_000313985.2 Echinops telfairi | reverse complement strand
GGCTGGTCCCAGCCCCAAATACTAAGTGGATGCCTGCCCCTCCCCTGAGAAGAATGTATCTCAAAGGGAGGAGGAGAGACTGGAGTCTTCTTTATTTTTAATGTAAAAATTTCATTTTTTAAAAAGAACATGTTAATTCTGTGAATAACCTTTTCTATATTATTATGTTGCATGGCATTTCAATTCAAGTTACATAATTTCAGCATTTAAATGGTTCTAGTCACATACACTTACGTCAAACGGACAAGAAAATGATTCAATTTTAATGGCTTCAGTCTGCCTTTTCTCCATCAAATGGGATAGGGTAACAATTATTTACAAGTGCTATTAGTGACACAATGCGTGAAGCATTGGGTTGCTAACTGTAAGATCAGCAGTTCAACCCCATCAGCCATTCTATCAGAGAGTGATGAGATTTTATGCTCCAAAGAGATTTATAGTCCAAAGAGAAATTCTACTGTATGAGTCAGAATGGATTGGTAGTTGGCTTTTGTGTCACCTTGGCTGGGCCTGGGTTTTCAGTGTTTGGCAGCCAAGATCTAGTAATTCCCATGTGGAAGAAAGATGGGGTTTTCTACTCCTGTTACAGTCAAGGACACCCACGGGGGGAATTCTCCCCTGTCCTATAAGGTAACTATGAGTTGACATGGACTCTATGGCAGTGAGTTAAGAGAGGGATTCCCTATGATGTGACATAATATAATGTAATCAACTCTATGATGTGATTTGCTGTGAGCATCTAAACAACTTATAAGATTAAGATGGAGTGCAACACTCTTACTCACGTCACAGCCTTGACACAATTGAAATGAGCTTTTCCCGATGCAATTGAAATAGTGCGTGGCCTATTCCTACATAAATAGTAGCTGTGGAAAGATTGCTTGCTTTGTGCTAGATCTCAACCCTGCATCGGGTTCCAAGATGTCCAATTCTCTGGACTACAGCCAACAGCCTGCCATATTGCCTACCAACCTAGGGGTCATCTGATCAGCCATCTGTTCTGCCAAACCTGGTATATACTCGTGTATGAGTCAAGTTTCACAGCACATTTTTTATGCTGAAAAAGCTCCCCTCGGCTTTTACTAGAGTGACGGTCCCACTTCCCTGTTCTCCGGTGAAGTATGGGTGTTCTCCGGTCTCTGCCACTCATCTGCGGGCACCTTCAACCTCCGTGGGTGGTCTGATGACTGCTGATATCGTTGCTATTCTTTTCTCCTGCATGCCGACAGCCTCTGTGTTGTCTGTGCTGTACTGGGCAAGAACCTGCCTGCTTCTGTGTGCTGGTACCTGGGGTGTACTGTATCCTTGTCAGATGCAGCTGCTATTCTCCTACTGCTCTTCTCCAGGGCTGTGACCAATGACGTGGCTTTTACAGTCTTACCCATTCTTGGTCACAGCTCCTTGCTCCACCCAAGCATTGCTGAATACAAGTATCAGGATATCTCTGATCTTGGATATACAGTACGTTTATTTACAATACTTAGTCTGCTATATTTTACTTTTTATCTTCTTATTAATCCCTATCTGGACCCAGAGTGTAGTTTGCATAGAGCAGCCTGTGTTAGGGCTCATAATATAGACGCTGCATTGTGTACACACTGTGTTACTGCATGTGTTGCATTAGCACTTCCCATACACATGCAGTAACCCAGCACATGCAGAAACATAATGCAGCATGTATATTATGAGCCCTAACACAGGCTGCTCTATGCAAACAGTCATGTCATCACATGCTGGAATATCTTCAGCCTGCATTAGACCCAAAACTATAGAAGTTGCTGTGTGTAGATGCAGTAAGGCAATGTATATAGTAATGCAGCGCATACAGTAACACAGTGTGTATAGTATGAGCCCTAACACAGGCTGCTGTATACAAACATAGTCATGTCATCACATTCTGGAATATTATCACACCAAACTCTCCAAACCC
>NW_022111373.1:48490914-48492714 GCF_000313985.2 Echinops telfairi | reverse complement strand
CAACAAATTAAAAGCACCAAGCATTGAAAATTTTGTTGCATTAGCAGGATAGTGTACCTGCTTCATGAATAGGTTTGCCCTACGTTTGTGGCAAAAACACAAGATTTCACAAAAGTTGCCAAAAGACCTTGATGAAAAAGTGATGTCATTCCATTCATTCATCATGAAACAAAGAAGGATCCATAACTGTGACGTGGGAGATATTGGGAATATGGATGAAACACCTATAATTTTTTATCTTCCAAGCAACAGAACCGTGGCAAGTTTGGGAGAAAAAACTATTTTACTCAGAACAACAGGAAAGGACAAAAACCATTTCACAGCCATTCTGTCGTGTTTGGCTAATGGAACTAAGCTGCCGTGTGTCATTGTTCAGTATTATTATCTCCATCTGTGGATTCTGTGATGTCATCTTATACCTTTTGTATTGGGTGTTTTCTCACCTTCCTTTCTCATTAGTGTGTTGTGCGTGCGTGTGTGTGTGTGTGTGTGTGCATCATTCTTGAGTTCTTTCCATCCTTAAGCCAATGCTACCTTGGGGTCTGTTTTCTCTTTGTTGCCCTCTGGGTGAGTTTGTTCTATGTGGCAGTCTCTTATTTATGCTTGATGAGCTTTGTTCTTCTGCCCATACAGGGTCGGCAAGGATCTTTTGTAGGGCTGGATTTCTTCTCATGTATTCTTTGAGTTTTTTCTTGTCTGGGAAGACTTGCTTCCCCATCTATCTTGATCGATAATTTGTGGGTAGAGAATTCTTAGGTTTGCATTGTTTTCCTTCAGTTTTTGGAATATGTTATTCCACTGTCTCCTCTTCTTCATAGTTTCTGCTGATAGGTCTGAGCATATTCTTATTTGGGAAACTTTATATGTGATTGCTTGCTTTTCCTTAGCTGCTCTCATGATTTTTTCCTTTTCCTCAAAGTTGGGTAGCTTAACTATAATTCTACTGTTGCTCCTCTTCATATCATCAGACATAACTCTTAAGTTTCCTTCAGCTTCTCTGATGATCTTATTAGATTTTTGTTCGAGTTTGCTAAAGTCTGCTTGGCTGTCCTCTACCAAGCACTTAGGGAAGAATTAACACCAACCCTACATAAACTCTTCCAGAACAAAGAAAAAAACAGCAAACTCCCAAACTCCTTCTTTGAAGCTAGTATAAGTCTCATACAATAACCAGGCAAGGATCCCACAAGAATCAAGAACTATAGACCAATATCCCTAATGAACATCAATGCAAAAATCCTTAAGAAAATACTGGACAATAGAATACAAAAGTATGTAACAAATAATTCACCATGTCCAAGTGGGCTTCATACCAGGGATGCAGGGATGGTTCAATATACAAAAGACCATTAGTATCATTCGCCACATTGACATGAAAAACTATAAGAACCACATGATAATATCAATAGATGCAGAAAAAGCATTCGACAACATCCAACACCAATTCCTGTTTAAGACATTTGAGGAGATAGGAATGGAAGGAAAATTCCTCAAGACAATACAAGCTATATATGAAAAAGCTAACAGCCAATGTGATAGTCAATGGAGAAAAGGCTAACAAAACCCCACTGAAAAAGGGGACCAGACAAGGATGCCCCTTGTCCCCAGTCTTCTTTAATATCCTACTGGAGGTTGTAGCTAACAGCATAAGGCAAAGAAAAGACATCAAAGTATTTGTCTGGGGAAGGAAGAGGTGAAACAATCATTATTTGCAGATGATATGATTCTATATATGGAAAATCCTAAAAGCTCCACAAGGGGAGTACTGGAGGAATAGAGAAGTTTGGCAGAGTGGCAGGA
>NW_022111373.1:48484095-48485323 GCF_000313985.2 Echinops telfairi | reverse complement strand
CCAAAGTACGTGAGACTTTGTCAGTTTATTGCTCAGGTTTCATGGAGGGGAGGTGATCACTTAGCCTTGGAGATCTTGGTTTTCAAAAAGTCATCTCTTCCTCAAATAATGGTCTAGATAAACTAGTGATGCTGTTTTGGCTTGAAGATTTCAGTCAGTTTCAGGAAACACTCCAAGGACCAGACTGGGAGTTATGCTTTAGGGTAAATCTGTAATTATTTTTATGGCTCTGCAAGACAATGCTCTTTGAAACTCTTCCTAACCACAAATTATTTATCACTTATCTTTTAACCATTTATCCATGGCAATGCCAATAAGATTTAGTTTGAGTATTTTGAAGTTCTTTCATTTAGGTAATATTTTTTACTCTAGTCAAACTGTCTACCGTTGTCTGTCACTTTGCTGTACTGTGATGGCTTGTGTGTTGCTGTGACAATGCTGAAAGCACATGTCACTGGTATTTCAAATGCAGCAGGGTCACCAAGAGCAAATAGGTTTCAGCGGAGCTTCCAGCCTAAAAACAGACCACAGAAAAAGACTCACCTTCCTCATTTCAGAGAGAGTAGCCACTGAGGATGCTGCAAGACTTGATAGTGGTTCATTCTGTTGTGTATAGGGTGGCTGATAGTGGTTCATTCTGTTGTGTATAGGGTGGCTGATAGTGGTTCATTCGGTTGTGTATAGAGTGGCTATGGGTTGGAACCAACTCTATGGTGCCTAACAGCAATAGTCAAAATGTTTCCCCTGTTTTCAAATTACATAGAAATAAACTCCATTCAATTTTTATCGTTTACATAATATTATTCTAACATCTGCAAGAATCAATACATTTTGAGAAGGTGAGAGGAGGGAAAAGTGGTTGATTCCTGAAGGAGAGCCTATAAGGAGAGAAAGTTTCCTATGGTAAAGTGTATATCCACTATAATCTTGCAAAATGAATAGGTTAGAGCTCCCATCGGATACCTGTTAATGGAGGGAGGGAAATGGAGACAAAAAGAAGCGCAGTTTTAAGGACAATGCCATAAACTGGTTCCACAGCAGAATAAATGAGGGCCTTCTTTGCCATGGACACGTATATGAAGTCCTCTGCCTGGGCACAAAATCACAAGGGGGATGGCTATGCTTCCACAGAACACTGGTTGTTGTTGTGAGGTGCCATTGAGTCTGTTCCATCACAGTCACCTTATATAGACTAGTACAAAATTCTGCCTGCTCTCGTGTGATCTTC
>NW_022111373.1:48476914-48483868 GCF_000313985.2 Echinops telfairi | reverse complement strand
GATACCAATATATAAAGTGCTCTTCAGACTCACAAAACACATGCAATGATGCTGAGAAGATCACAGGCCAGTGGGTAGAAAGTCTTTGGATCCAGTGGTGTTGTAAGCCTCTCAGCACTGGCAAAGGTCTCCATGTGGCTTCTCCAGCTTCCAGGGCTGCATAAGGGTAGTTCCATGTGGCTTCTCCTTAGGGATGTCTCGAAGGAAGTGAGCAGAGATAGAGATGGTACAGAGGCCTCACTGGCTATGTGCTGATTAACAGACTAGGCTCTACCCCTTCACTCTTAATCCTCAAATTGACAAACAACTATATAACTACCACATGGACATTCCTCTTTTCAAGGCCCTGCCACTTTACCAAGTATACTGTCCTTATCCAGGGACTGTTCTCTCAAATGGCAGATTGAAAAGAGAAACTAAAATTTTCTAGCAAAGTTCGCTAAAACCTAGAATTAAAAAACCAATCAGGAAGAACACATTTGGCACATCTGAGACTGAATGAACTAACAAAAAACTCCAAATCTTGAGAAGCAACATTGAGAGATTCTATAAACAAGGTTTAAGGTGATGAACATAAGCTCTGATTGATGCTACAAAGTTTCCTGGTGAAGAGAGAAAAGACGGTATCCAGTGGAATAGAAGAACCGTGAGTTTAAAGAGCCTGTTATGGCCCTATGGCTGCCACCTTAGTCTAGCCAAAGCCAAAGGGGTGGGGGGGATCACTGCCATGGAGTCAATGGTGACTCATAGCAAATCTAATCTACCTTACAAATCTTGCTAGATCAGAAGATGTACACTGGTACAGATAAGAGCTAGAAGCACAGGGAATCCAGAACAGATAAACCTCTTAGGACCAATAATGAGTGTAGTGATACCAGGAGGGGAAGAGGAAGGTGGGTGAGAAAAGGGGAACCAATCACAATGATCTACATATAACCCCCTCCCTAGGGGATGGACAACCAAAAAGTGAGTGAAGGGAGACATCAGACAGTGTAAAACATGAAATATATATAATTTATAAATTATCAAGGGCTCATGAGGGAGGGGGAAAAATGAGGAACTGATACCAAGGGCTCAAGTAGAAAGACCATGATTTGAGAATGATGATGGCAACCAATGTGCAAATGTGCTTGACACAATGGGTGTATATATGAATTGTGATAAGAGTTGTACGAGCCCCTAATAAAATGATTTTTTAATTAAAATTTTAAAACTTAAGAATTTTAAAAAATGAAGTAGAACCCTCCACACTGGGGCAAAATACTAAAGGTATGCAACAGAGCAGCAAAGGGCAGCAAAGCAATGAAGTCCCTGAGTAATACTAAAAATAGATTTGGGGGCCAGAGCGTGACACCCCATTAGACTGGACTGGAAAACACTCCTAAAGGTCAATAAACAGACCTAGAACTCTTTATAGACTTTTCTTTTTTTATCGTTGGTTTTTGTTGTTGTTGTTGCTGCTGTTTTGTTTTCTTTTGCTGCTTTGTTTTGCCCTGTCTTGTCTCTGCATGTCTATCTAGGTAAGATAGGCTGGATAAACAATCCAGAGGAGAAAACAACAGGACTAATGGTTCCAGAGTGGGGGGGACACAGGAGAGGGGGAAGTGGGGGAAAAGAAGTGGATGTTAGCAAACTCAGAGACAAGGGAACAACAAGTGATCCAAAATTGATGTCAAGGAGGGCTTAGGATGCCTGGAAGGGCTTGATCAAGAGCAACATAACCAAGAGGAATTACTGAAACCCAAATGAAGGCCAAAATGATAGGGGAACAAGAGGAAAGTAAAAGGAAATAAAGCAAAGAACTAGGAGGCAGAGGACATTTATAAAGGTCTAAATACAGGCACATACATATGTAAATATATGTATATATGACGATAGGGGAATAGAACTATGTACATATATTTATAGGTTTATTATTAAGGTAGCAGATGGACATTGGGCCTCTACTCACGTACTCCCTCAATGTAAGAACACTTTGTTCTAGTAACCTGGCATTGCATAATGCTCTCCTTCCCAACACGATCACTGAAGACAAGATGGGTGCATAAGCAAATGTGGTGAAGAAACCTGATGGTGCCCCGCTATCAAAAGATTGTGTCTGGGGTCTTCAGGCTTGAAGATAAGCAAGTGGCCATCTAGCTGAGAAGCAACAAAGTTCACATGCCGGAAGCACACTTGCCTGTGTGATCATGAGGTGCTGACAGTATCAGGTATCAGGTATCAAAGACCCAGAAAAAAAATTCTATCATTGTAAATGAGGGGTGTGTGGAGTGGAGACCCAAAGCCCCTCTATAGACAATTGGACATCCCCTTACAGAAAGGTCACGAGGAGGAGATGAACCAGTCAGGGTACAGTATAGCACCAATGAAACATACAACTTTCATCTAGTTCTTTAATTCTTCCCCCACCCCCCAATGACCACCACTATCATGATCTGAATTCTACCTTATAAATCCAGCTAGACAAGAGGATGTACATGGGTACAGATAAGAGCTGGAAACGCAGGGAATCCAGAACAGATAAACCCCTCAGGACCAATATTGAGACTAGTGATACCAGGAAGGGAAGGGAAAGGTGGCAAGAGAAAGGGGGAACTGATTATAACGATCTAAATAAAACCCTCTAACTAGGGGACCTACAACAGAAAGTGGGTGAAGGGAGGCATCTGTCAGTGTAAGACATGGAAAAAATAATAACAATTTATAAATTATCAAAGGTTCATGAGGGCGGGAGGGTGGGCCAGGGAAGGGGAAAAAATGAGGAGCTGATGCCAAGGGCTCACGTAGAAAGAAAATGTTTTGGAAATGATGGCAACAAATGTACAAATGTGCTTGACACATGGATGGATGTATGGATTGTGATAAGAGTTGTAGGAGCCCCCAATAAAATGATTATTTTCAAAAAGAATGAAATAGAAAAGAAAACAAATAGAATAATTGCGCTTTTAGTATTGTTCTTAGACAAGTGTGGCATTGTTGGGTGCCAATCCATTCTTCATCTCTCTTCTTTTGTCTCATTATGATTAAGAATTTTTTAGACTATATATGTTTTTTCAAAAAGAAAGGGATGATGGCAACATAAGTCCAAATGTGCTTGACACAGTGGATGGATGTATGATTATTGTAAGAGCCCTCAATAAAATGATTAGAAATGAATACTAATGCATCACAACAACAACAAATAAGCAAATGTGGTGAAGAAACCTGATGGTGCCCCGCTATCAAAAGATTGTGTCTGGTGTCTTCAGGCTTGAAGATAAGCAAGTGGCCATCTAGCTGAGAAGCAACAAAGTTCACATGCTGGAAGCACACTTGCCTGTGTGATTCAAATTGGAATTCAAATTGCTTATTGAAAATTTCCTAGGAATTTTCCCTCGGAAAATTGTTTGTGGAATTTCCTGAAAGAATAGGCCCAGTCCATCTTGAAGGACCTAGACTGCTGACAGTGCCTATGAATGACTCACAGCCTCAGGCTTAGCATCTCTACCTGAAAGAGCTTGCTCCCCTTTGTTACAGAGCAAATTGAGAGATTTCTACTCCTGTTGTCAGGATGATGACACACCACACCTGATGTAAGTAAGAAGTCGCTACAGAAGAAGAGATTTCGGTCCTGATCCCATAAAGAATTATTTTTATAAAATCTCAGTGGGGAGTGAGGTATGGAGTGAGCAGGCATGAAATCCTTACAATATCTTGGGAGTACATTTCCCAGAAACTTTTTCTACCCCCAGTAGAACTTCTCGCCAGTCTCTTCCTCTAAAATATTTTAAAAGCCTGTTTTCACCCTTGGGAGCCAGAGAAGGACCAGAAAACCAGTCATGCAGACTGGTGGGGTGATTTCTTCCCCTCCTGGGAGATGCTCAGTAAAACTTCTCTATGCAAAAACCAATTAAATAAATAAAAGGGCACTTAATGGAGAAAAGATGGAAGTTCTCAAGGACTTTGTCTTACTTAGATCCACTTTCAATACTCATGGAAGCAGCAGTCAAAAGATCAAATGACGCCTCACATTGGGTAAAGACTTCTTTAATCTGTTGGAAAGCAAGGATGATACATTGAGAGGACAAGGTGCGCCTGATCCAAAGCAGGGTATTTTCAATTGCCTTATATTCATGTAAATGTTGCACATTGGTTAAGGAAGACAGAAGAAAAAGCAATACATTCAAACTATGGTGTTGGCAAAGAATATTGAAATTACCATGGCCTGCTACAAGAACAAACAAATGTGTCTTGGAAGCAGTACAACTTAGAGGCAAAGATGGCAAGACTTCAAATACTTGGGATATGTTGCCAGGAGAGACCAGCCCCTGGAGGAAGACATCTTGCATGCTTGGTAAAGTAGAGGGGCAGTGAAAAAGGAGAAGGCCCGGGACAAGGCATTGACACAGTGGCTGCAACGATGGCCTCAAAAATAAGAACAGTTGTTTGCATGGTGCAGGGCAGGCAGTATTTTGTTCTGCTCCCCATAGCGTCACGGTGAGTCGAAACCGACTTGAGGGCACCTCACAACCACAGGCACAATGCAAAGTAACATGAAAAGAATCATTGTACAAGTTATACTCATCTGGCTTCCAGTTACTGTCCTGGATCTCATTAGTTTTAGGTTGTGCCGGCTGGTAAGATTTCTTTCTGGAATGCTATAACTAGATGGCTATCCCTGGACTTTAATGGCTGTCAGAGTGGAAAGCATGACTGAATAAGGCCCTCTTTACCATGGAGAGAGTTGGGATGCTGGATCTAGTGGAATGCAGGAGAGGGCATCTTTTAGGTCCAGGACAGAAAACCACGGAGTTTGAGAAGTAATCTACCCCAGAATGATGCAAGGTTTTGGCACAGTAGGGTATACAGAGATGACTGCCTCACTAATTACCCTTGATTCATGAATCACCTTTGAGGTCCCATCCTTAGTCCTAACTGGTAGGATATGAGAATTGGAAAGTGAATAGCAGGTTGGTCACTATCAGTTTATGCAGTAGGAATGTGTCGATATTTTTTTTTAGCCCTTCTCTGGCTTCTAGAAGGGTGGGATATTGCCTCCTGTAGGGAAAATAGGTAGTCTTTGAGTCTAATCATAATGGGCTTGACATAAAGTCCCTGACCTGGAATTCAAGTTGCACCCCGAGTATTCAGCTGCTCCTCTTTATCTACATTAATTTCACCTGACTCTCTTGACAGCTGGTGTGGTAATAGGAACGGGTTCCTCGGCGTTCACGGAGATCACCGAGTCTGATTTTACTCAGAAGGTGTTTCCTACTAATAGAACAGAACATTCAGGCATAACCAACAAGAGGACACGGGACTGAAATATTTTGAGGGAAGCCATTCGCAGTTGGAGGTCAGCATGGAGGAAACAGCTCTTGTGTAGATTAACAGGCCTTATGGCTGCTTCAAGGGTCACCCTATGCTCTGTCCCACTGATGGCAATGTTATGGCCAGGAGCTGAGCCGAGGGAAAGGCTCCTTCGGTACAAGGCCATGGTGTTGGAAAACCTGAAGTCCTCTGGGTCCTCACAGTAGTTCCTCTCCCAATGGCCACACTTCTGGCATAGGAGACACAACTTCCAGGGATTCCTCAACTCAGGACATTCTCACTTCCAGCATCAGGCTCCCCACATCTGTGGCAGTTCCCATTGAGAACACCTCTGGTGCAAGCCCTGAAGCCACTGTCCCTGCGGGACAGCCATTAGCTGAGTCTGACATTTCTCCTCATTCTCCACAGCTCCCTCCTCCTCCTCTCTATCCAGATTCTAGATGGGGTTACTGAACACTTTCCTGACTTTCATAATTTCTTCCTGATGTCTGAGACAGATTGAATTATAAACGTATCTTTTAACATTGTCCATAGGATTCTGAAGGTCCAAGTCAGTATGTACTTGGTCAATTGTTGCTAGTTTGTTATAATTGACTGGTTTCTGTTGCAAATTTTTCATTTCTTGTAAAAGTCAGTGGTCCCTTGTAAATGCATGTGATCCCATGGCCATTTCTCTGCTGTTGAATCATAATCCCAGTGGGGAACAGCATGCAGTGCTGCTTCTGTCCCTAGTGGATAATTAGCAGTTTTAATATGCATTCAGTAGCATATGCCAAGGCTTTTCCCTTAAGCCTGACTGTCAAAGATGACTAAATCCTCTTGAAAAGTCAGATTGACATCTTTTCAAGACAAGTCAAAGGTTAGAGTTCTCTTTCTCCATTCTGTAATGAACTTTCTGGGGTCAGTGGTAAAACTCCCAGGTTTATTTTTAAGTGCTGTATGATAAATGGGGCTTGGATCCTGATGATATCTTCTTACCCTGGGGTTTTTTTGAGAGGAAAGAGTTGAGAGTATCTGCCCTTAGGCAGCTGGTTAGGTTCTATCTGGCTTGCCACCTTGTTTTCATTGGGATTTACAGGTTCTGAATTACAAGGTACTGGTTCTGTTAGGTTTCTGGGGTGGTGTGCCTCGGCTGCTTCTCAACACTGAAAGAATTCATGCAGCAGAAGCAATTTGTAAATCCAAGTAATTTTTATAAAGGAAAGGGAAGTTTTAGGTATTACAGTCTCAGCAGTGTACACTATCCCTGGGAAAGGGGGCCCTGAGAAAATTCGCGTCTGAAAATGGCCGCTTCAGTATAGCACTGGAAAACCTGCGGAAGGAGAACAGGAACAGGAATGGCAATCCGGGGTGCGGAGCCAAAAGCAGGTCACCCCAAGAGAGCACCCTGAGAGAGAGGCCTGAGAGAGCTCTGGCGGCCAGCCTTCTGACCCGCAAGGGAACAGCCAAACAAGAGAAGAGAGCTCAGCCTGCCCCTGGCTTGCATTTCTTCCCTCCTATCCCCATTGGCTGGGGAAGTGTGGTTGAGGGTACTGGCCGACTTACTGGCTGAGTTCAGGTGCCCCTCCTAGTAACACCTCATGCTGTGACTCCGATGCATTGAGCAGTTACGTCGTCCATTGAGGGACCAGCATAAGTGAAATT
>NW_022111373.1:48467948-48476549 GCF_000313985.2 Echinops telfairi | reverse complement strand
GGTTGAGGGTACTGGCCGACTTACTGGCTGAGTTCAGGTGCCCCTCCTAGTAACACCTCATGCTGTGACTCCGATGCATTGAGCAGTTACGTCGTCCATTGAGGGACCAGCATAAGTGAAATTCCCCTTGGGAACTAATCTACTCTCTGATTTATTTTCTTCCCTCTTGTATTACTCTTGTGCAGTGAGGAGAATTTGGAAACAGGGACATGTTTGGGGATAAAAGGTATGTCTGTATTTGTATCCAGGCTTGCTAGACTCTGAAGAATAAAGGATTATTGCCTCCCTCACGCTTATCCCCCTGGTCTAGATATCTGGATGTTCATCAGGAATTTAAGATAAACTCCATATCGTGAAGGTGCCTTAAAGGGAACTCCATTGGAAGACGCTATACCTTAACAACCAACTCTATGGTATGTGATTGTTAAACGGGCTTGGTCAGAGGAGTGCCCTGGACTTGCTCTGGCTTTTCTATATCCCCAGGATATCCCCAGACCCATAATATGATACGACAACCAGGAGGCAACCCAGGGTTATGAGACTCTCCTCTCTGTTCTTGTCCTGCTTGCAAGAAAGAATTTAAAGGAGGGGCAGCATTCAGACCAGAGTCAGCAGAAAAGTTTGAACAGAACGAGTAAGTTTTTTGAGGAGAGACTTTGGCTAGGACATCAAAGGACCCCCAGCTAATCTGAGGGCCTTCCCAAATGAGGAATCAGATTTGGGGACCTTTCACTATTGACTGGCTTTCTAGTGGGTCTTCTGCTATTGGGTGGCTTTCTGTAACAGATCTCTTCTTTCCAGGTAAATATACTCCTGCACCCCAGAATTCATGCTGTGTATTTTTCACCAGACCAAGAAGCCCAGGGTCAATTCAGCCATCATAGGTTGAATGTGAACATTTTGTCTTTCCCTGCCCATCCCCTTTCAGTATTGCTGTCTTCCATGGATAGGAAATGTGTTCTATCTCCCTTTTATCTTCTTTTGGACTAGGGGGTGGGGATGGGGAACTGTCCCTCCATGTTCCTTTTGTATTAAGATTCCTTCATTGCCACCCTATTTCCTCCCTTTGCCCAGTTCTGTCTAGCTAATAGCAGTATGATCAAATTTGATAATTTTTTCAAAATATTCCAACATAGAATCTGCCACATGATAAAAACTTAATGATAGAGTATGTTGGGTCCTTCCCTTTCCTTGATCTTTGTCTGTCTTAGTAATTGAAACTGTGAGTCAAACCAAGCATAATAAGGAACCACAGATCATGTCTGACTGCATGGATCATGTGGATTGCAAGCAAAAGAATTAAACTATCCTCGCCTTTTGTGTGTGAGAAGTGAGATGCATATCTTAGCGGGGAAATAGACTGTTTATAAATGTCTTCTTTGATAAATCCAGGGCTTATGTTAAGAAATCAAAGCCTTCATTAATGGTTGTACCTTCTTTCTAAATCAAGTAAGGAGATGTAGAATCTGGCTTATGAATTTCTCTACTCTTTTAAAGCATTGAAAATGTCTGCATTTATCTTTCAAAAACAAACCAGAAGGCAGTAAGAGAAGAGAAGCAAATAAAAAGGAAACTGTACTACAAGGTGTTTTCTTTTTATTGACAACTGAATGCCCATTGAAATTCAACAGAAAGTTTAGTCAAATAATTTGAGAGTAATCAATGTTCTAAGAAACTTCTGATGCACTGCATGTCCTATTTTACTGTTCAGCAGCTCCAAGGGCCCTTGTCCCGTTAGTTTTGACAGACTCCAAGCAGAATGCTTAAAAATAAACAAAAAGCCACTACCTAGAATATAAATAAAGTGCCTTGGGCCTTTTAGATTTTATATTACTATGTGGGAAATAAATTAATCATATTGACTCTTCTGTGTATATTTTATATTACATTGCATCTCTGATGTATCACCACCTATCAATTAGTTTGCCTTCCTATGGTGGCTTACATGTTGCTGTGATGCTGAATGCCATGCTACCAGTATTTTAAATAGCAAGGTCACATGTTAGACAGGTTTCAGTATAGATTCAGACTAAAATAGACCAGAAAGAAGTACCTGGCATTCTCTTTCCAATGTTTAGTCAATGAAAACTTTATGGGTCACAATAGAATTTTTTTGGCTTGTTTGCTTTGGACACCTCATTAGATGAGACGAATCACTGGAGGCGGACATCATGTTCAATGAAGTAGAGGGCCAAGGAAGGCAAGGGGTACCTGTGGTAATGTGGATTGGTTCAATAGCTAAAACCATAGACTTGACCATGATAATGATTGTGAGAATAATACAAGGCCAGGCAATACTTTATTCTGAACTCAATAGCATCTATATCTCTTTTCTTATAGATACATGACACATGCCCTCTATGGTATATCTCCATCTATAAAGTAGGATCATGTTGTCATATTTCTGAAAACTCCAAACCAAACACTGCTAACAAATAAATTGTTACTCATAGTGATCCAATAAGGCAGAATAGAAATGCTCCCTCGGATTTCTGAGGCTACAGAAAGCATATCTGTTTCCTATGGCGCAGCTGATGGGTTCAAACTAACAAACTTTTCGTTACCAATCTAACACATAACCCATTATGGCACCAGGGCTCCTTTTATTTCTAAAAGAAGTCTCAAAATACTTTGCAATATGTGATCTTCCCTCCCAATAAGCCAAAGAGTTCTGTTCTGAGGTAAACAGAGACCCCAAATTAAAATACATTTTACAGAGGCACATTTACTAAGTCTTAAACAGAACAAAGACAAAAGAGTAACCTGGATGAGGGAGATCATTAGCATGAGGCCCTACTGGTTTCCAAAGGATTCACAGCCACAAAGCTACTTAAATATCACTTAGGGAGACAAGGAAACTCATAAAATCATGACTGATGGCTGATCAATTTATCACTGTCACAGGTGCGACTACAGAAGCCAGAAAGGGACCATGATTGAGACACTGGCATTACTGTAGATTAGGAAAACATGTAAGGTTGATTCAGGTTCTTTTGAGCAAGGTCAGGCAAGACTCAATTTAGTGGCCAGAGGCCCACACTCCCACACAAGTTCCTGAGGGAAACTTCTAACCTGGCCGGGAAAGTCATAGCCATCCACGTTTAAACACACTGCGTGGGGGGGCAAAGCTTTTTACATTGCTGGTCGGTGGTCGGAAAGAATGCAATGGAATATTAAATCTACATGGAGCCTCTAAATGGATGCAGGGTTCCCACTGTAAGCTTCATGGTCTTTTGCAGACCTGGTGCTCAGAACTTAAGTTCAAATACAGTCCTAAACTACTTATTCCCTGGCATGCCTTTTATGGGGCACCCCGACTAGTGTCTAATAATCCAAACAATGATAAATAAGCAACAAACCAGCTGCTGCTTTTATCTAGGAGACTGTGTCCATTTCCATTCTATAAACATGTATTGCACTCCTATCATGTGTGAGACAAGAGTATGAAAGGCTATGTTTAATTTTGGTACGAGTGATATCCAGTTTACAAAATCAAGCTCCTGAGTGATCCAGGATTCCGGAGTGCTTCCATAATTCTAATCAAAGTAAATTAGACAGCCATTCATTGGAGAAACGGAACATAGCTCTAACAGATAAAAGACTCAAGGCTCAAGCAATGCAACGAGTTACGATATCAAGTCACCTACCTACTATAATTGCAATATGGTTTCTCTATCTGATCACTAATCAGGTTTTTCTAATTCAGAATTACTTAAAACTTCAGTCTGTTTGAAAGTGCTTCTGATTTACTATCACATTCTGACAATGACCTTCACGGCTGCACCGCATCTTTACTGATGCTCAAGCGTAGTTGCTGTCCAATTGCTCTGTACTCGACGATCTTTGTAATTATTATGCTGACATGACACTTTAGAAACAGATATTTTATTATACTCTGACAGCTTATCTTAATATACGAGGGGTACCAAAAAAATTGATCTCTTTTTCAAAGCTGTGTATTTAAATTTTTTTACACAACAACCTATCACCTTCAAAGTACTCTCCATTACATGTAATACATTTGTCAAATCTATGATTCCATTCTTGGAAATATTTTTCAAACTCATCTGTTTGGATGGGTGACGGAAACTCCCTTGTTTTTTTCTTCACCTCTTCTACATCCCCAAATTGCTGTCCTTTCATGTCCCTCTGCATTCAGGGAAACAAAAAGAAGTTACGTCAAGTGAGGTCAGGTGAGTAAGGTGCATGGGGCAGGGGAGACATGATGTTTTTTGCCAAAAACTGGCACACTGAGATGACTGTGTGAGCAGGTGCATTGTCATAGTGGCAAAACCAGTCCCCCATCTGCCACAAAGCAGGCCTTTTTTGTTGTAGACTATTACACAATTTTTTCAGAACCTCTAAATAGAAAGCTTGATTAACAGCCAGACCTGGTAGAACAAACTCCAAATGCACTAAAAGTTGACATTTTCATCTGTGGACTCTCAGAACAAGGTTTGTTATCAACCAACATCTCACCTTTTTTGAAATGAGAAAACCACTTATATTTTTCCTATAGCACTGCCCTTGTAAGCTATATTCAACAGTTCCTGTGACAGTTTTCCTGAACAGGAAACAAAATTTCACACTGTGACCAGAGACCCTTCCCAGGCATCACTTGCTCACTTAGCAGCAGGAAAAAATGCGTGCTGTGAAAGCTCTGCCCAGCGTAGCTTTCTCTGGTTTTGGTGGGGGTGCCCCTCCATATAGACGCTTTTTTAAAAAAGTTCTCCTGTTGCTTTAAATAATTTTATATTAACTTAACCTTGACTGTCCAAGAAGAATGACAAAAGGAGAGATAGAGATGCTTAAAGGATTCATAGACTAGTAGTCTACTTCAGAAATATGACACTGACTTTGACGTCAGAGACTTGGAGCTACGCTTTTATCCTTGATGTCTTTAAATTCTTTTTTTGTTTGAAAGCTTTATTTTTGTTCTCACCAATACAATCTAAGTTGTTTATTTATATTATTGTTTGATTTATTTCGGAATCATATAAAAGAGTACAAAGGAAGAATCTTTGGTAATTTCAAATTGTTATATACTCTGCTTAGTGATTATTGTACTCATAGTTTCATAAAAGTTTGTCAGTGCTCCAGTTCCGTGGGGGACATGGGAGAGGGGGAGGAGGGGGGAAGGGAAGAGGGGATAACAAACCCAGGGACAAGGGAACAACAAGCGATCCAAATTGGTGGGGAGGTGGGTGTGGGAGACCTGGTAGGGCAGGATCAAGGGGAACATAACAAAGAGGAAGTGCTGAAATCCTGGTGGGGACTGAGCATGATAGTGGGACAGGAGGAGAATCAAGGGAAATAGAGGAAAGAGCTGGGAGGCAAAGGGCATTTATAGAGCTCTAGATAAATACATGTACATAGGCAAATATATTATTGAGGATGGGGAAATAGATCTATGAGCCTAAATTTATAGGTTTAGTATTAAGGTAGCAGAAGGACATTGGGCCTCCACTCAAGTACTCCCTCAACACAAGAATACTTTCTTCTAGTAAATTGGCATTCTATGATGCTCACCTTCCCGACACAACCGCTGAAGACAAAGTGGGTGAATAAGCAAATGTGGTGAAGAAAGCTGATGGTGTCCCGCTATCAGAAGATATAGAGTCTGGGGTCTTAAAAGCTTGAAGGTAAACAAGCGGCCATCTAGCTCAGAAACAACAAAGCCCACATGGAACAACATATCAACCTGTATGATCACGGGGTGTCGAACGGATCACTGAAGACAAATGGGTGCATAAGCAAATGTGGCGAAGAAAGCTGATGGTGCCCGGCTATCAAAAAGTATAGCGTCTGGGGTCTTAAAGGCTTGAAGGTAATCAAGCGGCCATCAAGCTCAGAAGCAACAAAGCCCACATGGAAGAAGCACACCAGCCTATGCAACCACGAGGTGTTGAAGGGATCAGGTGTAAGGCATCATCAGAACAAAAAATCTTACCATAGTGAATGATGGGGGGAGTGCGGAGTGGAGATCCAAAGCCCATTAGTAGGCCACTGGAGATCCCTTTGCAGAGGGGTCTCGGGGAGGAGATGAGCCAGTCAGGGTGCCATGTAACAATGATGAGAAATACAACTTTCCTCTAGTTCCTAAATGTTTCCTCCCCGCTCCCACTACCATGACTCGAATTCAATCTTGCAAGTCTGGCTAGACCAGAGGAAGTACACTGGTACAGATAGGAACTGAAAATATAGGGAATCCAGGATGGATGAGCCCTATAGGACCAGTGGTGTGAGTGGCAAAAGAGGGAGGGTAAAGGGAGAATGGGTAGGAAAGAGGGAACCGATTACATGGAACTGTGTGTGACCTCCTCCCTGGGGGACAGACAAGCGAAAAGTGGGTGAAGGGAGACGTCGGACAGGGCAAGATATGACAAAATACCCATGTATAAACTATCAAGGGCTCATGAGGGAGGGGGGAGCGGGGAGGGAGGGGAAAATGAGGACCTAATGTCGAGGGTTTAAATGGAGAGAAAATGTTTTGAGAAACGATGTACAAATGCGCTTACACAATTGATGTGTGTATGGATTGGGATAACAGTTGTATGAGCCCCTAATAAAATGTTAAAAAAAAAAAAAAAAGTTTGTCGGTGCTCAAATTTGAAAAGCAGTTTGACTTTTGGGAATGTAAATTAAAATCAACTTTAATGTATCAAACCACTTTAAATTTACATAATTTTTATTCAGTTAGAAAAAAAATTAATTAGGTTTTGAAACCTTACTTTTTAAAAAAATATATTTTCATAAATCATTTTATTGGGGCCTCTCACAACTCATAACAATCCACACATCAATTGTATCAAGCACATTTGTACATATGTTGTCATCATCATTTTCAAAACATTTTCTTTCTACTTGAGCCCTTGGTTATCAACTGCTCTTTTTTTTTCCCTCCCTGATCCATCCTCCCACCCTAGTGGACCCCTAATAAATTATAAATTATTATTATTTTCATATCTTACACCACCTGCTGTCTCCCTTTGCCCACCTTTCTGTTGATCATCACCATCGGCGAGTGGGTGGGGTGGTATACATCGAAGTTATAGAAAATTGTTCCTTAAATTTTTCTGGTAAAGATGCATGGTTACAGAAATAAAAGCAAAACTTCCAGAAGAAATAGGTTTGCTATGTTTATTTTCTCTACCTGTGTCTTAAATTGTAATAGAGAAACATAAGTTGTCAAGGGTTTTATTTTACATGGATCCACAACTAACACCCTTAAAAGCAGCAGTCAAGAAACCAAATATCACATTGCAATGGGCAAATCTGCCTTAAGAGATCTCTTGTTAGATAACAAATATGTCACCTTGGGGACTAAGGTGTGCCTCACCCAAGTCATGACAAATGACATCTTTAATTGTATCTTATGTATGTGAAAGCTAGACAATGAATAAGAAAGACTGAAGAAGAAAAGGAAGGAAATAGAGAAAAGAACTAGGAGGCAAAGGACATTTATAGAGGTTTAAATGCACGCATGTCCATATGTAAATATATTTATATATAATGATAGGGAAGTAGAACTATGAACATATATTTATATGTTAACTATTAAGGTAGCAGACAGACATTGGGGCCTCTACTCAAGGACTCTCTCAATGCAAGAACACTTTGTTCTAATAGCCTGGCACTCCATGATGCTAACCTTCCTGACAGGATCGCTGAAGAAAAAGTGGGTGCATAAGCAAATGTGGTGAAGAAAACTGATGGTGCCTGGCTATCAAAATATGTAGCATCTGGGGTCTTAAAGGCTTGAAGATAAACAAGTGGCCATCTAGCTGAGAAGCAACAAAGCCCACATGGAAGAAGCACACCAGCCTGTGTGATCATGATGTGTCGATGGGATCAGGTATCATGTAACAAAGGCCCAGAACTAAAATTCATGTCAATGTTAATGAGGGGGAATACAAAGTGGAGACCCAAATACCATCTATAGACAATTAGATATCCCCTTACAGAAGGGTCCCAGGGAGATGAGCCAGTCAGGGTGTAGTATAGCACCATTGAAACATACAACTTTCCTCTAGTTCTTTAATGCTTCTTCTCCCTCACCCCACCTCACTATCATGACCCCAATTCTACCTTACAAATCTGGCTAGACCAGAGCATGTACACTGGAGCAGATAAGAGCTGGAACCACAGGGAATCCAGGACAGATAAACCCCTCAGGACCAATAATGAGAGTAGAGATACCAGGAGGGGAAGGGGAAGGTGGGAGGAGAAAGGGGAAACTGGTCATAATCAACATATAACCCTCTTCCAGGGTTACAGACAACAGAAAAGTGGGTGAAGGGAGACAACAGTCAATGAAAGGCATGAAAAAATAATAATAATTTATACATTTTAAAGGTTTCATGAGTGAGAGAGGGTGGGGGGGGAGGGAGAAAATGAAAAGCTGATAGACATGAAGAGATAATTTTAAGCACCAAAACAAGACAGAGCAAAACAAAGCAACAAAAGAAAACAAAACAGCAACAATGATGACAACGACAAAAAAAGAAAAGCTTATAAATAGTTCCAGGTCTGTTTGTTGACCTTTAGAAGTGTTTTCTGGTGGAGTCTGATGGGGTGCCATGCCCTGGCTCCAAAGTCTAT
>NW_022111373.1:48456742-48467551 GCF_000313985.2 Echinops telfairi | reverse complement strand
TGGGATTGAGGCTAACCCCGCAGACCTCTCTCTTGGTTCCTTGCTTCATGCAGGCATGTTCCTGTCACATCTTGGTGGATTGGGTTGAAGTCTGGTCCCTCTTGCCCTCTCCTGTGGAGATATAAAAAAATACCCTTGCCTTGGGTGGGTTAGTGCCCAGTTTCCCCACTACTCATGAGATGGTATCTCTTTACAGGAATAGAAAGCTACATCCATGTTCTCCCTGCAGATGAAACCAGTCCCAGGAAAAGGACATCATGCTTTATGGTAAAGTGGAAGGCCAGTAAAAAAGACCCTCAGTGAGATAACACAGTGACTACAAATTATGTGCTCAATCGTAAAAGCGACCAGGTAAATGGTATAGTCCTGGCTAATGTTTTCTTCCATTATACATTGGTCTCCAAGAATCTGAATCAAATTTATGGCACATAACAAAAACAACATAACTTCAATAGGAGCTTCTAATGAAAGATCATCCTCTCTGGTTTTATTGGACCCCCGACATTGTGTTTGTAACCACTTGTTAATTGGGTTGTCCCAAATTAACCTACAGAAATCTGAAACTCTCTTTTTGATTTCTGCAAATTTTCAACGAACTTATGTTCTTTTCCTTTCCTCTACCTCATTGTGCAGGTTTCATTCAGTTTATGGATTGTCTCACTATTTCATCTCCATTAAAAGTAGTAAGTACAGGGAAAGTGCTAGGACCATTAGAAGAAGAGCCACTAGTGCAGCATGTTCTAGATCTTTCTAAAGTGGTGGAAGCTGAGGCCAGAGACCAGAGACCAACGCAAGGAAGCCATGAGACAGGACAGGAACCGTGCTAGGACTATGGGACTGTGGAGCAGAGCGGCAGTCTAGCTTCCTGTCACACGCAGGCAGAGGATCAGGGGCCACATGGCTGAGAGACTGAGGAGGGGGAGGGACTGGACTGCTGGCCGAGGAGAGGTGCTGCTGTGGACTGGTGACTGTATCCTTACTGTTTTCTGATCTTGGCTTGTGGTGACTTCCCTAATAAACCCCCCTTAGTCATGACAAAGAATAATAATAAATGCAAAATAATCTTATATATTAATTAGTTTGGGAACTATGGAATCATTGTTCAGGAAAACAAATAACTTTAAAATAGATATTATGCATTTTTGTTGTTGAGATTTACTTCAGCCACATACTCATTGTTGAACTCTCACTGCTCGTTCATCCTCTGTAATACCTCAACCACTACCCTCTAGACCAATTTTCTCCCAGGAGGAAAAATGAAATATCTTATTTTCTCCAACAGAGCACTTTAGGTCTCCCACAATTTTCTCTGGAACAAAATTAACAAATAAGGGTAGTTTAAAAGTTAGTAATAGTGGAATTGTAGTAGAACCTTTAACTACCTTTATTGGAGTAAGATATTTTAACTACTTTAATCTGTTTTTTACTTTTAATTGTACGTCTCCATGATACTTATTTTAATGGTTGTTATATAATTTATATCCTTAATTTTTATGATCTGCTGAGAGTTAATATTACACCACTTAATAGAAAATAAAGAAACTTTTCAAGCAGAACTTGTTTCCATCATCACTGGGAAATTGACTTCTTATGAAAGCTCAGATAACATGGATTGGGATAACAGTTGTATGAGCCCCTAGTAAAATGTTAAAAAAGAAAAAAAAAAGACTAAAAACAAACAAACAAAAAAAATTTAAAAAAAACGAAAGCTCAGATAAGTCCATGAAATTATTTTCCTCATTGGGTTTTAGTAATAGTTTCGCTTGTCTTACTAAAAGCAATGTTTTGTTTCTAAGTCTGTTAGGCTTGATTGCCATGATCTTACCTACAAACAAGTCTACGCATGTGTGCACATGTATACATATGGGCACAAAGAGACACAAGATGCAGGTTAAAACAGAAAAACAAATCGAAATGATCCATTTTACAAACAAGTGTTCTCTGGAGCAGAGTCACACACACAAGGACCCTCAGAAGTCAAAGGGGTACTGGAAACACAAAAGGAAAGAAGTGTTCACAGAGCTCTGGATGCCAAGGGTTAGCAGGTGACAATTAAGATTAAGATGAAAATTAATAGTAATATATTTCCTTTAGGAGTCTTTTTTTTAATGTTGTAGGAAACAGAAAATGCATCCTTTACACTTTTATAAATGAATGCCACCACCACCCCCACCCTGCAAAAAAAATTAACAAACACCAAACCCACTGCCATTGGATTGATTCTGACTCATAGCAACCCTTTAAGACAGGCCAGAACTGCCCTTGTGGGTATCTGAGAGTTACAACTTATCCACATTAAGAAATGGAATACTTGGCCCTAAAATGTTTATTTCTCTCTGTCTCTGTCTCTCTCTCTCTCTCTCTCTCACACACACACACACACAGACACACACACACACACACAAATAAATAATGATTGCAATGTATCATACTTAATATCAAGGAAAAAATATTAAACAACTCAGAGCATTTACCTTAATGGTAACTTTAAAAAGTTTCGAAATCCCAAATCAACTTCAATGACAGCTTCTTTGGATCACCAAGGCTGTCAGGCTGTTGGGAACCAGGAAGCCTGAATTTGTTAGAGTGCCTTTAAAATGAAGGCCCCTCACCTCCCCACCACCCTTCTGTAAAGGGATGTCCTGTTGTCTGCAGATTGTAGCAATGATGAAACATACCACTTTCTTCTAGTTCCTAAATGCTTCCTCTACCCCACTATCGCTGAAGACAAATGTGTGCTTAAGCAAATGTGGTGAAGAAAGCTGATGGTGCCTGGCTATCAAAAGATATAGTGTCTTGCAGGTAAACAAGCATCCATCTAGCTCAGAACCATCAAAGCCCACATGGAAGAAGCACACCAGCCTGTGTGACCCCGAAGTGTAGAAGGGACCAGGTATCAGACATCAAAGAACAAAAAAATCATATCAGCAGGTGCCTATCTTCCCGATATGATCACTGAAGACAAATGTGTGTATAAGCAAATGTGGTGAAGAAAGCTGATGTTCCTGGCTATCAAAAGATATAGATAGCATCTGGGGGTCTTAAAGGCTTGAAGATAAACGAACGGCCATCAAGCAACAAAGCCCACTTGGAAGAAGCACACCAGCCTGTGTGACCACAAGGTGACAAAGGGATCAGGTATCAAGCATCAAAGAACAAAAAATCATATCATCGTAAATGATGGTGAATGCAGGGTGGGGACACAAAGCCCATCTGTAGGCAACTGGACACCCCCTTACAAAAAGGTCATGGGGAGGAGACAAGCCAGTCAGGGTGCAGAGTAGCAATGATGAAACATACAACTTTCCTCTAGTTCTTAAATGCTTACTCCCCCCCGACCCTATCATGTTCCCAATTCTACCTTACAAATCTGGCTAGACCAGAAGATGTACATTGGTACAGATAGGAACTGGAAACACAGGGAATCCAGGACAGATGAACCCTTTGGGACCTAGTGGTAAGATTGGCCATACTAGGAGGGTGGAAGGAAGGTGGGAAGGAAAGGGAAAACCAATTTCAAGGATCTACATATAACCTCCTCCCTGGGGGATGGACAGCAGCAAAGTGGGTGAAGGGAGACATCAGATATGACAAAATAATAATTTATGGATAATTATCAAGGGTTCGTGAGGGAGAGGGGGTGGGAAGGGAGGGGAATAAATGAGCTGATACCAAGGGCTCAAGTAGAAATGTTTTGAGAATGATGATGGCAACAAATGTAAAAATGTGCTTGACACAATGGATGGATGTATGGATTGTGATAAGAATTGTACGAGCCCCCAATAAAATGATTTTTTTAAAAAACAATACCCTCCTCTTGGGTGGATTAGTGCCTTGTTTCCCCACTACCCATTTCTTTCATTTTTTTTTCATTTCCGCCTCCCCCCTCCTTTTTTAGTTGGCTACCATATGTATCCCTGGATTTGTCTGGCCCCTGCCATACTACTTGGTCCTCACCCCAGGAATGTTTGTATATGGTAGCTTTTTCCCTATGCCCCTTTTGAATTTTTTTTTTAAGCTTACCTCAGCGGACTCAGGTACTTTTCCTGAGAGGTCAACACTGAGACATTGAATGGAGATAGGATTGAGACGAAGTACGTGAGGTTAAGAGTGGCTTTATTATGGTAGGGAAAGGTCTCCCAGGAGGGAAGTGAGAGCAGAGAAAGGGACAGGAGCATCTTGAGCTTCTGGGCAGGTTCCGAGATGCAACAAGTTGGGTCAGGGAAATCGCAGCTTCTTGGTGAGGCGGTGGGAGATAAAGGGCTCAAGCTAGGAAGGTGTACGTTGACAACAAGAAGGAATATGTTTTGCTTGCAGCTGCAGGACCTTGAGTCAGGATGCGATCCATGGGAAGTGCCTTTGTTGTTTGTCAACCTACTCCCTGGAGTGCTGGCACAGGGGCTGCTCAACCTTGATCTGGAGAGATAAGCTCCTTGGAATGTTGGGGCTGAAGATGCATACTTCAATAGGTCATTGATCTTCCCAAGTGGCTGGAAATGGGGGCCTTGAAGTTCTATCTTCCTGAGGAGCCAGAGAGGAGATGGGGGCTGCCTAGTCCATACCAGGCCCAAACATTTCCTTTTGTGCTTGGTTTACTTCGCTTAGCATCATTTCCTCCATTTCTTCCCATGCAGCGATGGGCTTCATGCGTTCATCAATGCTTTTTACCAATGTGTAGTACTCCAGTCTATGTATGTACCACAGTTTTTTAATCCATTCATCTGTTGACAGAAATTTGGGTTGTTTCCAACTCCTTGCAATTGTGAACTGTGCCACAATGAACACTGAAGCACAGATGTCTGGCCGTGGTTTGTTTCTTGCCTCTTGTGGGTATATGGCCAGTAGAGGGATTGCTGGGTCATATGGTAGCTCAATTTCCATCTGTTTTAGATATTGTCAAATCGATTTCCATAGTGGCTGTACATACCTACAGGTCCACCAGCAGTGGATGAGAGTTCCTTTCTCCCTACAGCCCTTCCAACACTTGTTCCTTTCTGATTTTTTTTTAATTGGGCTATCTTTGAACACCTGCTTATTTTTCAAAGGTAAGGGCCGTCCTGAGAGAATTTCATTGAAAAGACCTTACCCCATCCACCCTACAGCCTGATCTTGCCCCTTAGTACTTCTTTTTCTTCCCCAAAGCTCAAAGAACATAATTTGAGTTTCTCAAGGATACTGAAACTGCTTTTGCCAGGGCATCATTTGCAGAATTCTTCAGGGAAAGGAGAGAGAGATGGAACCACCACCCTTGTGTGAGCCACAGGAGAGATTCTGAGAAGTAAGAACTTCACAGGTTTTGATATTTTTTTTTCCTATTTTTAGTCCTATGGGTTTTTAGTAAACTTTTACTTGCGCTAATAAACCTGTTGCCAATGAGTCGAGTCTACTCCAATTCATGGCAACACTAGAAAATCAGGCCTGCCCCACGTGTTTCAAAGGCTGTAACAGTTAGTGAGACAGATTGCCACAACTTTCTTCCACAAATCAGCCGATAGGCGAGTATCAGTTAAGGACCACTTAATCCCTACTATTCCTTGATTAAACCTAATACTGCTTGTTTAAAGAATCCTACTACCATCTAGTCAATTGTGACTTACAGTGACCCCATGGGACAGAGTAGAACTCCTTAGTTTCAGAGACTCTTAAACCCTATGGAAGCAGACAGCCTCTTCTCCTCCTGAGCCCCCACCTCAACCCCCCTGCGGAGTTTCTGGTGGTTTTGAACTGCCGACCTTACAGTTAGCCACCCAACTCTTAAGTCACTATGCCCTTAGGGCTCCTATGTTTGAATACCAAAACCCATTGGCAACTCATCTCACAAAGGATTTCTGAGGCTGTAAATATTCACAGGAGCAGACAGCCTCATCTTTCTCCCACAGAAGGGCTGGAGCTTTAGAACCTCTTACCTTGTGGTTGGCAGCCCAATACTTACGCAACAGCACCCCCAGGGCTTCTTTGTTTAAAGACTAGAGGTACCTGAATAGCAACAAGGTTCACAAAGAAAGGTGTTAAATTCCTTTTATTATTTTGTTCTGTTACAAATGTGTGTGACACTACTTGAAGTGTCACAGATAAACTTCATAGATTCCTAATATTCTTCCAAAATCAGCTGATGTCAAATCAGATATGTGTTTGAATAAAACTGTGTTCCAAAGCCTTTCTTAAGACTGGTTTTTCTGAAGTAGATGGACAGGCCTTTCATCCTAGGTGTATTTGTGTGAATTTGTGCCTTTAGGTTAACAGACAAGGTTAGCCTTTTCATTATGCACCGACTCCAATATCTCTCTATATATAATTTTTGGTTTGATTTTTCACAAATTCTTCGCTTTTCAGACTACTGCTTTTCAGTGAAGAGTTCCAAAGTCCTTTGAACCCTTATAAAACCAATAAAAAAGAAAAGGGAAACAAATATCCATTTGAAGCCTCTTCACTAAGAAGCAGTAGTCTGAAAGGCTAAGAACTTTCACAAAATAAGCTAAAAAGGACCAGCGGCTGTCTCCCTTAAATTTACAACCTAAGGCAGATGATTTAGATGAAGCCATCAGATAAAATTCTATCAGTAAAATACAAGTAACTTTGAGTCAGCTCTTTAGAGAGGGAAAAGATAAAATGGTTCCTAGACTATGAATTTGCTGAAAAGATTAGATGTTGAAACAAATCAAACGTTTAAAGATTAAGTGTTTCTTAGACTACAGGCTTACTGAAAGTAGAATCTATATCTTTTTTGGCTCTTTTCCTCTAAGAGCTATCACAGGGCCAGGCATAAGATTTTATTATTTTATAGTTGAACCGATTTGAACGAAGAAGGCATTGGTGTAATCAGCTGGATCTAAAGAAAAGAAAACACTAGAATAGTCACAAGTTGTGGAGAGCAGTAAAATTCCACGACTGGTTGTGCTTGCCACCCAGCACACACTCCAATTTCTCCAGGTAACACGGCCTTGGTGTTACCCTTCTTTGCACTCAGCCCATGGGATCGAGGTGAACCCTCACACCAGCTAAGGGATGGCATGTGACACAGTCTTAAGCCAATTTTGATAGATTCCGAGATAGGCACATAACTCTATTAGAGACAAAGAGGCACTTCTAAGAATCTTGATACAAAGCTTCTCACCCTTTTGCTTGGAATCTGAAGACAGAACCACCAAGGAGTAACAGTTGCTACTGATAAGAGAAATGCCTTCCTGGGTCAAAGTCAACTAGGACAATATGGAGCTGGAAGAAGGGAAGAGACATTCCAGCTCCATTTGGCATTGAGTCAGTGCCTATGTCCACCTAGACTGTTCACAGCTTCCTGGTAGGTTACAACGTGGCTTTCAGCCGAGAGGAGACATGGGATACATAGGTCCTTTTCACCAGACCACACAATCTTTCATTTTTCTGCTCTTGAACGATCTTACTGGTATACCTCTTCCTTTTTTCTTTACTTATATTTGAGTTATTCCTTGTTGCACAGCTCTCTTTTAGTGTCTGTCCATCTGCTCATTTTACCCCTTTTCAAATGTGCTTTTGCTGTGGAATTGCCTCATTTGTGTGAGAACCTATTTCCCTCTGAAACTCGAGCTGCCCAGGATAAGCGTCCTTCGGCATTTCATAATCACTGAGCCTCTGTGATTAAATTTCTGAAAGTATAGTAAATACATGAACTCACTGTAGGGAGACTGTGATGTTGTAGTGAAAGTGCAGGCTTTGAAACAAGTACACATAGACAGGTCGCACCTGGATCCTTGTCTACATTCTAAAACAGTTTGACACCTCATTTTCTCCCTGTGTAAAATAGTAATAATAATAATAATGTAGCTTCCATAGTTTTTTTTGGTGAAAATTAAGTCATATTTGAAACAACTCTGAATGATGCCTACCTCACAGAACAATGGTTTATTTTTCCACTCTGATTCCGAATCGATGTTATATAAATTGATAATGCAAGTGCTAGTTCATGCGAATGCGGTAGAGGGCTGTAGCTACAAGACAACCGAAGATCACACTTGGAGATAATATAAAAGGGACTAGATGTCAATAAATGTCTTTTTCTAAAAGGAAAGGAAAGTAACCCATTTTGGCAAAGATTAAATAGAGTGAAGAACAAATAATTAAGTGTAACTTAGATTATCTCAGAATCCAAGGAGACCACTATCAGTTTCATCATCAGACACTAGGCAAGATCATATTTTCATCTAGTTAATTAATCATTCTCCAAAACATGGAGAAAACAGAGAACCATAAAAAATGGCAAGTGTTGGGGTTTGATAGAGATTAGTTAAAACCCTAAAGATATGACCCTCAGCTGCCCTTCAAATCAAGAAATGAACTCTCTTGAATAGCTCGATTTTCACCCACACAATAGTCAATGTACAGGAGGAAACAACAGCAGTGATGGGGTATGCACATCTTGGAAACTTCAACCATTTGAGGACAAAAGGGCAGCACTTTTCAAGGACAAAGGTCAGAACCCTTAGGGCAGGAGGAGGAATGGAAACAGGAACTATAGGGAAGACGTGGGTAAGGGAAGCCTCATTGCAGGGCGTGCAGTCAAGGAGATGACACATAATGTGTCATAATAGTGACGTACAAGCTCGTTTTGTGCAAACACACAAACAAAAGTATCTGAATTGTTGAGTGGGAAACTGATCGACTCTGTAAACCTTAACCTACTTTACAATAGACGAAGAAAAAACACACACACAGCACAATGGAACGACATTGCTTTTTGACCTTTTGACTAAGATATAGTGCAGTTGTTTTTATCAGCTTAATATCTGATACATCTTTTATCTGAGACAATATATTAAATATATTTTTATCCAATTCACAAAAAGAGAAGCTCCTCCCAAGGTTTAATGTGTAACTGAGAGTAGGGATGGTCAACTATGATTTAACTGCTGCAAGCAAGTTACTTAGTGAGACTCTAATTCTCTGTGAGGACCTCTATCAGCCATTCCAGTAATTAATTGCCTAAAGTCATTGTAAACATTGAGTTCACTGGTAAACAATCTAATGAAAACACACTGGAAACAATTTAAAAAATAGCTAAATACCAAAAGTGCATTCAAGCTACCTAATTGCCTTATTTATTTACTTGGTATCATTCTCCCATAATTATGTAAGGTCACAGGTATTCTTTACAATTTCCACTAAAACTGTATTATGAGATTTTCTGAATGGAAAGATCAGGAACAAGTGTAGCTGGCAAAGTAAAATGGAGGGTAAATCATCTATTAAAATGCATGAATACTGAACAGATCAATGAATGAAATGTTTTAGCCACTAACCCCTTTTGCATTACTAGAAAAAAAAATGAAAATTATGACAACATATTTTCACTGACAAATGGAGTCTCCAAGAGATAATTATCCAAACAGAACTAGGAGATTCTGCATGATCTACAATCAGGAAAGGTGTGAGTCAGGGTTGGATTCTTCCCCCATCCTATCAATTTGTATGCAAACCAAATAGTCTGAGAAGCTGAACTCTCTGAAGAAGAACGCACCATTAAATTTGAAGGAAAGCACATAACAACCTGCACTATCCAGATGGGACACAGCCTTGCGTGCTGACAGAAAAGAGAACTTAAAGGCCTTGCTGATCAAGATCAAAGACTGGAGCCTTCAGTCTGAATTAGACCTCAATCTAAAGAAAACAAAAATCTTCACAACTAGATGAATAACATCATGACAAAAGAAGAAAAGATTCAAATCGTCAGGAATTTCATTTAATTTGGATCCATATCAATAGTCATGGAAGCAACAATCACGAAATCAAACAAAACTTTGCATTGGGCATTATCTGCTTTAAAAAAGACCGCTTTACCATGTTCCAAAGCAAAGATGTCACTTTGAAGATTAAGATGCGCCATGGTATTTTCAGTTGTCTAATAGGAATTCAAAAGCTGGACAATAATTAAGGAGGACCAACAAAACAGTGATGCCCTTGACTGGTGCTCCTAGTGGAACATGGGTCGTATAATGGATTGCCAGTAGAGTGAACGAATCTGTGTTGGAAGAATGTTCCTTAGAAGAGAGGATGACAAGACTTCATTTTGCATACATTGGACATGTTATCAGGAAGGATAAGTCCCCGGAGAAAGCCATTATCCTTTGTAAAGTCAAGGGTCTAAAAAAGAGAAAGATTCTCACTGAGACAAATTGACACAGTGGCTGCAGCAATGGGCTGACACATAGCAATGATTATGAAGATGGCAGTTTTGTTCTGTTGTACATAGGACCCTGTGAGCTGCCATTGACTTAGTAGCACCTAACAACAACACAACTGTAATCTATAAGTTATCTAAAGTATTAATTATGTCTGCATTCAGTCACCCTAAACCCAAGTGCACTCGTTTGCATACAGAGTGTACCATTTTCTTTAAGGGACCCTGGATGGATGAGTATAGCTGTGTTTTTCTGAAAGCTGAGTAGTCATAGTTTTGCATAACTAAACTTTGGTTTAATTATAATGGATGGAATTTTTTCCAAACTAAGTCATTTTTTTGTCTGACTCTTTAAACAAAGGCTACTAAGGACTCAAATGTATTATAATAAATATCAATTAATAAAACCTTATATATTTTATGCCCACTAACCTAATTTTTACTACATAGAATTTATCTTCACAGCATGATCATGAAGACACACAAAGACTTTTATAAAAGAATATCCATACAAGATTGGCTTTATAAATGAAATTTTATTAACATAATATGTCCTCAAAAGACATTAAAATGGTACAGAAAACAATAAAATGAAATATGCCACAATTACAACATTTTTATGCAATAAAAAATTACAAGTCAGGGTGCAGTGTAGCAAC
>NW_022111373.1:48454098-48455315 GCF_000313985.2 Echinops telfairi | reverse complement strand
ACACTTCCTCTCCAATAAATATATTTTGAAAAAAGAAGGTTCAAAGAGATCAATCAATATAATGGGGGCCCGCAAACTGCTTCATGGGAGAGAGATGAGGCTGTCTGCCCTCAAAAAGATTTGGAAATGTGTACATTCTCAGAAACCCTATGTAGGGTCTCTATGAGTTAGAATTGACTCCGTGGTAATGATATGGTTTTTTTGTTTGGGAAAGGAGGCCACTGTGGCTGATGAGAGTGAGAAATGGGAAGAGCCGGAGACCTGAGATGAGGTGGGAAAAGAACCCTGCCCCTGATCATGTAGGAACTGGTTAAAGGGGCTTAGATTCCCTCCCAAATGCAATGGAAAGTTACAAGCATGAAAGTGATCAAATATCATTTATGTATAAAAAAGACCACCGAGGCTGGCTAACATCACAAATTCCTGTAATCATTCTTCACAGGGATGGTTTGGGTTTCTTCTATTGATCATACCTGCATAACTATGCTCTTGTTTTTCTATGTTTTTCTCCTGAAGGAAGTCTAGAACTTTCATCATTCAGAATAAGGTGAAATGATTGCGTTCTCATCCCACTTGCCTATCAGTTTGTCGTACTGTGATGGCTGCATGTTGCTGTGATGCTGGAAGTGATGTTGCTAGTATTGCAAATGCCAGCAGGCTCACCAAAATGAGCAGGTTTCAGCAGAGCTTCCAGACTAAGACAGACAGCGAAGGACTCGGCTCACCACTTGAGAGGAAGAAGCTTCTAGAAACCTTATGCACAGCCTCAAAGCATTTTCAAATACGGAAAGCCTAAACAAAGGAAGCAAAGCATTGTTGGAAATACTGTCCGAGCAGGAGGCCCTCCGTTCTGAGGGCACTCATAGCTTGACTGAAAAGGAACTGATTTCTTGGAGGAGAGTGGCCTGAGGCTGGTAAAGCCTGTGGTAGTGGAGACTTTGGGATCTTCATTTGCTGACTGGGCATGACTCCAGGGGCAGAGAAACAGCTGCAAAAATCTGCTAATGGTTGAAACCTGGAATGTGCGAAGTAGGAGTTTAGGAAAATTGGAAGTGGTCTAAAAGGAAATGGAATGCATGAAAATTGATATCCTGGGCATTAATGAGCTGAAATGGACTCGTATTGACCAGTTTAAATAGAAAAATCATATGATTTATTCTGCTGGGAGTAACACAATCAAGAGGAATGGCCTGGCATTCATTGTCAGAAAGGATCTT
>NW_022111373.1:48451303-48452097 GCF_000313985.2 Echinops telfairi | reverse complement strand
AACGACTGTGGAACAGAACATCAATTGCTCATATGTAAGTTCAGGATAAAGCTTCCGAAAATGAAAACAAGCCCATAAGAGCCAAAATACAACCTTGAGTCTATCCCATCTGAACTTGGAGAACATTTCAAGAACATGTTTGTCACATGGAATACTAATGACAGAAGATCTGATGAGCTGTGGGCGGACATCAAGACATCATTAAGGAAGAAAGAAAAGGGTCATTAAAAGGAAAGAAAAGATCAAAGTGGCTGTCAGAAGAGACTATGAAATTTGTTCTTAATCATAGAGTAGCTGAAGCAAATGGAAGAAATGATGAAGTCAAGAATCATCATCAGGAAGATGACACAAAATATTATAATGATATATGCAAGAGCCTAGAACCAGAAAAACAAAAAGTAAGAACATGCTCAGCATATCTGAAACTGAAAGAACTCAAGAAAAAACAATTCAAGCCTCAAATTGCACTGTTGAAAGATTCTATAGGCAAGATATTGAATTATGCAGGAAGCATCAAGAGAAAATTGGAAGACTACACAGTCGTTGTACCAGAAAGAACAACTCGACAGTCCACTGTTTCAGGAGGTAGCATATGAGCAAGAACCAATGATACTGAAGGAAGATATTCAAACTTCACTGAATGCATTAGCCAAAAAATCAGGCTACAGGAATTGATGGAATAGCCACTGAAATGTTTCAGAAAGCTAAAGAAGCGCTGGAAGCACTCACTCATCAGCAGGAAATTTGGAAGACAACTCCTAGCCAACTGACTGGAAGAGATCCATATCTGTGCC
>NW_022111373.1:48439126-48440252 GCF_000313985.2 Echinops telfairi | reverse complement strand
GCAGTGCTCTGCAATTCACATTCTTTCAAAGCTATCCATAATTTGTTATGGTCCTCACAGTCAAATGTCTTAGCATAGTCAATAAAACCAAAATAAACATTTTTCTGGTATTCTCTGCTTTCAGCCAAGATCCAGCTGACATCAGCAATGATATCCCTTGTTTCATGTCCTCTTCTGAATCCAGCCTAAACCTCTGGCTCTTTCCTGTCAATGTACTCCTGCAACCATTGCTGGATTATCTTCAGTAAGATTATGTTTGCTTGTGATATTGAGGATAAGGTTCTGTAGAGCACCAATGAAACATAAAACTTTCCTCTAGTTCTTTAATGTTTCTTCCCCCCGACTATAATGACCCCAATTCTACCTTACAAATCTCGCTAGACCAGAGCATGTACACTGATACAGATAAGAGCTCATAACACAGGGAATCCAGGACATATAAGCCCCTCAGGACCAATAATGACAGTAACGATGCCAGGAGGGGAAGGGCAAGGTGGGGGGAGAAAAGAGGAACTGATTACAATTATCTACATATAACCCTCTCCCAGGGGATGGACAACAGAAAACTGGGTTAAGGGAGACAGCGATGTAAGACATTTAAAGAAAAAAATTATAGGTCTGTGGGGCCAGCCCCAATCCCAACTATGTGGACCAACCCCCCTCCAGAAGAGTGAAGTTCAGAGGACAGCACTGAAGCTACAGCTTGTGGAGAGGGGCACATCCCATTAGAGCACACAGGAAAAACAATGAGGGATAGAGAGTGAGGGCAACACATCCTGGCCCCAAGCCCCAAGGTCTCCTGCTCAGAGCAGAAAATGTACAGACAGGACCATAGGGTCGGCCCCACTATGAGACACGACGTCCCTCGCTGAACCATAGCGCTATCGGGGACAACACTGGAGACAGTGCAGGAATTGTGCCCAATCTGACTCCATCACACTGGGACAAAACACCAAAGGCATGCAACAGAGCAGCAAGAGGAGCAAAGTGATGAAATCCCCGGGAAATACCAAAAATAGACTTTGGAAACAGAGAGTGCCACCCCATCACACTCAACTGGAAAACACTCCTAAAAGTCAAAAAACAGACCTGGAACTATTTATAGACTTTTCCTTTTTGTCATTGG
>NW_022111373.1:48435356-48437065 GCF_000313985.2 Echinops telfairi | reverse complement strand
CTTACTCTCCTGGTATTGCTACTCTCCTTATTAGTCTGTCCCCGTGTACATGCTCTGGTCTAGCTTCATTTGTAAGGTAGAATTGGGGTCATGATAGTGGGTGGGGGGAGCATTAAAAAACTAGAGTAAAGTTGTATGTTTTTGTTGGTGCTATGGAAAATTTTACTACGATGAAAGAACAACCATGGAAAAGAAGTGATGCATAAAACCAAAGCAGGTTGACCATTCAAAAAGTCTCACATGAAGCTTTCTCATCTTCTACTCCATTTGAGATTCAGAATACAGTATGCACACACCCATATAGTTCGTTACTACTGACTTTCAGAATATGCACACACCCGTATAGTTCATTACTACTGACACACTCACCCTGATTCAGAGCACAAGCGGTCAGCAGACTCTCCCGAAAGTCCAGGAGAAGTGAGTGAAGTAGTGGTGTGTGACAGCCACATTGGGTCCTCATTAATTAGCAGAGGTAGAGCACTAGAGCCAAATTCCGACCACACCCTCTCCTCCTGGCTCTTCTGCTTGAGTGTCTTTGGTGCAAGAGGAGCTATAACTTATTGTTGAAGCACCTCACATTCTCCATGCCTACCCAATGCTCCTTGACCCCCAAGAAGATGTTATTTGAGATATATTGGAGTGTACCTTCTTCCCAAATCATGCCCAATCACTGTGCACACAAACAGCTTCTATTCCATGTTCCATGGTGTATGAGGAAGAGTGATTGATAATAAAACCTTGGCCATGCTTACTGTAAACATAAGATGTTTTATTTGAGTGCATCTTCTGGTCTCCTATGAGGTATAACTTCCAGCTGAAGGTGTAGCCATACTCTGTGCACACATGTGGCTTCACCTGAGTGTATTCTTTGGTGGATAAGGAGACAAAACTTCTGGGTGATGGGTTGTCCACACTCTCTGCAAACATGTGACTTCTGGAAGCCCCAGTGTGTGTTATGTGCTTTCATAAGACCCATCTTCACCCTTCCTACAAGACTCAGATAAGCATCCTTTCCATCCTTCCTTGTGACTCTCCTAAGCCTTATTACGGACTCTCTTGTCTCTCTCAAGTGTCCTTCCACTTCTCTGAGGCGATGCTCAATGATAACCCTTCTTCCTATGGAAAGAGCTGAAATAAACTCCTCTTCCTAAATGGTTGGTGCCTTTTGTCTTTCACATTCTAAACTTCTGTTTCAATTCTTAGGTCAATTTTTGGAAACTGTACCTCCGTGGAGATTCAGCTTCCACCATTGACTGTTCAGCTACTCTATTCTCAGGGAACAATCTGATTTACCTTCTAACACATAGCCACTCCTCTGCTCGAAATCTTCCACAGGTTCTTCAGTTCAGCAGTTCCAAACTCTCCATGATCTAGGGAATCATCACTCCACGCTAATCTGATCAAACTGGTCTCATTTCTATTTCTCAACTGTGTCAGTCAAGCTCCCAGATTGGAAGACCTGTTATTATCTTTGCTGTGAACTTCCTTCCTCCAAGTATCCACAAAGCTCACCTCATCACTTCCTTCAAGTGCTTGCTCAAGTCTAACTTATCAATGAAGGCCACCCTAGCAGCTTTTTTTAAAACTCACATGCACGACAGTCTTCCACATCCCACTGAAATTCTCTTTCCAGAGCACTTCATACCTTTCAATACAGGATTTTTGAGGAAGAGAGGTTGTATGTTTTATACATTGATGCATTTCTA
>NW_022111373.1:48433131-48434636 GCF_000313985.2 Echinops telfairi | reverse complement strand
CTTTAAAGAGGTACAGTCCCAGGAACCCACACCACCCTGGCCCATGGAGTTGTTATGAATCAGAATCAATCTCGTGGCAATGAATTTGGAGTTAAAAGTCTGTCCTTTGAGTTTCTGTTTCTTGAAACTGACTACACATAAGTAGCTCTTCAAAAGAGCACAAATGGTCTTTTTAATTCTTTGGCTACAAGGTGATTTTGGCAAAGGCTCAAGGATTTATCAAGGTTCAAGGTTAGACGATTACTGCAGAAGGACAGCTTTTGTGGGTCACCTCAACATTCACAGAACTCAGAGCTAGATTCCACAAGATATAAAACTCTATTTCTCAGTTGTAAGGAATATGAAATTTTGCATTGATGACTATACTGTTTTCCATTAGGATTCTATTAAACACCTTCCACGTCATAAACCCAGGTCTCTTTTCAGACACGGAACCTGGTACGAGATCATTTACATGATTGTATGCTTGGCACCAGGGACAACACTTATGCATTACCATCGGACCAGAAATGCACAAGCTAAGACTTGAAGTTGAATAATGAATAAAGAAGACCACAGAAGAACGGATGCATTTAAATTACTGCGTTGGCAAGGAATGTTGACAGTGCCACGGACTACAGAATAATGAGCAGTCTGTCTTGGAAGAAGTACAGCCAGAACATTTCTTAAAAGCAAGGATGCAAGACTTGTCTTGTGCACGTTGGACATGCTGCCAGGAGAGACAAGTCTCTAGAAAACTGCACCATGCTTGGTAAAAATAGAGCTTCAGGTCTTCTTTATTAATGGTCCAGCTTCTGGGTGCATCTGAGGAAATGGAAAACACATTGGTGGGGGGAAAAACTAGACTTTAAAATTTGACTGACTACCTACTGAGAAGTTTCAACAAGTGAATGAAGTGCTCAGAAAGGTGGAGTGAGGGGAGTCAGCAGAGAAAGGCATTTACCTCCTGGTACCCAACGGAGGGGGTGTGGACAAGATCAGGGAAGGCATTTCTGTTGACAAGTCACTTCTATAATATCTATTTGACTTGAAATAGGGATGAGGAAAGATTTAACAACTTAGAGAGTTCCCCCTGCTCACTCAAATAGGGTACAATTTAAAGGTTGAACCTGGGTGTCATTACCCCCAATAAACCCATGGTCTCAATTTTCTATGTCAAGAAATTTGGGAGACAGCTCCCTGGCCAATTGATAGGAAGAGATCTCCATCTGTGCCATCACAAAGAAGGCTGATTCAAGAGAATCCAGATTACTGAACAAAATCAGCAATATCACACACAAGTAATTTTTTTTGCTGAATTCAAAAATTATTGGAGCACAGCATTGATGGGAACTGTCAGAAATTAAAGCAAGGTTCAGAAGAGGATTTGCATAAAGCAGTATTGTGGCTGATAACAGATTTGGGGCTGAAAGCAGAGAATTCCAGGAAGATAGTTACCTGTGTTGTATGGTCACTTAAAGACATTTGCTTTTAATAAATGCACACATTAAAAAAGAAGAGAGACT
>NW_022111373.1:48426487-48427399 GCF_000313985.2 Echinops telfairi | reverse complement strand
GGGAGGGGGGAAACTAGCAAATGATATTGTGGGCTAAAGTAGAGGGCAAATGTTTTGAGATTGATGAGGGCAACAGGGATACATATGTGCTCGACTCAATGGATGTATATATGGACTGTGATAAGAATTGTACGAGCTCTCAATAAAATATTTTTTTTTAAGAATAATGAGGGTAACAAATGTACAAATGTTCTTTCTACAATTGATGTATGTATGGATTGTGATGAGTTGTATGAGCCCCCAGTAAAAGACTTTTAAAAAAAAGACATTTGCTTTTGTGGATCATAACTAATAAGGGATAACAAATTAGAGTAGGAATTATGGATCACTTAGTTGTGTTCATGTGCAACCTGTACATAGGCCAAGAGAGAGTCGTGCAAAGAGAAAAGGGGAATTTGCATGGCTTAAAAGCCATGCTTAAAAGTGAAGGGGGCTTGAAGCACTTGCTGACAAAGATCCAAGACTACAGCTTTCAGTACATCTCCACATGGAGAAAACAAAACATTCACAATTGGCAATATGCAACATCATGATAGAGAAAAGTTGTCAGAAGTTTTCAAGTTGTAAGGAATTTGTTTTCATTTTACTTGCCTCCATAATCCACACTCATGGGTGCAACTCACAATGTAGTGCATTGGGCAAACCTACTGCAAAAGGTCTCCTTAAGATGCTGAAAAGCAAGATGTGGGCTCCCAGGTATTTACTCAAGCCTAGCCTGTTCATGCATGTCTAGAGTGGCGGAACATGGGTAGAGGGAATCCCAGGCACCTTGGCATGAACACTATTGAGGACAAATTTATTGGGTCAGTGAAAGACTACACTCCTATTTTCAAATTTCAAGAAAAAACTCTTATGATTTGATTGTTGTTGTTGTCATTTTCTTTTTTTTTTTTTTTGAAAGGTTAGCATTTT
>NW_022111373.1:48423693-48425192 GCF_000313985.2 Echinops telfairi | reverse complement strand
TCTATTTCTTTTTACTTCCCTCTTTTCCCACTATCATGCTCAGCCTTCATTTGGGTTTCAGTAATTCCTCTGGGTTACATTACCCTTGATGAAGCTCTATCAGGAACTCTTACACCCTCCTCACCACCGAGTTTGGATCACTTTTTGTTCCCTTGTTCCTGGGTTTGTTAACACCACTTCCTTTCCCCTACTTCCCCCTCTCCCATGTCCCCCCAGAACCGTTGGTCCCATTGTTTTCTCTTCCAGATTGTTCATCCAGCCTGTCTTATCTAGAGAGACCTGCCGACCAGACGCTTTTCAATGCACCAATACTTGTACTCATTTTATTCATCCTTGCTGAAAAACCCTTTACAGTGAATCTCTATTCACTTTAACAACTATCTAATAAACAGAGCAATGAAGCTTCATGGAACCAAATAGACTTTAAAAGCAGGAAGACTGTCTTCACCCTCCATTAACCAAAAAAATGCATTGCTGTCAGGGGGACAGAATAGAACTGTCCCCATAGTATTTCCAATACATAAATCTTCATGGAAGCAGACTGGCACGTCATCCTCCAGGATATTGGCTGGGGGTTCAAACCACTGCCCTTTCAGTTAGTGGCCCACCACTGAGCCACTGGACAAACAGGGCTCTTTCAAATCCTATAGCAAGAGCTTCTTCTTTTAAAAAAAATCATTTTATTGGGGGCTAGTACAACTCTTATTGCAATCCATACATACATCCATCGTGTCAAGCACATTTGTACATTTGTTGCCATCATCATTCTCAGAACATTTGCTTTCTACTTGAGCCCTTTGTATCAGCTAGCAAGCACTTCTTATGAATCTTTTAACAGGTTTGAAAATCCACCAAGCTTCATTTCCTTGTATATAAAGGGAAAACAATACTCCGTGCTGCTGTGTTTGGGAGGGTGCAGTTAAATCTCCAGAAGTTCCTAAAAGTGATTCAATCAACCCCACTTCCCTGCATTTCGCATTTCTCTGAGGTTTGGGAACAACCTAGAAACCCCACCGCCCTGAAACACCAATTGGGAATTTGAAAACTCTGCCTTCGATTTTTGGAAACTCTTCCACATAAGACACTTCTTGCCACATTTTGTTTTTCTTTCTGTCTCTTGCACGCTACAAGGGGTTCCTACCTTGAGTTCTTGAACTGTGCCAGGAACTCTTTCCTCCATTTAATTAGGTAACTGTGTTGCATTTGGGCCCCTCCAAAAATTCTTTCTGCTAATTGTGGATACTTTTTACCTCTTGTCACTTTCTACCTGTCTAACTGTTTTCTGAAGTTATTTTGTTTCAAAATATGCTTCCCCATTTATTCCTCACTAAAATGAGCCCTCCCGCTCTCAAGTTGATTACACGTGTTGTTAGTGTTTGTCAGGTGCCATAGCCACCCTCTTACAAAAGAAGGATGCAGCGCACTATTCTGCGCCATCCTCACAGTGGTGCCTGAGCCCGAGCCCATTGGTGCAGCCACTGTGTCAATCCACCTCATTG
>NW_022111373.1:48420278-48422416 GCF_000313985.2 Echinops telfairi | reverse complement strand
AGAACTAGAAAGGCGAGGCTTCACCACCCATTTATCCCTCCGCCTTTCAACCAGCACCACATGTGATTATCAGCCAGGCTGGCACAATTAACTAACTCAATGGGCAAGGTCAAAGTATATCATCTCTATCAGTGTTGCCCAAGGACAGTGACTCTGGCCCCTGAGGGAGGCTGGGACAATCCAGAGGGGGCTGCAAGGGCAGATACCTATTTTATCCTAGATTATGGGCTATAGTGTAAAAGTTTCAATTATGGGGTTCACACTGAATAATTTTTATTCTGAAAGGGGGGCAGTAGGCAAATAAGTTTGGGAATCTATGATCTATATGTTATAACACACCTAACTTTTTTACTTGGAGCTCTGGTGGCATGCTGGTTACACATTGGGCTGCAAATCTCAAGGTCTGCTGTTCAAAACCACCAGTCACTCCTTGGGCAAAAGACAAGCTTTCTATACCTGTAAACAGTTTCAGTCTTGGAAACTCATTGAGGCAGTTCTACCTCGTCCTATGAGAGGGCAGTGAGAATTTTTATTTAAATAGTTAGTTGGCAGTACTAATGATTAAAACTAGTAATTTTCCATTTCTCCAGCTGTTTTAGATCTTAAAGTAGTTTAAGAATTGTGGTGTGGTCTATTTTGTCATACTATTTTAATGTTCTTGCCATTGCTGATTTAGCTGAGTATGGGGATATATACATACAGATTTGCCTCTAAAACAAACTATGAATTATGATGGTAGGTCTTAAGGAATCTTCAGAGTTCCTTATTTCACTAAAATGTTATTTTGTAACTTCTAGATATGTTTTTTATAGAGAAAATGTAACAAACATTTATTATCTTTGGGGTGTCTATTTTACCTTTTAACACATATTATAAGACAATGGGGGTGGGGGTGGGTACATACATCTATAACAACTGTAATTGGAGTAATCAACAAAAACAATAGGGAAAAGACCACCTCTTATTGTTTCACATTCTACAATATTGTATGCTGCTAAGTAGTTGAAAGATTCGTGGCAAGAGCTTCTCTTAGGAAGCAGACAGACATTGTGATGTTTCCCCTGTCAATTCAGGGAAACTTCTATTTTTCTTTTTGCCTCATATATATCTTCATTGACTTTTTTCACTTATTGTATAACTATTTTATTTTATTTACCTTAGAATTATGAAATTTCTCCTGAAAAGCTGACTTGCATTGCTCCTAGAATGAATCACTACCGCAGAGTAGTATTTCTCATCTTCTCAAAGACATTCTCACTTTTCATTTTTCTTTGTTATTTATGAGTGCAGAGGATTTGTTTTTGAAATGTTCAACTTACAAGAATGTTTTACTTTAACTCTCTTATGAGCTGATGTTCTAAGACAGCTGCCTTACATCTGTAGACAGGGAGGAAAAAGCAAAACAAATTCTGACCCTTTCAAAGGTAGAAGTAGATTGTACTTCTTTTATGTTTTTTCTCTACTTCAACACTCTCGAGACACTTCTCACAATAAAAAGGAATTTGATGAACTTTAGTAACATTTAAGACTTTATTAATTTAATTTAGAAAGTAGTATTTTCTCCCAGAATTATTGTAAATAGAATTCCTTTTCCTTCATTATTCATTAATAACAAACTATTCCTTAGAATAATGTGTTTTATTAACAGCAATAGTAATTCTCAAACATGAGAACTTTAAAACTAGTAAGCTGGGCACTAACTGAAACAAGTTGAGAAGAGAAGAATCTGAGCAACATGGGCAGCAAAGACAAACCGAGTAATAACAGAAAACAGGGCCATTGCTTCCTCGTAACGCAGAGAGCGCTTCAGTTAACAGAGAGAAGACAGCAAAACAGCAACCTTGACAACTAGCGTGCTTGCGTGTACATTACATGAACATTCTAAGGGTGGGGTTTTATCGCTTTCAAATAGAAATATCAAATACGTGATCGGACATAGGATCATCAGCAGGTTTCTTTTTTATTAATAGAAAAGTACTAGATCAATTTTACTAAAGAATGATTGCTTATCCTTTTTCTTTTCTTCTTTTTTTTAAACCATTTTATTAATGGCTCATACAACTCTTATCACAATCCATACACACATCAATTGTGTAAAGCACATTTGTACATTCATTGCCCTCATCATTCTCAAAACA
>NW_022111373.1:48416484-48418306 GCF_000313985.2 Echinops telfairi | reverse complement strand
GGGGAGGTCAAACGGAGATGAGAAAGTAAGTTATGGAACATTGAACAAGAGAAACCATTTCAAGGAGAGAGAAAAAAAATTCATATCCCTTTATTAATGCAACATCCAACATCTGATTTGTGTGATGGTTGGGTTTTGTGTCAACTTGCTTGGGCCACAATTCTCAGTAGTTTAACAGTTAAGGCCTAGGAACACCCCACGATGTGACCTGACATAATGTAATCCACTCCACGATGGGATTTGCTGTAAACACTCAGTTGTGAGAAAATTAAAGTGGAATGCAACCACCTTACTCAGGTCTCAGGCCTGATACAATTGAAAGAAAGTTTCCTCCGGGGTGTGGCCTACTTTCCATATAAGTGGCAAAGCTTGCTTGCCTGCCTTGAGTTGTGTCTGGGTCTTGCATTTAACTCATTGATCTCTGGCTCTTTGGGCCCATGGTCTGCCATCTGACCTGTGGACTTTGGATTCCTTCTGACCTGCTGACCAGTCTGTGGTGTTCCTTCTGTTCTTATGCTCGTTAGACCCTGCAGCTACACACAGCAGGAGAAGCCTCCAGCTTAACGTTGGACTCATGGAACAGAACCTGCGTGGACTTGGCCTGGATCTGCCTGTGAGCCATTTTCTTGATGTAAATGTGAGCTGTGTGTGTGTGTGTGTGTGAGAGAGAGAGAGAGAGAGAGAGAGAGAGAGAGAGACTGGCTTTGCTTCTCTAGAGAACTGAGCCTAAGATAATTGTAAATATAAATGTTTTAACATATATGATGGGAAAGTGTGGTTTTGAGATTCATATAAACAAAGGCAATAGAACTAGGAAGGTTCACAAGTATTTTTTCACACTACTATCATTTAAAGAAAAGTTTTGGCCCCAGTGGAAGAATCCGTAAGAATGCCCTTTAATGGATACATTTTTAAAGCATGCATTACTTTGAAAACTAAGCAATTCTGAAAGACTGTTTTTGAACTTGAAGAAGCAAGAGACTGATAGTTAAAAACTGAATACTTCATCTTGAAATTTCACTCTACATTGGCTCAGAAAGCAGACAAGTTGCCGAAAGAGAGAATTAAAGCTCAAGGTCTCCTAGTGGCTAGTAAATTGAAGACACTGAAGAGTATCAGGAGATTAAGGAAAAATTAAATATACAGATTTAATTAATGCATTCACATGATTAAGAAGTTAGCATCCAGGTCCTACTGACAAATATTCATGGAAAGAAGGATTCTGGCCATTCATGTTCGCTAATTGTGTGCTATCCAAAGCCAGCCTGGTGGGAATCATGCACACAAGGGCTGCATTAGAAAACGTCCTCTGGGCTGGCTCTCGGGGCTTGCTTTGAACTCTTGCTCATCATTATTTTATGCAGCAGCTTGTCTTTGTGGTGGTGGAGGGGAAGGAAGACACAGGAGACTCGGGTTCTAAATCAAAGCACTGTTCTGCTGATTACTAGGGTGGCTTTCAAAGGCAAAGCAAGTGGGGATATTAATATTTCTCTTTTCTGTGGACCAGGGGCTGAGTTGTTATTCTTTTTAGAAGGGTTTTGGATTTTCTTTGTGTGTGTGTGTGATGGTGGCTTTTTTGTTTTGTTTTATTCTCAGTAGTAAAAAGAGCATGTTTCAATGTATCCTACAGTTATCGTTTATATGAACCTATCTTGGGTTTTGTTTTTGTTTTGGGTGGGGGTCGTTACAATTTTATTTATTTATTTATAATCATTTTATTGGGCGCCCTTACAACTCTTGTTACAATCCATACATCAATTGTATCCGACATATTCGTACATATATTCCATCGTTCTTTTCTCGACATTTACTTTCCATTGAG
>NW_022111373.1:48400523-48411870 GCF_000313985.2 Echinops telfairi | reverse complement strand
GTCAGCAGTTCAAAACCACGGGAGAAAGCCTGGGCCTTCTACTCTTTCAAACAATTAGTCTCAGAAACCCGCAGGGGGTCCGCAATGACTGGATGGCTGCGAGTTTGAGGGTGAGGGGTGTGCAGGGCGGAGTGCATTCGGATTAGTGCGAGTTTGGGGGCGGGGGTGTACATTTGGATCCAGGCTCTAGGTGAGAACAGTTAGCACGCGTCCTGGCCCGGCGGCGCCGGCTGGCACCGGCCTTGGCTGAGAATCGGCTGGTGCCGCGGGTGGGCAGAGGCAGTGCGGGAGGGCGGCGCGGCGCGGAGGGTGGCGCGGGCGGCGTGAAAGGCGTCTTTGTGTAGCTGTGGGGCGGGTAAGGAGCGGTGAGAGAGGTGAGAGCTAGGCTGGGACCTGGAGGCTAGGGTCTGGGGCGCCACCACTCCTCGATCCATAGGCTCTCTGGGACGTGCAGGGTGGCCACTGCCTTGGGGGCGGCGGTCTGGTTCTGGGAGTGTCCGGCCAGGGCTAGGGTCCCGCGGTTTGGCAGCCTTGGGGGGAAAGGGAAAGCAGCTTGGAAGCGCCAGAAGGGAAGGGAGCCTTGCTTTGCTCTCCCCTAGGTGGCGGACATCTCGCTCGGGTTGGCAGGGCGCAGCCGGGGAGACACGGATCCGGAGAGTGGCCCCGGCGGCACCCAGCCCGCCCGCGGCGCCGCCGCCCCCACCTGGGGGAGCGCTCCGGGCGCTGCCCCCCTCGCCTCCCCATCCCCCTGCCCTCCCCTCCGCTCTCCCTGCGCCGGGCCGCGTGGCTGCGGGCTTATTTTCCCAGCTGGCAAGCGTCGCGCGGCAGACAAGGGAATGCCTGTGGTGAGTTGTTTATTTTTGTTGAAGTTTGCGGTGGGCCAGGGGGACGTGGGGGGCGACCGGCAGGCAGCAACCGGGACTGTTTTGTTTAGGTCTCCATCCACCTGTGTGGCATAAATCTGCCAGCCCCAGCGCGGGAGGGGGCCAGGGTGACAAACCCAGGCGCTCCAAAGGGCGCCTTTCCGCCACTTGCAAACCTAGGAAGGCTCTTGGTTCTCCCCTCCCAGTACGCACTGCCTGGATGTCCCTGACCAAGGCTCCCTGCACCCACAGCAAATAGTACGGTGACCCCTAGGGACCTGGAGTCATTGAAAGTCTTTCCGGGTGCCCCTTCTTGTTCCTGGAGGCCAGGAGAATTGAGATTTTTCTGGGAGAGGGTGCATGGGAAATGGGTGGGAACTTGCCCTGGCGGCTTCTGGAAGAGCTGCGTGAAGTTCTAGAGGCGCGTTGGGGTTTACCCTGCCCTACCGAAGGAGACCCCAGAGTGGGGCAGAGTGGCCTCAATTTGCGAGGGGAAATAGCCAGTTGGCTCCCTGGAAGCTCAGAGGACAGCTGCACCCGGCGGATGGGCTGTGGGGGTGGGGGGGCGGGGGCGTTGATGGCTGCTATGTCTGCCTAAAAGAAAAGCCTAAATACATTAGAGAGCTGGTAAAGCTTTTAAGGCCTTCTTGGGAATGAGTGGCTGGCTAATGAGAGGTTAATTTTGTTTCGAAGGGAAGGCTGCGCCGGTTTCCTGAGATAAATGGACAGGAAGCGCATTACCTCCGCGCGCTGGCAAGCGGCTCCCAAATGCTTTTTGCACCTGCCACTCGGAGCGGTGCGCGCCGCGGCGCAGCCCGCAGGGGACGCGCGGGCGGGCGGGTGTCCGCGGGGGATGAGCCCTCCGCCCGCCGCAGGCCGTTTCCCCCCGGGGCCACAGTGCTCACGCCAGACTCTGATCTCTCACACCCAGGTCTGGTGCCCCCTGGTCCCGCAGAGCCCCCACCAGGAGCGGAAGGGTTAAGAATGATGTAAGTACAAACCGCGAGCTTGCTGGCAGTTGGGCCGTGGGACTGGGGCTGTTTCAGCCGGGTTTGCAGACTCGGTGGACTGGGGAGCCCTTATTCCGGGGTGGTTTGCACAAATCGAAACGGAGGGTCTGATTCCTGGCTCCTTTGCCACAGGAAATATTAAGCAGATTACTTTTGTGTCATCTGGAACTCGAGAAATACTATTAACAACCATTGAGACATCACGTCTAGGTTCGGGAAAAGAAACCACATCTTGTTGAGAATCCATTAATGATTCTGGCATGTGTTTTAATTTTCCCCACCGGCACGTTCATACTGTGCCATGCTTTGCTGGGTTCCCTGAAGGTCCTGTTCTGATCTCATCTTTGCTTCCTTGACACAAAGAGGAAGGGAGAGAATGCCAGGTGGATTTGAGTTATAAATGCCATCAATCACGACATTTTTTTCCTAATTAAAAATGAATACAAGTTGTTGTTTATGCTGCTCCCGCCCCCAATTTTTCTCTGTAGAATCTGAAAATTCCCCTTATTTTTCCAGCAGTCTAGTTTAAGGAGCAATAATTCGCCTACCCTCTTGATTTTCTAGAGGATTCTGACCTAACAGCCTGAATTTACCCATCAAGTGTCAACTGACCTAATGCCTTGACACTTGAAAATAGGAACCACCCTGCAGTTAATTGTGAAAATTAGCATTTTCCTCTAGCTGGCTAAACACTTATGCAGCAATAAAAAGTGGATTGTGAGCCTTATAAATCTTGGGCTTGTCAAATTTTACAGCAGAGAAGCAATAAAGCACCTTAGAGGAGACGAAGTTTTTCCTCTCAAGAGCAGTTCTGTCTTAGGGCGCTAAGATTTGCGTGACTCGAGGATGCCCTCTGTTGATAAGACAATCTAGAGCACCGGTGTTTATAATGAACAGGATTGGGGGAGGAGGGTGGGAACAGTAAGGTAAAAAGCAGGGGAAAACCCAGGGAAAGTCACAAGCGAGACAGGCTGGATTTATTTATCCTTAACTCTGATGCTAGGTTTTGAACTGTGGACGATTAGGTGAGAAACCTCTTTCATAGGGGTGGAAGTAACTCTTGAATTAAAGAAAAAGAAATTGAGTTTTACACTGTAAGCAAAATGCTTTGAAAAACATGTTCATATTCTGTTGGAAGAATTTTAACAGTATTTTGGTTAATTTTTATCTCATTGATGAAATATAGCAGCGGTTCTCAACCTGTGGGTCGCGACCCCTTTGGGGGTTGAATAACCCTTTCACAGGGATCGCCCGGTTCATAACAGTAGCAAAATTAGTTATGACGTCGCAATGAAAATAATTTCATGCTTGGGAGTCACCACAACATGAGGAACTGTATTAAAGGGTCACGGCATTAGGAAGGTTGAGAACAACTCTTGAGGTAGTAATTGCAAGAAAGTAAATTTTATCTCTGATAGTATTCAGCCCCAAACCAAAAAGAAAACTAACCCACTCATGTGGAGTAGATTTTTAACTCTTAACTACTCTTAGTCCATACAATCTAAATATCACATCAGCTGCCACCTCTTTAAGAATCATTTCTCCAGGCAATGCTAAAGCTATTATTAATTATATTCATATTATAAACTATATGCAAGATTGGATTATAATCTCAGACACTCAAAGTTATATTTACCACTTGAGTCATCATTGTATGTAATAAGCAATGCAAAGCTACAGTAAAAATAGACCACCATACTTCATTGTGGTTTTAGTGGTTTAAGCAAGTCACACTATGTCTAGTGAGTAAATTAGTGTGACTGGAGTGTTGTCCCCCAATTATCGCGGTCATTGATTAGCATTGTAAAATGTGAAATATTTAACATGTCCAGGGTTGATACAAAATTCTTCATGTGAGATTCTGAGGAAGGTTGTGTGGGCAGAACAGCAAACAGAGATGTGCATGTAAGTGGATTTAAAATGGCAGCCCCGAGACATGTGGGGGAACAGCAAAGGGCGGATAGTGTGTTAAATTGTTCTTGAACCTAGCATGGAGACTGTTCTTGAGATTAGATGCCACTTGACACCTTCTAACCAAATGGGACCCTTTCATCAGTCTCACAACTGCTTATGCTGTTTCTCCACTTAGCAGGTACTTTCCCGGAAGGCTATTGGGTTCTTTCTTCCCTTTTTGGATCTATCCAATAGCAAAAATAGGAACAGGTTTGCATTTGAATTCATTTGTCAATAGAACTATGGAAATTCGTAAACAAACAGACCATTTAATAACAAATCGTGGCATAATTATTCTACACTGCACAGACTCCCAAATTCATTAATCTAATGATACTGGAACCTGTTATTTTGCCCACCCTCAGAGTCCCTCTCCTTCACACACCCCCACGCTGACCCCGACGATTTCCAAAAAGGAAATGTCCACCGCAAAAAAAAAACAACAACAAACAAACAGAAAGAACACCCTAGGCTTCTTCAGCTACTACCAAATTCCGCTGGTAGCTCACGGACCTTTCCCAGTTTTGTCCCAGTCCCAACCGATCATCCCCAGTCCTCGGGTCAAATTCAGATTTCTTAAGCGGCTTCCTGCTTGTTTTACAAAATGAAGCTACTGGCTCGGACTGCGGTCCTGCAGAGGCCATTGGCTGCTAGGGACCTGCCACACCGCACTCGGATCAGCTCCCGCTGCCATTTAAGGAGCTGGAGGTGGGGGCGGAGCGTGAGTAATTAAAAAAAAAACAAACTAGAAGGGAAGTTGAGCTCGATCATATTAACTTAAGAAGTGAATGGCCGGTTCTTCGGCAACGCCTGGAGAGGTTACAGAGCTGCTATGATCAGTTCCCATTGGGTACAATGAAACAATAAATCGCTAGAGCGGAGAAGTAGGAGACCGAGGCCGAGCGCAGCAGACTGACTCCGCAACTCGAATTACACGAAGTAGGCGGGAGGAGGCGTAGGGGCGGGCACTCGCCGTGCGAGTGGCGGGCTTGGCCCGCTGTGCACTCACAGCCAATGGAGCTGGAATGAGGGGCGTGGCCGAGGACGAAGGTGGTTCTGATTGGTGAGCACAGGAGGGGCGGGGCGGCAGTGCGGGTCCGAGATTGATTGACCACGGGGACGGAGAACCCTACGCAGAGACACCCAAGCCTCCCGAGGTGGTTGCTTGCTGGGACTGGGCGCGCCCGCGTTCGGTCCACGCCCGCCCTTTCGGCCGTCTAGCCCACGCTGGCCTGGGCGCCCACGCTGGGCACTCGCTCATGGTCTTTGTGTCCTCCCTCCCGCCTCTCTCCCCTTGACTGCCGCGATGCCGCTGCGCCCTGTGGCCGCCGCCGACGCCTCGCTCCGCCCGCGGCGCGCTGCTCCTCGCGGCGGCGGCGGCGGTCTGTCTCCGACTCGGGCCTGAAGGAGGAAGAAGAGGAAGCGAGGCGTGCCCCCCGGCCCATGCCGCAGCCACGGCCCTGGACCCGCCACGGCGCCCTCGCCGCCGCCCTCGCCGGAGCCCACCGGACCTGCATGGACGGGCATGGGCTTGAGAGCAGCACCTTCCTTCGCCGCCGCCGCCGGGGCTGAGCAGCACCGCCGCCCCCGGCCTTGCCCGCCGCCCCTGGCGCTGCTGCTGCTGCTGCTGCTCAGCCTCGGGCTGCTCCACGCAGGTACGGGGCGCACGGGGTGGGGAGCGCGGGGAGTGCTTTGTTCCCGACCGGCCTCCGCCTCCAAGCCCTCGCCGGGGCCGAAGGCAGCGTGGCGGACGGGGAAGGCCTCCCGAGCCCTGGCACGCACCTTGGCGGACTCGGGGCCCCGGGCGGGCCGGCGGGCGGCGCATTCTGGGCGCGGGTGCGAGGCCCCTTCCCTCCCAGCCGCCGGTGGCACGGACTGTTGATAAATCTCTCCTCCAACAGCTGCTTATCAAAGATTTAACGGGCGGGGGCTGGGGAGCCGCGCGCCGGAGACAAATGTTCCGGATGCTTTATTGCTCTCTGCATTGGTGTTTACTGAAAGTCAGGCGCGGATCAGGTTTCCTTCGCCGCCGCCGCCGCCCTGGAGGAGAGACTGGGAGCCTTGTGCTGCTTCCCTGGAGTTGGGGGAGTCCGAGGGGGTGGGGGGTGGGGGGGAGGTCAGGCGAGGGAATCGCACCAGATGGAAAGATTTTAACCAGGGTTTGAAAAGCGGTGGGTTCCTCGTGCAGTAACCAAAACTTGGTTTGAACGAGGATTGCCTTCGCTTTTGTAAAAGCTGCTTTTAATGCTTCTTTTCAACCTCCCTGGCCAAACTGGTGCCTCGTGGCTGGCCGCGGGTTTTTGGGGCGTGGGAGAGGTTGACAGCTCTGCTGCTGCTTTGTGGAGGTCGCACGTTCTCTGTGGAGGCAGCCGCGGGGCATCTCTGCCCAGCGTAGCAGGCCTACAACTTGTGCTTCCTCCTCTTTTCCTTTTACAATTGCTCGGTTGAAATCGAGGATGCTCTTCACAAAGAAGAGCCTCACGTCTTTTCACGAGTTTGCATACGCAGGCTGTTTTTGATGGCACAACTGAAGGGGGAGACAGACATATCTTTTAGTTGGAGAACAACCAGAGCATTATTAGATACATTTCTTTCCCTTCCAGGCCTTTTTTCCGCGTACGACAGCGGTCACCGTGCGCAGCTACGCAGAGTTCGGAACTTTAATGCCACCCAAATGTGCACAGTGGTATTTTCGTTTGAACCCTACCAGTGTGCTAAAACCCACTGAGGTCTCTTAAGTAGTGGGGAAATAAATGTATGGCATTTAAGGAGGCGGCCTTTATTCTTTTTCATTTTTAACACTGTCACTTGGGAGAATGGAGACCACATGCTTAATACGAAGTGCAATAGCAAGTTTTAGAAGGATGAAGCCCTTTAATTGGTGACTGCAGAACCTTAGAAAACAATGGCGTTTGCTGACAACTGTTTCTTGATGTATCTAGATATATGGGGGGGGGGGGTGCTTTTGGTGAGAAACGCGCCCATAACCAAATATCCCATTAAAGGCACTGCTGTCCGGTCATAGGTTTCACAAAATGGAGTTTGGATCTGCATGCGTGCCTCTTGGCTGCTTGGATATGGTTTTTCATAGTTACCACAGGCTCCTGTGTCAGGGTTGGAATGCAGTCTTGAAGATTTCTTTGCTGGCCCAGGAGAGCTTAAGAAATGAGCTTAAAGAGTTAGAAAACTATGGTACCTTAGATCAAGACCTTGGAATTTGAAACTTCACTTGGTATTTTAATATGACCTCACTGAACTCACCACGAGATTCCACTTGAAGTTGCTGTGTTGAGTGATTTCTGTGGACAACTTGTTGGAGTGGAGTGATTAATCTGGTTGTAGCAAAGGGCTGCTTTTCAGAGATTTCTTTAAAGCCAGGCACTAATGAAATGCAGGGCTTCTGTCTCAGAGCAGGGAGCCTAGCAGAGTGCCCTTTGCAGATGGGCTACCCTATGTTCTGAACCTGGATCCATACCATTAACCTCCGCATTCCATATGGCCCCCATTTCTCTTAATGCATGCTACCATATCTTGTTTCTCTTATTATACACTGGTGATTGTGCAGCAAATTCACATGTGCTGTCCCGGCAAGAGAAACACCCTTGAACGGTGACACTTTCATGTCTGAATCATTAGTGAGAGCTCCAGACTCACAAATCCTTTAGCACCTTCATTAGCTAGAATGAAAATATTATCACACTGGTCATAGATGACCTGACCCACAAAATAGATATACTTTTGAATTGTGTGCTGGGGAAATGAAAAGAGTGCCTTTATTTACCTGCCCCAACCATGGCCGTCCCGTGAAAGCAACCCTTTTCCTTTCCTGCAAAAGGAGATCCAATATGGGAGTTCCTCTCTTACTCATAAACTTCATGGCCTTCTTGGCTACATCCTTGAAATTGTTTCTGCTCCGCATTGTCTTGGCGTTTTGACAGGAGGTTTCCTTTACTGCCTGTAACAGGCAGAGTGTGCATTGTCATTATAAATTCATGATGGCTGAATATTTCTGGGTGTATGCTGCAAGTTAGTCATTATACAAGAGCCTGTGATGGAGCTGAAACTGCTGACCCATACAGCACTCTCTCCCACTTACCCTCCCTCTTCCCTTAATCACTGTTAGAAACTGTCCCCAAAGCAAAAGAGCCTATGGAATTCTGTTTCTGATTGATAATAGATTTCCCAAAGGATCTGACACCTACCTGTGATGAAAAAAAAGGAGAAAGAGGGAATGATGAAAGAGCTGGGGTCTGAATTCATATTCTCCTTCTTTCAGAGCAGGGGCAGCTCTTACTTTTAGTTCTGTTCTTACTTTTAGTATTTTATGACTATTTGAAATAATTATCCATAAATGTATGCTCGGGTAGTTTTTATAGACCATAAAAAGAGCAAGTAGGCACTACAAGGTTAGCGGAAAGTTCTTATGCTGTCATTTATTTGTTGTCTGGTGATCTTGACCTCCGCTTTTTATTTCCTTGATTTCTGCTCACTGTGAATCTGATTTTAAAAGGAAAAATAAATGAGTAACTGTCATCGTTGTGTTCTGCGTGTCAGGAGTTTGTAGTAAATAGGACCTATGGAGGGAGGATTAGAGGAATTTGATAACCTGCCTTGATTTTCCCATCTCGAAAATGGGTTTCTCCATCCCTTTGGACCGCTTTCTCTTTTGTTTTCTTAAGTAAAGCTAGATTAAATGATTTAAGAGCTGTGTAAATGCTGACAAGAAGAACTTTATAAATACTGGAGCTACTTTTGTCAGTTTTGAAATAAGTGAACATAAACTAAAGTGTTTAAATAGTCTCTTTTGGTCTTTGATATTTAAAACATGATGGGGCGGGAGTGCTTATCAATTATGCCCCTCCAATTCTTTCAACAGGCCAAAGCCAGAAGCAGTGATTACTGGTTATTTAATTCATACTTAAAAACCGAAATGTTGAAAATATCTTACTAAGTCAATGTCAAGGGCAATTTTAACTCTGGATGAGATGAAGTCCTTAAATCTTGATATCAAAAGTTTGCTGCACCTCACGTCTTGCATTATTTACCACATCTTGTGTATTTAATATTCTGCCGATAATGATTTTTTTTTCTCATCTAGAATACAAATTTTAACTTTGGGGTTAGGGGGGTTGGGGATTGCCAAGTCCATCTTAGAACAGGAGCTTCATTTCTCAGATAAGAACCCTATAAAGACCTGAAGAGATTAAGAGCCCTCAGCCTTAAGGACCTATAAGCAATTGTTAAGTAAAATATGTGTAGTTACTTATCTCCATAGAATTTGCAGTTGATAAAGAAGATTTCTCTGTTCAGGACTTCCATTGTGCCAACTTGTGGAACAGAATGCTGCACTGATTGGGGCACACAGCTTGCCGAATGTTTGGCAGTTATTGCATGTGCTTTTGTGCTTTCGGTAGTTACTTTTTTTTTTTTTTTTTTAGACTGGGCTAGTGCAAAGCATCATTTGGAATATTTTTTTCAAATAGGGCATCAATACTTTAAAATATTTATTTGGATTTATTTAAATCATTACATGTATATGACTTGCCAGTTCAGGAAAAAGGTAAGGTTAGAATTATTCTGGAAGATTCTGTGTCTTCTATAGTTCTCTGGTTCTGGTTCTGAAATACATATTTAGTGGGATCATCTATTATCTGCAGTGCAATTTAATATAGTAAGTGTCCTTATGATGTGCTAGGGAGCTAGAACCCTGAGGCGATGAGGCTGAAGGTGAAGGGAGAAGTGAATATGTAGTTTAGTCAAATGAATCACTTTTTTTCCAAATAAAGCATTTATACTTTATAGATCCCAAGAGACTGTCAGTTTCCGTACAACTGGCTGATAAAGATACCTTAGATAGTTCAGAGGAGCTTATTATCTGGATTTCATTGAGATTTTCTCTATCGCTGTACTGAAATGGTTAACTTTAAGATTTCTCTCCCTTTCCCAAGGCGTGGAGGCCTTAAAGCACAGTTTTGTGCGCAGCACTGTTTTTACAGTGTTTTCTAAAGCACATTATTTTACTTAATGCAGTTTTCAAAGTCTCAAAGATCATGCCTTTGATTTGGCCTGAGAGCAGAAGACTTTCCCAAAGCCTATAAATGAACAGTAAACTTGATCAAATCCTCCATGTACCCCTCTCTTAGCAGTTTAGCCCAAGAACACTGTCCATTCCCAGTGGCCCACTCTTGAAAGTTTTAAGCAAAATGCCTGCAGTGCTCAGCAGCTTAATTTGAAAGAGGCACAGGAGTATAATGTAACTCTATTTCTGGAGGCCTTCTTAAAATAGGGGGACGTGAAACAGAACAAATTGTTTCCCGGAGGAGCTTAGAGAGTCAGGATGCACTTTAAAATGTTCGGTCTCCTCTTCTTTCCCGTAGGTGACTGCCAACAGCTGGCGCAGTGTCGAATCCAGAAATGCACCACAGACTTTGTTGCCCTGACTGCACACCTGAACTCTGCCATTGACGGCTTTGACTCCGAGTTTTGCAAGGCCCTGCGTGCCTATGCAGGCTGCACCCAGCGAACTTCGAAAGCCTGCCGGGGCAACCTGGTGTACCATTCTGCTGTGTTGGGTATCAGTGACCTTATGAGCCAGAGGAACTGTTCCAAGGACGGACCCACATCCTCCACCAACCCTGAAGTGACCCATGACCCTTGTACCTATCACAGCCACGCAGGAGCCAGAGAACACCGGGCAGGGGACCAGAACCCTCCCAGTTACCTTTTCTGTGGCCTGTTTGGAGATCCTCACCTGAGAACTTTCAAGGACCACTTCCAAACATGCAAAGTGGAAGGGGCTTGGCCACTCATAGATAATAATTATCTTTCAGTTCAAGTGACGAATGTGCCTGTGGTCCCTGGGTCCAGTGCCACTGCTACAAATAAGGCAAGATAACTTTTTCCTTTCCCCTTTCTCATAACTTTCAAGTGCTTGATCTTCAGATATGTTTGAAGTATATTGAAAAGGGGCTAGTTTATTTTTTTTATTTTGAAAAGGGGCTAGTTTAAAAGGAACTTCTGTATCTTCTGGGAAAATAATCAGCAGGCTGGATGAAAGATTAAATAAAAATGAGTTTGTAAGAAATCATAAGGTTTCAGGTCAAACGTGTCTACATTTAAACAGGCCAAAAGAGAAAGATTAAAAAGTACATGATAGAATTAAGTTACCTAGAAGTAGTCTTGTTTCAGGGGAGGGTGGGGGGAGAGAGAGGGGAGCGGGAGGTTGTTAATGATCAGCGATGTTGGTTCTCATTGCGTAAATGCGTGTTTCTTCTTGAATAAATCCATGTCCACGTGTATCAGAATGGCTGACGTGGGTGTTCTGAATAAAGAAAACAGTGACCCATTGGGAGATATATTTTATTGGAAGTTTGGAGCTTTAGTAAAATGCAATGGCTGCAAGCCAAATTTCTAATGGTAAGCCCACAGTGCTATTTTAGTTACAGATGTTGCCTGACTTAGGAAGTTAACAATTGGCAATTTCAAACTAGTGATGTTTAACAACTGCCGCCCCCCCCCCCC
>NW_022111373.1:48391893-48400423 GCF_000313985.2 Echinops telfairi | reverse complement strand
TGTTATTGTTTTGTTTTTGATGTTTGTTTGAAAGACATGAACTCCGCACCCAGATACTGTAATCCATCATTGAGATACCAGTGTCTTGGTGTACCTAAGCAGACAGATGCGATGAGCTGGTCTCCCACTGGACAGTCTGTTCTAAATTCAGTCATTAGTAAATAAAGGAGTCATGAAGGGTTTTTCCACAAACATCTTGGCCCAGGTAAAGCCTGCTCCTTGTCAAACCGAACCACAAAATTACACAAACCATCTCATCTTGCTCAATTGCCTTTATTGTATCTACTCTTGAATTGGTTGGAACTAACATATAATTGTCAAGGACCGAGCTTTTGAATGCCCGTGACTGATTTAGAATCCAGGATACCTTCTTGGACTTCAGGTTTCTTAGGTGCATATAAATTCTTTTACTTGACATTTTGTAGGGGAATTTTACAACACCCCAGGAGATGTTGGGAGACACCCTGGAGTAGCAGTTGTCAACCTGTGGGTGGTGACCCACAAACAGGGTCGCCCGATTCATATCAGTAGCAAAATTACAGTGATGAAGTAGCAATGGAAATGATTTTATGGTTGGGGGGGGTCACCACCAACATGAGGAACTGCATGAAAGGGTTGTGGCATTAAGAATGTTGAGAACCACTGCCCTGGAGGATCCCAAATACAAGATGAGATGTTACTGCTCTGAATGACGGAGAATATTATTGCTGTTCCAGGCAGCTAAGGGGAGCTCTAAAATGTTTTCACTTCAACTCCCAGTCGAATCCTGAGTTTGTCTTCTGTCCTATTAAATCTTATTTCTCAAAATATACTTTCCCTCCCCTAATTTTTATGTGTATGCAAATAATTCCTCCTATATATGTGTCAGAATTTATATTTCCTGTGAGCTACACTGTAAGCCAGTTGTGAAGTAAGTTATAAGAAAAGACATGGGCCAAAATCCATCATTTCCAGGAAGCCATGGGGTACGTAAAACTTGGGAATGGTCTTTGGGAAAACATAGCACTGGAAATCCAAGAAGATGGTTCCGTTGGGAATGGAGAAAGTCATCGCTGAGTTGTATAAATAACTGAGGACTTGGAGGGGTGGGTAACCTTCAAGCAAAACTACTGAGATGAAGTGCTCTCTGCATGGGAAAATCCCACTTCTTCTCACAGCCTAAAGTTTTATTTCCCATGCCTTCCATTCCGTACTCTGTCACTTCTGTTTTTTATTCCACCTTTCGAAATTCTATACTTTTTACTGTTGATGAAGAGAAATATTTAGGGAACAACCAGTACCTTATATGAATTTCAACATTAGGTAAATGAAGTCATTTATACTGAAATACTTGATATTATTTGGTTTCATTTGTGGTTGAATCCAAAGTAATGTTTAGCAAATTAAAAGTGCAACTTTGTCTTCCACCTCTAGCAAGAGTCGAAGGTTTTACCCATTCCAAAAAAGGTGGGGAAAGGTTGTCCTCTGCCATAAATACAAGTGGACAAAGAGAACACTTGGTTTTTCATTGCATTACTGTAAAGTATTTCCCCATTTCTGGAGACCATGCTCTCAACAACAAATTAGTCCATGGATTCACAGCCTCTTGTTCTTGTTTCTTCTTTGTGTAACGTTCTGCAAGCCCCCCAAAACATCTGGAAGGCTCTATTGACAGCCTTTCTCAAAACTTCTAAAAACCAAGCCCAAGCCTAAGATCTTGCAGCGCAATTTCCTTTCTTTTATCCAGGACCGAAAATAAAGCCTTTAAAAATCTTAAGCAAAAACAAAACAAAACCCCAAAAATAGTGTAATAAAAATTGAAGCAATATTAGGCAAAAAGTAAATATAAAATAAGTTCTTGAAAAAGCATGATCTTTCCCTTGATAGGATTACTGTGATCCTCTGTAAAATGATTCAAATGCGGGTTTGTGTCTATGTCCCAGCTTTACTGATATCTTTCCAGTTGCCATTCCGTCAGCAGACCTTCTGTGTTAGAATAGACGTGTATGACATAGGTTTTCTAGTGGCGGATCTTACTGAAGTCTATTGCCACACCATTCTTCCAACGTCCTCTGGGTGCACTCAAACGACTAAGCACATGCATAGACCAGCTGGAGGATAAGTGAGCACTGTGCTGCAGACGCTGTGTGACCTTGCAGTTGAGCGTTTTTCAGGTGCTCAATGCCCCTAGATGTAAAGACTGACCCCAAATATCATAGAGGCCGTGTGTGTACATGGACTTGTTTATACGAAGATAGCCACACACAGTTCATTGTTATATCTTAAAATACGTTCATTTTCCTTGTCTTCAGCACTGAACTGAAGCACTTAACCCTGGGTGTATCCGTAGGGACACTCCGCAGTCCTAGGAATCTAGGCTAAACGGGCCCCAAGTCACTCCCCTTGCCTTCATCACAAAAAGGAGAAATCTAAACAGTGGAGCGTAAGGAGATGGAGTCATCTCTACCCACCCCAGGGCCGGTTTCTTAGCCAAGCCTTTGCCCTTTTCCACGTGGCAAGTATTACACTTAAGGCAGATAGGCCTGCAGTGCTTGCTGCTGTCTCATCTCCCCACCCCGCCCCGCCCTCCTGCCCTTCTCCCTGGGAAACAGGGCCTGTTTTCCAGGTAGTCATGGTGTGCACAGGTATGCTTGCACAGGCCACTTTCTTTTTGTTTATGTCCTCCACCATTCTGTTTGCTGCTTCCCCTCGGAAGAGAAGTCAGCAACAGTTGGCCACCTTACCAGGTAGGCATGTTCCTAAAAGGGAAGCCAGGGCTGTTTTTCAGCTCACCAACACAGGGCTGCGGGGGTTTCTGGCACACCTACACACCCCCCACTGTAAACTACATCAGCTCTGGGCCATCTTCCCACCTGTGACTGTGCAAGGTGTCTACAGGCATACAGACACTGAGAATGAGCTGAAGGGCAAGCTGCTTGGAACTGGCAAGGTTAGCTACACTGGAAAGAAGAGCCGTTTTTATTTGGGAGGAGGAGCTTGCACCATCTGGGCTCCGGAAAGGTCCTGTCCCTAGCTCTCCCGAATGAGCACACTGAGAAACCGTGTATGTTCTTGTTGCTGACCCTCCCTCAGCTGTGGGCCACCAGCTCTCTGCAATCTGGGAGGAACACTGTCAAAGCTGGCGGGTAAACTTACCCATTGAGCATATTATGCATGCTAATATATATGCTTTTGAACATTTTATTATTATCCCCCAATTTGCTACTTTCTTAGGAACTGTTGAAAAAAAAAATCCACTGCTTGGTGATAGTCAAGATAGAGAAAGAGTTCTTGCTCCGCGTCTCTCTAAACTATAACCAGAGGGCCGTTGCCTGTGAGGTCGAACACCATTTGTTTGCTCCTTGAGCGTCAGCTGGGTCCATGTGCCTTTCTAAGGCCCTTTAGCACATTGTTACTGTTTCACAGCAGCAAGGAGACCTGTAAGCCCATGTTCTGGATCCATCTCTGTTGGTTGCAAAATCAGGGCCAGATGTGCCTGCATTGCAAAGGCTTTTCAACTGTCATTTTTAGCATATCTCTGGATCAAGATTTGGAAATCTGTCCTCTTTTAACCCTAGGCCGAATTTTTTTTTGTAGCCAAGTTTTTGCAACTCATTATATTTGGTATCTTTATGCAGACTGTTAGATACGAATTACATGGTGATGATCATTCTTATTTTTATAGCCTGAGGAAGAGAATCCTCCTCTATGCCCTCCCCCCCACCCCTATCCCACCCCCATTGGTGGAATGGTGTTTTGAGTAGATCAATACCACTTAAAAAACAACAACACCTTTTATTGTGATTTCAGTGAAGGGTTACGGCTCACTTTGGTTTTCCATGTAACAATTCATTCACATTTTGTGACATCAGTTGCCATCCCCACAATGTCCCAGAGCTCTTCCCCCTTCTCCCCTGTGCTTACCATCTCCGGTGTCCTTACCTGTGCCTTCCTGCCTCAGGAGCTCCATCCCTAGGTCATACCCAGCTCCGTACCTTGATCGCCTGGTTGATTGTCCTAAGGTGTGAATGCTTCCTTATTATTGACCCTGTAGTCCTGTCTATTCTTTGGCTGAAATAATAGGGGGTGAGTTCAGTTTCAGGCTCAAAGAGTGACCAAGAGCCCTAGTCCTGGGGTATACTGCCGTTGTATATACAATGTTGTTACAGAGCGGGACATATGATACTTTCTTTAGAGCATGCTTTCCAAAGTATTCCTTTCTATTGTCCGCATGTATTGAAGTATTTTATGCAAACAATCTGTCCATGCTCCAGAATGAAGAGACATAGAAGATGGTAGTAGGTATGGTCTAGAAGTTGTCCAAAGCTTGTGTATTTGCAGTGTCTACGTCCCTACCTTTTAAACCTTTCTGCCTGTGCTCTCCCTCGCACAGTGGTTTTGGGGGAGTAGAAGGCTTTCAAAAGCTCCATCTGTAAATGAAATTAGCCCACACCTGCCCCAGCCAGGCAGGACCACGCTGCCGCGGTGGCCTCTGCTGCCTTAAACAAATCCACACTCCTCCGTAGTTCAAACCAGAGGCAAGCGGCCAAGTCTGATCCACAGCTGAGAGTTAGAACTTGTTTTTCTGTCACCTTTCCAAGCATGTCTCTCTCCTCTGGTAAAGTTTCATTGCCTCAACATTTTGAGGGGAAGGAGCACGAGGAAAGAAACTTCAGGTCGTTAGCACTGGTTTTCTTGGTTGTTGGCTTCGCTTCATGCTAACCCAGTAGTTTCTGCCTGTGCGGAATGCGCCATGTGAGAAGCGCTGCCTACAGTGTTGGACAATGCGAAGTGCTTCCTGGCCCATTTTGTCTGTATTTGTTTTGACTGCAGCAGAACTTGCTCTTCCACTGTTGCGAATTCTGTGTTGTTGTGGGTGGGTTAACTTGAGGACTCTACCCTGCTGCTTCTCAGTAAGTGGTAACTAGCAAGAATTTAGGTACAGCTACGGTAGCCGTTTAATCGGACCACCGGGCAGGAAAAACCACGGTGCTGTTGAGTCTAGAAGGAACTTCAGGTGAAACTGGTTCTGCGAGGAGAGGCGCTCTTTCTGCTCTAGTTAGCTGCTTATTGTAAGACTCGGTGCCCAAGGAAGGGTTAGCTAACTCTGGTGAGGTGTTCTCGTGCTGGCACACATGATCTGTACTCTGACTAGGACTGATCTGATGGCATTTGGGCACCAACCTCCCTTCTACTCTGCATGCACTCCTGAAATGGATGGAGGTGAGGGTTTAATCTTCCCATGGAACGGGGCCTGTGTGCATTTGCACATGTATGGGCCTCTGTGGTGTTGGCAGGTCCCCTCTCTCTTCTTAAGGATTGTTTTGTAGCATTCCAGTCAACTGGCTTTCTGAAATGCTTGTTCACCACCTGTGACTGCCTCACTCTTGAGTTTCTAAGACCCTTTTATTATTTTATGATCAGTATTAGTATTATTTTAAAGCTGTGACAACTTGAAACAACCTGCAGTGGCAGAGTGTGAGTGAGGGTGCTGTGAAGACCTTCAAGCCCTTGTACTTTTTTGCCCCTCCCAAAGTTGAAAAGTGATCAAAGAGGCTGTGATTTCCTAATCCCCTTCACTTGGGCAACAGCTGTGCTGAGCTTTGGCCCAGAGCATTTGTCCAAGGTCCCCTGGAGTCAGGCTCTGTGGCCCTCAGCCGCCCCCCTGCCTGCAGTCCCCACCAAGCGGGGTGGGGGTGGGGATGCGGCGCTGAGACTTGCTAGGGCAGATTCCTGCCCCTAGAGTTACTGCCTCTGGGCCTGGCTCTTGCCTTTCAAAATATTTTTAGCCTCTGGCCTGAAGCACTGGTGGCAGCCTAGGCCTGTAGTACTGTCCACACATGCCTCCGTTCACGTCTAGAATCCCAGTGCATTCCTCCTCCTAGTGCAACAAACACACAAGCCGGCGGCAGAGATGTTCCCTCCGGAGCGTGCGGAGCGGCTGAGACAGACGGTGTGGCCTTGGCCGCTGCTTCTCCTTCAGCTCAGCTTTGCTGTGCTCCACAAAAGGAAGCTGGCCAGGTGCCCGCCTGCTGAGCCTGTTTGTGCTTCCGGCTTTCTTATTTTACGTGTATAGGCGTTGTTCTTGGGAAGTTTGTGTTTCTGTGCCTGCCCTTCTCTGGGTCTACTTTCCCTTTCACTCTCCAGGCCCTGCCCAGCCATCGCGCTTCACGTTCTTCCCTGGACCACCCTCGCAGCCCTCAGTGTGGCTGTCCTTCCCCTGCTGGTTTGGTTTCGGCTTTCTCCTTCTGCTGCCAGGTTCCTCTCCAGTACCAAGGCAGCCCGGCTCCTGCATGCATTCCCCAAGGCAACATTGAACAACAAATCTGATCCAGTCCCTGCCCGTGCAACGCTGGAAGCCCTCCTAGTCGGGCGTTCTATGGAAGTGACCCAAGGGTGATGGTGTCACTGTGTCTTCAGTTCTGTGTGCAGAGTAGAACTGTAATTGCAGAAGGTTTGCTGAGCCTGTGACCTTTCGGAAACAGCTCCCCAGACTTGTGTTCCCAGGCACCTGTGGGTGGATTTTCGGCTGGTAGCCCAGCATTGAATCATTGTGCACCCAGGAAGTCCAACAAGAGGATAGAGGCATCTATTCTGATCTCTTTGGAAGACAGTAGCGTAGTGTGTTAGTTAGTCTCCTTCTGCCTGTGACAAGAGTCTAGAGAAAACTTTTTCATGGGCTGCCGTCCTCTTAAACATGTGTGCTGCCTTAGTAGCTTGTCTTGGCCCAAGGAAATGATTTAACAAAACTTACTCTGTTGGTGTTGAGCTCGGCATTCCTGTAGGTAGATATTTACTATATAGGCTGAATAGGGATTGTAAACTTACATTCCAGTTCATTGAGCTCACAGCTTCTTGGCAGAATTTTCTCCTGTTTTTTGAGGGTGGGTTTGTTTGTTGTAGATCATCAGTGACATCCACCGCTTATCTATCAGTTTGTCATCTTGTAGTGACCTGGTCATTGCTATGATCAAATAATTCCCAACTGAACTTCTTACATATATATGTATACACAAACACACTCTTGTGTTTGGCATGAAATTGTTCAGACAGAGTTATTCTACATGAATATGCTTTTTCTTTCCCAAAAGGAGGAACACCACGTATTGTTCCCAATCTTGTGTAGCCCAGCAATGGTGTTGCCTCCCTGGGGGCCTGCTTGGGGTAGCTCTGCCCCCCAACATGCTTCCTCTGGTAACCCTCAAAAAGTGGGGTGAGGTGGGACCAGGCAAGAGGCTTGCAGGAAATTGCCTACAGGAGCCAGTGGTAATGATTACACAATTCATTTTGATATATTTTACCATTGATTTGTATGATATGTTAATGATATTTCAATAAAATGGTTTTTAAAGGCTACAATAAAGCAGGAAAAGCCAAAAAAAGATGAAAAATTGGACAAAACTACCTACAGATTGAATCAAATACCATAGTATATATTTCTACAACTTGCTTTTGATCTTTCAACTTATATTTTTGAGACATGCCTATATTGATATGTATGCTTTTTGTTTCTGTAGAATAGTTCATTGTATGACTTGTACCAATAACTCACTTTTTGTCAGTTTGTGTTGTGTTGTTACCCATTACAATCTTACGTATTCAAGTTTTCACAATGTTCATTTAAGTAGTGCTGCAATGTGTGTGTATACACCTGTATATATGTATGTATGCATACATACAGTAAATATTGGACTTCTTAGAGATGTGGAGCAAGCATCTTTTTCACCCCTTTATTTGTTCTTGTTGGAATGTTTTGTTCACTTGTAAAGGACTAATTTAGAAAATGTAGGAGGGATTTCAAAGATTTGTTTAACAATACCTCTAACTTTTAATTCCATTTTCCCATCAACGTTTTCAAGCCCATAATGCCACCTATAAGGATCCCTGGTAGCACTGTGGGCAAGGCTGCTGGACCTCTGCAAGCCTCTAACAGTCAGTGTTTCAAACTCACTTGCACACTTCTTGGTAGAGGAAGACGAGGTTGTGTGCTCGCATCAGGATTCCCAGTGGTACAGATGCTAAATACAACTCTAACTAGGGTCTTCATGAGTCGAAATCAACCTGATGGCAGCTGCTTTGGTTTGGTTTGGTGATTTATGCCATGTCTGTGTAAGACTGAAAATGCCCTGAGCACAGTGCTTGCTGATTCTTACACAGTCTCTTTTTGTTTATTTGTTTACCTTATCATTGTACCCAGTCGATGTGATAAAATAGACATACGAAGCTAGTTATACGAGATGAAAGTCACTTTGGCTTCCTTGATGCAAGAGGACTTTTAACCAGGTAGTTATAAACATTCCTCTGTTCCAGCCAGGTTTCTGTGGCTAGTTCAGTGTAGTTTTGCTGACCCTTCGTAAGCTGAACGATGAGGCCCTTGATCCATCGGTCCAGTACTGGCATTGAAGAATTCCAGTAAGGTCCTGCACTTGCAGTGCCAAGTGGCCTGATTGAACACCGGTAAATGTTTCTTCCAAACTGCGATAAGCACAAATAGTGAAGTGCACCACCTTCGGGGAATTCTGCTCGTTTAAAAAACCTATGCTCAGCAATT
>NW_022111373.1:48364160-48391632 GCF_000313985.2 Echinops telfairi | reverse complement strand
AGCGGGGTAGATGCCTCTTGGTTTTGCTCCAGACCTTAAGTCCTTGTTGTCCAAAGGTTGATTTGTAGCTGCTATCTCTCTCTCCCTAATAGACCTGATGGGTGGTAAAGATCGCAGGGAGTGAAACATGAAAAATGAATGAGGGAACTAGAGCAGTTGTCTAAGGTGGGGGCAGGCAGAGAGGGGCTGGCTGGAGGAGGTTTAACAAAAGGCATTGATGTTTTAAATGCACAGAAATGCCATCCATCAATAATAAATGGTGTGGCATAGAACAAATGTGCCAAATTGAGTTATTACAGCATATGGATCAGTTTAAGGGGTGGTGGTGTAGGGGGGTGGGAATAAGCAGCTGAGCTGGTGTTTAAAGTATGCTGTTTGAGAGCTTTTGAATCCAATTCTGGATATACTGCTCTCCGAGAGCTGCTAGTTGGAAATCACAACAGTTTGGAATTTTCAAAAACTCCAATTAAATTTTGAATGTTCACACATTATTTTTTTCTTTTTTAACTGAGTAGGAATGGATAAACCCAGGAGGGAAAGTAAATTTCTGGCCTTTAGTGACTGGGCATGCCTTTTTTTAAAAAAACAAAAAACCACTCACATTGTGCCTGTTGCCTTGCAGAATTGTAGTCATGTGAAACTGTCATGCAGTGTTTTCTGAATCTCCGTTGATGATATCTCGGTGCTTGTTCAGTCCAGACTTAAACTACAGAGGACCAAGCAGGAACCCCACCTCAGTTCTTCTCCCTCCTCAGTGGGATTCAAAGGATAACGCTGTTCATATCCTCTGTAGAAGATAAGCTTGTCCAGCAGGGAAACGGCGGGGACATATACTGATTTCTGCCTCGCAGAGAAAAACTGCCCCTAGGAAATTGGGAAGACAGGCAAAAATCTGTTAGGGAAAGTGTAATCTTTTGTGGGTGTAGACTTGAGGGCAGGAATCAAGCTTTTTGGCTTAGCTTGACTACTGCGGATGTGTGGGAGTTACTGCTGAATGTCAGAGGTGGCGCCGAGGACGGTTAGTGTGAGGTGTTCAAAATGACTCTTGAGTTCCTGAGTTGGAATTGGTGTGCTCAATGAACAAAACAGATGCTTGGGGAAGACACTTGGAACTATTCGACTTACCTTCCTATTGGTTTTTATTTGTTTATTTGAAATGAACTTGTTTGTCACTAAAGTCCATTTTCGTGTGACTTTTCCTCTTTTTTTTTTTTTTTTTTTAACTAAAACCTATTTAGGTGTGGAGGGGTATTTTTCCCTTTGGCTTTTAAAAGACATGCACTTTATGTCTTCCACTTGTCTTATTGACTCGTGCTTGCCTCCTTGGACATTTGTTTTGAATTGGATATCTCAGCGTGGTTGTCCTTTTCCAAACTAATTTCTCATTGTTTTGCTTAATGTGAACAACTATGTGTTTAGCTCTCACAAATAAGACCAAGTTGGTTTAAATGTGAGGTTTGTTAGTCTCAAAGGACAAATGACGTAGCCGCTGGAGAAGATTATGTATACTCTTTTGAGTGTGAGTGTTAGAGTCGATAATGAGGATAGTGATTATGTGAAAAGTTTATTGCTATCTCTTCTTTTAGCCATCTGTATTGTTAAGTTCCCACATTTTCGGGTGCAGAATTTCCAAGGGTGGGGCAGTCTTTTCACCACCACCACCACGAAATCCCAACTGGTCTTAAATAGCCCTTTTCAGACTGACCTGAACCAAAAAGCCCTACCCAAACCCGCTGCCATCAAATCCATTCTGACCCATAGCAGCCTTGTAGGGCAGAGTAGCACGGGCCCAAAAGCCTTCCAAGACTGGAGTTTTTACTATGGAAGCAGACTGCTACATCTCTCCCCTTCGGACCTGCTGGTGGGTTCAAACCAGGTGCTCAACCACTGCGCCTGCCACCAGGACTCCTTTAAACTGACTTTAGAGCCACCAAATAAATCTATTTTATAGTCCCATTAGATGCCCAGCTCCCAACCCCATTCACTCTGGAAGGCCTTTAGTTGGATGCACAACACACTTCCTGAAATCACCTCAGCTGCACCTCCTTCGGGTTGTTCGGAAGGTGTTGAAATGCGAGAAGGCTGGTAGTGAAATTAAACTGTGGCTCAGGGTAATTAAGGAGGGAGAAACCCCAGCATTTTCATAGAACATTGTCTGGCCTTGGTTGCAGCTGCAAACAACGGATATGAGTTTAACCAGTTGCTACAGTGCAGCTGGTTCCGATCTGGCTTTATAACTGGCTGAAATAAAATGAAATGGCTGGAAAATTCCAGTCAAGTAACACCAGTGGGAACATGTGGAATTAAATACTGTGAGCAAATGCTGGCCGAGTTGGGCAAAAAAAAGTCAGACATGAACGTGAGGGTGGTGGTGAGGGCTGGTAGGGAGGGCCGGGTGGGGGGAGGGCCCTCTCTGGCCTTTATAACAAGGGTCTATTGTTGGGATTCGTTCCCTGCAGGAGGTGGAAGGCTTCCTCCTTCCAGGGCAGTGGTGAGCAGTGTTTGGCCTGCCTACCTTCCTCCTCGACTCCACCTCCTGATCATTTCTATTTATTTTTTCCTTCAAGCGGGAAGAAATAAAGAAGCTGTTACCTCAGTTACTGACAGTAACACAGACCTTAAAATGTAGTCCTTTTTCCTTAGGGCAGTTTTCCCACCAAGTGTGATACATAAATCGCTTTGTGCTTACCTGCCTCCACCACCAGGGTGCGACAGACACGCGGGGGTGCTGGAGGGAAAGGCTAGGCGACGGCTCTGTCTCTGGTAACTGCTGTCCTCAAAGGGTTCTGCAGGGGCAAAAGTGGACGTAGCCATGGGAGGCTTTTGTACGATTAGGAGATGTTTTTTTTCTTGATGGAATGTCTGTTTGTTAATATGGAGAACACATTTCTGTGGAGGTAAATGGTCCCAGTGCAGTTGGAGGAAAATATTCTCTGTTACCAGGGTTAGGGTATTTTATTTCCTGCCGGTGCTTGGGAGCTATATTTGCCAAGTGATTTCCCTGTCACTCGGATTAGCCACTGATTTGAAACATTTGGTTCAGGGACTTAGAGAAACCTTTCCGGAGGCACTTGGTTGGGGCCTGTTTCTGGGATGCTACATCTTCAACCGTCTGGTCCTCTTTGCGCTGTTTACATTTCATAAATTTGTCGTGACTGACACATGACTGGGATGAAATTAGAAATCGAAGTTCTGGAAGTTACAGGATTATTCAGGCTCTGTCAAGTTTCTGCATCATGTAGAAAAGGTGGCTCTCTCCTCTCCCAGCCCCACTTGAGAACTAGACTACAGCTCTTCCCACTTTTGGAAATAGACAGGACAGTTGCCTTAGCATTCATCCTGACTCATGGAGACACCCGTGTCTCAGCGTAGAACTCCATAGAGTCTTTCAGTGGCTGCTTTTTCAAAAGTAGATGGCTAGACCTCACTGTGGAGGCACCCCTGGGTGGATTTAAACTGGCAACCCTCTGGTTACCAACTGGGTGCATGAGCCCAGTTGTAGATGTTCTTATTTGTTGGTGTCGAATCGATTCTAGCTTATAGTGTGGTCCCATGTGAACTGCCCCGCCGTGTGGGTTCCATTTTAGGCTGTGATTGCCAACATTTGGGGTGTCCTCACCGCCCTTGAAGCCACAACATGTGTTTGAACTCTCAAAGTTTCAGTTAGTTGTGTTGTGTTTCACTGTTGCACCACTGGTCTTCCGAAACCCAGGAACTATTCTACTTGGGCGGGGATACCATATTCATTAGGGAAGCGGAAGCAAATGATCAAGTCTGGCGATTGTCGTAAGCCATTCAACTGAAATGCAAGAGCACTCTGATGACAGAACCATATCGCTTCTATTTTTCTCCCTTCGCATTCAACTTGTGCCCCTGTTCCTTCCTGCAGATCACCATCATCTTCAAAGCCCACCATGAGTGCACAGAGCAGAAGGTGTACCAAGCTGTGACAGACGACCTGCCGGCTGCCTTTGTGGATGGCACCACCAGCGGTGGAGACGGTGATACCAAGAGCCTGCGCATCGTGGAGAGGGAGAGCGGCCGCCACGTGGAGATGCACGCTCGCTACATAGGAACTACGGTGTTTGTGCGACAGCTGGGTCGCTACCTGACCCTCGCCATCCGGATGCCCGAGGACCTGGCCATGTCCTACGACAAAAGCCAGGACCTGCAGCTGTGTGTCAACGGCTGCCCCCTGAGTGAACGTATCGACGACGGGCAAGACCAGGTGTCTGCCATCCTGGGGCACACCCTACCGCACACCGCCCTGGCACAGACCTGGCCGGGCTACACACTGGAGACTGCCAACACGCAATGCCAGGAGAAGATGCCGGTGAAGGACATCTATTTCCAGTCCTGTGTCTTTGACCTGCTCACCACGGGCGATGCCAACTTCACTGCCGCAGCCCACAGTGCCTTGGAGGACGTGGCGGCCCTGCACCCGAGGAGGGAACGCTGGCACATCTTCCCAAGCAGCGGCAACGGGGCGCCCCGGGGAGGCAGGGACTTGTCCGTCAGTCTCGGACTCACATGCTTGTTCCTCGTTGTGTTTTTGTAGGGATTGTCTATCTGGCTTTTTTGTTGTTGTCGTTGTTGTTGTCTATAACAAAATTTTAAGATATATATTGTCATAATATATTGAGTAAAAGATAAGAGTATATATGTATATACCATGTATATGATAGGCTGTTTGTCCTGGGACACCCACCAGATTGTACATACTGTGTTTGGCTGTTTTCACTTATGTTGGATGTGTAGTGGTTTTTTATTGTATCGATTTTTATTTTGCAGTTTTGTGAAATATTTTATAATGTCCCTGCATAGGGACCTGTTAGAAAGCACTTTATTTTTTATATATTAAATATTTATGTGTGTACCTGGTTAGTATGTATAGTGCATATACACAGACACCATCCACAGCATTCCCACTGAAGATGACCAGAGACGTTATTCGTGGCTGATCTTGGATGTTCCCCTCTGCCCGCCCCCATTGCTACTGATGTTGCCAGCGTGGGCAGCGCTCACTTGCTGCCTTCTGGTGAAGCCACCTCGTTCCTTAAACGATGGGCTCCTTACCTCTTCTTCTGCCCTGTCTCTGGAAGGAGAGCACGGAACACTCCCCTGTCCCTCCCAGGTGCTTTGACTCTGCTCTTCACTAATCTGTAAGCAGCCCACGTACTCTGTTTAATCAGGGAGTGGAGGGGAGTGTATACAGTTCCTGTTGATCAAGATCGTTTTCTGTGAGCACTTACCATGGATGAGGTTGGATCATAAGGAAGTGCCATTTTTGTAGCTCAAAAGGGTCATGTGATGGCAATTTCATATATAAATGCCTGGCATTATGCTAGACCCCAGGGGCTCCCAGACCTTTGCTCATTCCTCACCCCTGCTTAAATTGTAGATTCCCCCTCGTGAAACTCCATCCTAGTGGAAACATAGTGTTGAGGGATAATTCTGATGCGCTCTCTTTCTGATTTGTACAAACCCATGCATAACCTCTTTATTTGGCTCTTTGGGTTGTCAGCACACTGCCTCGAGTTTCCAGACCCAGGAAACTCCCCAACCACTCTTTAGGAATCCAAGGACTAGGCTTACCTAAAGCCTCTCTAATGTTCTTTACTCTTCCCTGTCCTCCACCACATGCTCTCCGCCACACTGTGTATCTAGACCAGGGGTTCTCAATCTTCCTAATGCCATGGACCCTTTAACACAGTTCCTCATGTGGTGACCTAGTGACCCCCCAAACCATAAAATTAATTTCATTGCTATTTCATAACTGTAATCTTGCTACTGTTATGAATTGGGCGACTCCTGCAAAAGGGTCATTCAGCCCCCAAAGGGATCAGGACCCACAGGTTGAGAACTGCTGACCTAGATGCATAATAAGATGCATTGCCCATAATGACAGACGTTTCCCGGTCCTGACTCAGTGCTGGCTGGCTACTCAAACATTCTCCTCCACTGAGCGATGTGGCTTCCCAGGTGATCTCCTTGCTTAACGAGATGTTCTCCCTCTGAACACCTGTCGGTGCATATTGAGTTGCCCACAGAACTGGGTGAAATCACTGTAAAGTAAAATGATTTCGCCTTGCCACGCCCATTGCGGTGTGGACACCCTTTGCAAAAGGAAAACACCACAAAGGGCAGGAACAGTCATTGGGAAAGCTAACTCAAGAAAGGCAAGGCTATGTTGTTATATGCCAATGGCAATGGCTCCAGAAAGAAGTGATAAACTACCTTACTAACCCAAGTTTCCAAAAGAAGAAATTAAGTTCATTTTAAATGCCATAGCAATTACTGCCAGGGTTGTATGTAGTGCTAATTTGCCAGGCAGTTTCTTCTTGCCGTGGCCTATTGATTTGTGGCACCAGTGTCTGATTGCCTAAGAAAGGTGGTAAGCATCCCTGTGCTTAACTAATCTAGTGAATCATGTCACATTGTCTGTTACCACGTGAGACTCTCTAGGTAGCTGTGGCTGGTGTTTCCAACCCCACAGCACCCCCTATAGAATCGACGCCTCTTTCCCCCTATTTATAATCCATAAGAGAGTTGGGGTACCCAGTAATCAAGTAGTGAACAGTTACTACTTTTCAAACCTATATGCACTTGTTCTGTACAGTTTAGTAAATGGACCCTGCTTGCCTTACATAGCAGGAGTCTCTGCTCTTGTGAGTCTCTGCTCTTGTAATGAGTGCAGTCTTGGAAGCCTTTGTGTGGGTCGCTATGAATCAGAATCAACTCAATGGCCATGAGTTTGGTGGGGGTTTTTTTTTGGGGGGGGTGCTTTATTGGGCAATCCGCCCCTGATTGGCACTGCCAATGCCCCCAAACTGGGAGGAGAAAATTCCATTTTTTTAAAAGTTTTATTGGCACTTCTACATATCAACCCCCAACTGGTAGGGGAAAAAATATATCATATTTTTAACAGTGTTATTGGCACTTCTTCCATATAACATACAATTCAATAGTTTGATCATATCAAGAAGAGTTCTGTAAGCATCACCACAGTCAATTTTAGAAGATTTTCTTCTTCCTTAGACTCATTGTTATTCGTGTAATTATTGTTTTGGGAATACCATGTTCTTAGTGAGTCCATCTTGGGTGGAGCTGTAGGTGGAAGGGTCACACTCTCCTCACTAGCTGCTGCTGGTGTGGGAGAGCAATCCGGGCGGCTGAGAGAATGAGAAGGCAGCATCCTGCTTCTTTCTTACTCTCGAAAAAGGGGGAGAACTCTACTCCAGAGAGGCGGGGCTTAAACGTGTTGCTGCCCTTTTGTAGAAGGTGGACTGGGCTAGGGACCCACCTCTGGGCAACTCTGCACTGTGGCTGCATGTGTCCCCTGTGGAGGCGTGGGCCAGATACAGAAAAGACCGCTCCCTAGAACTTGTTTTGTGAATGAGTAAATGATGGAAGAAAATTATCTAGGAGGATACATCTAACCACTGTTTTTGTGCAAATAGCCTAAAAAATGAGTTAAAAACAATAGAAATCGCTTTTGGTATCTGATTTTTAGATTGTGTACAATTAATGTACCTTTATCCTTTTTGAGAGAAACGAAACCACTTCTAATAATTGGGGAAAGGAAATGGGATTGTTTCACCATGTTGTTCCATTGGGAAGGGTGCTTAGAAGCATTTTCCCTATGTCCTCAGTGCCCTTGTGACGACATTTTCAGACCCCACAGATAACTTTCAGAAAAAGAAGTGGTTTCCCTGACTGCTGGTTGATTGCCTAGGATGTTAGAGAAAATACTACTGGCACATGTTGGGTCTTCAAATCCTACGTAGCCAGAAGAGTTCAAGGGTCACATTAACCCATGGATAGGCTTTAGCTGTTCAGAGGTTACGTAGGGTGGGGTGGGGTGGGGGTGCTTAAAACTTTGGGGGGGAAACACTCGTTTTGACAGATGCTCCACAGAGCTATCTTGAAAAGACTCAAAATATTTTTTCATTTTCTCTTCCTTAGGCTTGGAACTTCTCCCCTATAGCGTGTCGAATCTTTCTAAAGAAACCTTTAGATGTGGTGCATAGGTATATGAAAAAGTTTCTGTGTAAAACAGTGAGTGCGCAGTGTGTAAATACTTTAAATTATGCTAGCAAAATAAAAGTTACATACCATGCTGTGGAATGTTTGTTCTGTGATTATAGTGACATCTTCTGGAATAAGTCAAGAACGCAGGTGCAGAAGAGCTGGGGCGGGTGGGTGAACGCAAACTCCCTTGCGGGTAGGACTCTAAGTTATCCCACCTGTGACCACACAAACTTAGTTGTCTTCTGAACACCATCACTGTTTGCAGTTTCCCCTTTTCAAACTTGTGGGACTAGGTTGATGCGTATTTCGAAGGCCCCTCTTAAGTATTCGTTTTGGCTCCTTCGGATGAGCAACCTGCCCTTCAGCTTTTTCTTTTTTTTAAACGAAGCATGGACTGCAGACAAGATCTCAGGAGCAGACTTCTCGGGTCTTGGAAAGTTCTGTAAATTCCCCTCTTCTTGGGTGTTCTAGAGGGAGACATCACAAGATCACAAATTGGTCTTTGTTCAGAAAACATGCCAAAGGGTAGACATGTTTGGAAAAGACAACCCAAACCGAAGGCACAGGAAAGCCCTGTTCTGTTACTGGTAAAAGACTAAATGGAGCAAGTTCTGATGGGACGCAACACAATCACAGCCACTTGCTCAAAGAAAGCTCACCCGCAGCACTTCGTGTTTGAGTGTCGCAGCTCAGAACAAAGGAAAGGCAAGGCAAGTCCCCTGCTGAACCACGAGAGAGGGTGACAGGATGTATCCCTGTGTGAACTGGTGCATGTGTCTGTGCGAGAGCAACACAACTCATTTCACCCATGTCACAATAAAGCCTGCTTCACGTTCAAAATGCTTCCTCCACCTAATTTATCTCTAGACCTCCGGCTTTACAGAGACTGAAACTTGAGCAACTTCTGAAACCTAAGGAAAGGGGAGGTCTTTGTTCGCTTAAGCAGAAAATAGTGACTTGAACAAGATTTCTGTTGGGTAGAGATTGCTCATTTTTTAAAATGTGCTTACTGTAGCCACAGCATTGTCAGCTTTCTGTGGCCTGGAACCAGCTAGACTGGCAGACAGGTTTCGCCCTGGGTGGCACCAGTGGTTAAGCATTGGGCTGCTGGCTGAAAGGAAATTTGAACCCACTCGGATGACAAAAACCAAAACCCACTGCCACTGAGTGAGTTTGAACTCACAACGCTATCCAGTGGAGTAGAACTGCCCCCCAAGAGTTTGAGGCTATGCATTGGTATGGGAGCGGAAAGCCTCGCTCCTCCCTAGAATGGCGGGTGGGTTCAAACTGCTGACCTTAGGATGAGTCGTCCAATGCCTAACCCACCAGGGATCCTTCATCAGAAAATAGACTTGGCAATGTGCCCCCTTGAAAGCCGCATGGGTCAGTTCTACTCTAAATGAGTCACTGAGTCAGACTGCACACCTAACGAAAACATACACTTAGCTTGTTTCTGGCCTTTCTGAGCTTGCTAAAGTGTTTCCCTCCTCCTATAAACAAATGTCTATTGGTGTGTGAACCAAGAAACAGCTCCCTTGCACACAGAGGATTTAGTCAAGACGTTCATTTACGTATTATTTGATTACCAGACCCACCTCGATGTCTGTCTCCACTTCCGGTCCTCCTTTGTATGTCTGCCGGACAAGCAAGTCATTTTTGCATTATTATCATTATTGAGGTGGTAATTTACTGCTTCCCCAAGCCTCTCTACTGAGGAAGGTTTTTGATACACCCACAATGTGATGTCATGGCTGCCTGCTCGGAGTGGTGATGTCTTCGTGTCTCATCTCCCTGGTGAACAATACTCAGATTGACAAGGAGTCTGGAGCATCCAGGGCCCAGGAGAACACCGTCACTGATCCTGCAGATGTGGAAGGCATGTCGTCAGCCGCAGTCGAATGTCGCTTCAAGTAATTGAGCAAACAAGTCCTTTCAAGCGTAAGATTTTAATGTAAAAAATACAGGAGCCCTCAATTTGACTCAAATTCAGGGTGAGCCCTGTGTGTCAGAATAGGACTGTGTCCCACAGATTTTCTGTTACTGATGTTCCCAAAGTCAATTCCCAGGCATTTTTTCCCTTGCTGCTTTTGGATAGACTTGAACTGCCAACGTTTGGGATAATTGCCAAGCATATTGGCCATTGGCAGCATTCAGGGAGTCCATATTAAAGTCAGTCCATGAAATTCAAGCAGGCAGAAGGCAAAGATTTTCTCATTGAGAGTTCTTCGTGAATGACATTTTCATTTTCCCCCTTTTCATTTCAATAATGAAAACTCTACCTTTGGATTAAAAAGTTAAAACATAAGCATTATGACACCGGGTTGGATCTACAAAACCAAACAAGGCAGGAATTAACCAAGTAGGAAATGCACCTCCCACAAGTGGCATATATATTTTTGTAATGTGATTATATCAATCCATAATGTGACACTGCTGAGAGAAATGCTGCTACTTGACAACCTAAAGGGCGTACAAAGCCTTCTGACGGGAAGCAGCAAGGGAGGCTTCATTGGCAGGGGGCATGCAGGGGACAATAACTATTTCCTAGTGAGACCGCCTTTTTGAGTTGCTGAGTAGCAATCCCATTAGTGTCTTGCTGGTCTTCACGGTGCTCTGTGGGTAAAGATATTGATCGACTCACTCTTACTACGTGCAAGGGAAAGCTTTCTGATCCTGAGTTAACTCGTGAATGTTCATTGTTCTTGATAAAGAAAATAAGAGTAGTGAAATAACTCGGGCCATCACCAGAAGACTAAATAAGATTTTCAGTAAGCTGCCAACTGGGAAAGTTAGGTGACATTTCATAGTTGGGGAAGAAGTCAAGCTACACCTGGGAAGCCAGGAAGAAGACGGCAATGGGACAACATTCACGAATCAGAATGGCAGTACAGAATGTGTTGGTTGCTTTTTGCCTCAAACCTTTGAGCCTCAGGGACATTGCTAGGGTTTCATTTGAATGTAGATATCTTATATACTTCACCCTAGGGTAAACAGGAGTCCTGGTGGTGTAGTGGCTACAGGTTGGGCTGTGATCTGAGTGGTCGGTGGTTCAAAACCCCCAGCAGCTCCGCAGGAGAAAGATTGGGTTTTCTGCTTCCATAAAGATAGGGATCACTAGGATTCAACAGGGACGCGATGGCAGTGAGGGGAAAACAGCGTAGCATAATGGTCAAGATGGCTACTGATAGAATCACACAACTCTGAGTTCAAATCTGCCCGTGTTACTAATTATGTGACCTTGGACACGCCAACCCATATCTGGAGTTCAGTTTCCTTATCATTAAAATAGGTTATCTTATAGATCTTCTTACCTCCTATATTCAGAGAGGTAAATGAGTTAATACATCTAAAGTTCTTGGCACGGGCCTAGTATGTTACTCAAAAATGTACCTGAGATGGAAAGCTGTATGTTCACTTTTGGGAAATGGCCAAATTTGAGCTGTACCTGGGACTAAATTTACATTTACACCCCTGTAAAAATGTTCAGGAATTTAGGGCTGGGTCAACATTTTGCAAATACCTACGTTTATGCATATCCTTGAGGGAGAAGAAGCCTACTATGGCTCCAGGAAGAGTGGATAAGGGCAAATATGAGAGTTGTGTGTGAGACGTGTTCAATTTGTTCCCTCACTGCAGCTGCTTTCTGGAACAGTGCAGGATAAAGCCTCCAAAACCCGAATGAGAGAATAACACTGGCCTGTGAGCAGCTCTTTTGTTCTGGAAAGAACTTTAGGCACTAACTGTGCCCTTGGAAGAGGAAGAACGCTAAAGAAAAATTGTTACCAACAGACAGTGTAAGACACGAACTAACAACAATAATACATAATTGATCAAGGATTCAGGAGGATGGGAGGGTGAGGGGGGCGGGGAAGAGGAGCTGATACCAAGGGATCAAGTAGAAAGAACATGTTTTAGAAATGTTGATGGGAATATATGTACAAGTGTGCTTAATACAACTGAATGCTGGATTGTCCTACGATTTGTAAGAGCCCCCCAATAAAATGATAAAAAAGGAAAAATTGTTACCAGTGAAATTATTACTGGAGATTACTGGTCATGTATCATACATCTCAGTGAATAGAAATCACAGCAGAGAGCTTAAAACCTTGGAAACACACTCGGAAACGTTTGCACAGGTTTCCGGATCCCATCATCACTCACAGGCCCTTCTAACTGCTCAGACGAGGCCATGTTCTCAGAATTGCTTGCAGTGGAAAAGGGAGCTCGGAAAGAGGAGAGGCTACCGACCACAGAGGTTGACAGATTTCAGTTCATCCACTTGAGCAAAGTTCTTCCCCTTTCGGATCTTAAGTTTGGGGAGGGGGGTTTCATTTGATTTTTCCCATATATGAAAGGTGAAATTCTCTCGACAACTTGAAGAGGAGTTGTAAGGAATTGCTCACAACAGAAACCAGCCTGGGGGGAGGTGGGAAGTTTGTGAAAAGATACTAGGAAGAAAAGGCGAAAGAGAAAGTAACAGAGAAGTAGAGGGAGGGGGAAGGATGATTGAGAAACTGTATATAATTAATAAGAAATTTAAACAGAGATACAAAAATGTAGGCGTTGCTTGAAGACATATATGGAGAAAAGCATACATACCTGATACCCTCTTTGTATGTATTTGTTTATATATTTGTTCTTCAAATACATTATATATTCCTCAGGCATTTGGACACTTTCATCAAGATTCCAGTTTCTTCTCTTGATATGTTTGAATGACTGAACTATTGAAGTATATGATATGTAAATTACTTGCCAATAAACCTGTTGGAAGAAAAAAAAGACTCTAGTTTCTTTGAAAGCTAAACCAGAGACAACAACATAAACCTCCAATAAAAGAAGGAAGGAATTATAAGGATCAAAGCAGAAGTAAATGACATGAAAAATATTGGAAAATATCAAGAAATCAAGGAGTTGTGTTTTTTTTTTTTAAGAATTAACAAAACAGACCACTAGCAAACTTAGCAAAGGGGAGGAAAAAACAAAAGATGCAGATACCCAGAATAAGAGATGAAAACGTTGGCATTACAACAGATCCAAATGAAATACAAACAATAACAACACTACTATTAAAAGTATATTCAGACATATTCAACAACCTAGATACCTAAAAAAACATGATCCACTCAAATTAAGTCAGACAGATATTGAAAAACTCAAGTCCCATAACAAAAGAAGAAATAGAGCAGGTCTCTATTTGGAAGCAGAAACTTCCAACCAAGAAAAGCCCAGGTCTCACAGGGGAATTCTACCAAGTGTTCAGAGAAGATCTGACACCAATACTACACAGACTATTTCAGAACACACAAAAAGACAATACACTCCCAAACTCATTCTATGAAGCCCGCATAACCCTGATACGCAAACCAGGCAAAGATCCCACAAAGATAGAAAAGTACAGAGCAATATCCCTCATGAATATAAAAACAAAAATCCTCAACAAAATTCTGGTAAATAGAATCCAATAGTATTGCAAAAATATAATCCACCCTAACCAAGTGGGGTTCATTGCAAGGAAACCAGATGATTCAGCATTCGAAAAGCAACTGAGGTAATCCACCACGTAAGCAAAGTAGAATAAAACCTAAATCATCATATCAATAGTTGCAGAAAAGGCATGTGACTATCTATATTCAATACCCATTTTTATCAAAACGCTCAACAAAATAGGAATAGAAGGGAAATTTCTCAACATAATAAAAACCATACACAAAAACCTGACAGCCAACATCATGCTCAATGGGGAAAAGCTAGAAGCATTTCCACTAAAAAAAAAAAAGCGACCACACAAGGATGTCCCCTATCACCACTCTTATTCATCATTGTGTGTCTTAATTAGAGCCATCAGACAACAAAAAGAAATCGAGGGAATATAGGCAAAGATGCAGTGAAACTCGCTGTTTTCAGATAATATGACCCTACATATAGAAAACCCAAATGTCTCCACAAAAACCCTACTTCACACAATTGAGGGATCCAGCAATGTAGCAAGATACAAAATTAATAACCAGAACTCAATCAGATTCTTGTATACCAATGAAGAGAGCTACAAAAAAGACATTAAGAAAACAATACCATTTATTTTAAAAAAAACACAAAAGATGAAATACTTAGGAATAAGCCTAACTAAAGAAACAAAAGGCCTATACAGAGAAAACTACAGAATATTACTACAAGAAACCAAAAAAGAACTACATAGATGAAAGAATGTCCCATGTAGAGGCAGAGTTAATATTGTGATAATGTCAATGTATACATAAAACTCAATCTCAATACAAATATATTTTTTTAAAGAAGTAGAAAAACAAACTGCCAATTTCATAAGGTAGGTAAAAGATCCAGGATGAGCAAAGAACTTAAAAAGAAGAAACAACGTATGTGTTCTGGTCTAGTCTGAATTGAGAAGCCGCACTGGGGTCTTGGTAGTGGGGGGTGAGGAAGCCTTAAGGAACCAGAGTAATATAGTATATTTCATTGATGCCTTACCGCACCCTGGTGACTCATCCCTTCCCTGTGGCCCCTCTGTGGGGATATTGTTCCACTGTCTATGGATGGGCATTGGATCTCTGCTCCAGCCTCCCTTATTCTCAACAATATGTTTTTGTTTGTTATGACTCCTCATGATCGCACCAGTGATGTGCTTCTTCCTTGTGCACTTGTTGCTTCACTGCTGAATGGCCTTTAAGACCCCAGACACTACTATATCTTTTAATAGCTGGGCACCATCCGCCTTCTTCACCACATTTGCTTATGCACCCATTTTGTCTTATCGCAATGATCAACACATAACCATACACCCCTCTACAGGGGAAGAACAACAGAAAACATGGAGGAAGGGAGACAGCGGTCGGTGTGAAAAATAAAAATAACAATGTACAATCTATCAGGGGGTTCTGAGGAGGCGGTGTGTGAAGAACTGATACCAAGAGCTCAATAGAAAGTAAATGCCTAGAAAAGAATGAGGGCAACATATGTACAAATATGCCTGATTCAAATGATGTATGGATTGTGATAAGAGTTGTATGAGCCCCCAATAAAATGATTTTTTTAAAAGAAAAAGAAGAACCAAATAGGAGGCCTAGCCCTACCTGACCTAAAAACCTGCTACAAAGCCACAATCATCATAACAGCCTGGATCTGGTACAAGGAGAGATATAGAGACCAATGGATCAGAGCAGAAACACCAGACATAGTCCGTCAGCCTATGGGCTATTAATCTTTGACAAAGAACCTAGAAACATCCAGTGGGACAAAGACAGCTTCTTTGTGGTAGTTACACAATTTCATGTCAACTTAATAAATAAGAATGAAGGGGTGGGGTCTCACCTGTCAATCAGGTCACAGCCATACCCCTTTATGGGTGTGGCCTTCTCATGAGGATGCTGAGAACTCTCTGCTTCACATTCCTGATGACAAGCCACATGGAGCCATGCTGATGGCAGCCAGAGCCCTGCAGATGCTTCCACTACCACTGTATGCACAAGATTTTCCACCCAGTGGCCTGTGATATTCCTGCATTTGGCATCATTACGTGTGTTTCATGAGTCTGAAGAGGAATCTGTAGACTACTATCTGTCATGTGAGCTAACACTGGGCTTACAGGCTTGATCTGGACAGGGTTAGGATGTTTTCTTAATATACAATTGCTCTTTGATATAAAACTCTCTCTCACACTGTGCTAGCTAGGTTTATTGTGCCAACCTGGCCAATAAGAACATGTGGGAATAATAAGGTTGCAGTTTGATTGAAGGGCAAAGAGATAAATGGTTCGGTGAGCCCCGCCTCTCTCTCTCTCTTGCTTTTTGGTGATCAGAGCAGCATGCGGCTGCCGTGGCTGGTTCTCTGCTTCAATTTGTGAGCTACACTACCTGTGGGACACCCAATCCTTGGACCGTGTCGCTAGAGCTTGAGGTTCCTTCAAGACCTGCTAGGCCACACTGCTGGTGTATACATCACTTGAGCTGGGGACTATCGAATCCTGTCATCTGGCTGACTGTTAGTGACCCACCCTGCTGTTTGCTACCTGTGGCTGGACTGCCTGCGTTGGTCTATGGAAGACTCAGCTGTCCGCTTTCTTAACCTTGGGCCCAGCAGCCCTCATGAGTTGAAGGACTTCCAGTATATTAACTGTTTCATGGAAGTGAGTTGAACTGAGCCCTCTGTACTGCTATGTGGACTAATTAGCTGTTACATTCCTTCGTGCTGTATATATCTGTGTGTGTGTGTGTGTGTGTATACACAATCATAAGTGTCCTGGTTTTGCTTCTCTATAGAACCCTAACACACACACACACACACACACACACACACACACACACACACACACACACATGAGTGCCTCTGGATTTGTTTCTCTAGTCAACCCAACCTAACACTCTTCAACAAATGATGTTGGCCAAGCTGGATTTCAATATGCAGAAGAATGAAAGAAAACCCCTATCTCTCCCCCATGTACAAAAACAAATCCAAGATGGATGAAAGACCCAATTTTAAACCCAGAGCTTTCAGGATCAGCTATCAGTGAGAACACGGAACTAACTTAAGGGTCCTATTGCAGGCATACATACACTACCAAGTACAATGTAGGAGGCATGCCCAGTGAAAGACAAAGAGACGACTGGGACATGCTGAAATTGGATCACTTATGCACTTCAAAAGACCATCAGGAGAGTAAAACGAGAGCACATAGTCTAGGGAAAAATATTTATCAATGATACAATGGACAAGGATCTAATTACCAAAATATACAGAACTCTACAACAGCTCAGTATGACAGACCACACAATTAAGAAGCAGGGAAGAGACATGAAGAGACAGTTCACCAAAAATGAAGTACAAATGGCTAACAGCACATGGAAAAAACACTCATGACACTAGCCATCAGGAAGACACAAATTAAAACCACAATGAGATATCACTTTACACTCACAAGGCCAGCCCAATTGAAAAAAACAAATGCTAGAGAGGATTTGAGAGATTGCTACTCATGTACACTGTTGGTGAACTTGTAAATACATACAACCACTATGGAAAACAATATGGCTATACTTAAAGCAACTGGGAATTGAAATTCCATATGACCTAGCAATGACACTATTAGTCACATATGCCCCCCAAATAAGAGACACAACACAAGTAGATGTGTGCTCTGCCATGTTCATAGCAGCACAATTCACAATAACAAGAAACTGGAAGCAGTCCCAATACCCAACGGTAGAAGAATGGATAAAGAAACTATGATTCATACACACAATCGTATACTATGCATCCTTAAAAAAAACAGTGATGAACGCATGAAACACCACATGGCATGTAAGGACCTGGAAACCATTACACTGAGTGAAGTTAGTCAATCACAAAAGGACAAATACTGTATGAATCCTCTACTAAAAGAAGAAACACTACGTAAAGAAATCTTAGGGCCCAAATCCCAAAGAGGCAGAAAGTCTGCCTCCTGATCATCACCCCTCTTGTGTGCACTTCATAAGAAGCATCTCGAAAGAGGAGACTTCACATCAGTTGGGGTCACTCCTTCAAGAAGGGGGAAAGGGCAGATGACCACCTACTTGTTGCCTCCAACAGTGAGACAAGACTGTGACCAGTCAACAGGCCCTCCCCAGGAACAAGAGGAGAGCCTTATTGGAGAATCAAGTTAGAACCACGGGAGGGAGCATCTGCATTTCTCTTACTGGGTAGGGTGGGCCAGTGGGAGGAACAACCTCACTTCCAGAAGAGATGCTAAACAGTAGCTTTAGGGAACCTAAAGAGAGAACAAAACCGGTTTTAAGTTCCTAGCTAGACACTTTGAATAAGCTTCTACCCAACCATCGGTGAACCACACCGTGGACTAAGCACAAGGATAACCTTAGATGATCTTATAGGGACCATGGCTTCACCCAAAGGCCACACTAGATGGACTGAAAGTGGAAACTTAATGAATGAACTGAGTAGATGAACAATACCCTACCTCAAAACTACCTTTTGCCCTTGGACTTAGGACTGAAAGCCCCTGATGGGAGAGAAAGCAAAAGATGGTCATCTCAAGACTGTGGAAAAGACCGGCTGTTGAACCTTGCGTGGGACCTCTAGCTTAGTGGACGTCCAACGAAAGGGGACCAAGGTCCACCATATATTAAGTACCTCAATGCTCCTCTTGCACTAAGATGAGAAGTATTAATCTGATAGGCAAGGATTTGTCCTTGTAAGAAGTGTTACAGTAAAATTTCCCCTAGCACCAATCCCCAGGCTCAATGTAAACAAAGCTCAATCAATTAAGAAATCAATCTGTACAAAACAACATCTCATTGATTGCAGCTTGAAGTTGGACTATACTTGCATAAACTACTCATATCAACAGTATCTTACAACAGTATCGATAACTGATGTTATCGATGCAATTGCCTTATACCACAAGGGGATGATTGACAATATTTTTCTTCTTTGTGTTGTTTTTTGGTTTTGTTTTTCTTTATTTTCATTTCTGTTTCTGTTTATTTTTGTTTCCTTTGGTTATTTTTCTTTTTGGTTTTTATTTTTGTTTTTATCATAATATGGCCATCAAAGTAAACCAGAGTTTCAAGCAGATAGCTTCTGGGTTCACACTTATTTCTAGCCCCAATCCAAGAAGAATTCATTCTTATAACATGGCCTTGGTCAATACTCTAAGAAGAGATCAAGGAAGATAAGGGTACTGCAAACTCTACCCTGAAAAAAGCATATGGTCCCCGGCTAACAAGTGGAATAGTGTCTGGGGTCTTAAAGCCTTCTATTCACACAGCAGCCATCTAAGGTAAGCATCCACTAAGTTCACACGGGAGAAGCACACCAGCCTGTGTCTTCCAAAGATGGCAATAACAAAATCAAAATATGGCAAAACGAAAAGTATCAGCGCTTAAATTGTAAACACCCAATTTGTGGAAGGACATGGAAGACAGTGGGAGCCCGAAATCCATCTGCAAACGATCTACTCAGGTGAAGCCTCTGGCCACAGGCAAGGCACTGGAACAGCCTTACTATCAGATAGAGATGATCGAAACCTTGATTATGGTGGATCCAACCATGGTGTCATATGACACTTGGTTAGTTGACCTCCCTCTTGACCCAACCTGAATTTGCTCTAGGCTAAAGTATTTCTCACTTGTTCCATATAAGAAATTTCTTTTTGGGCTTTTTATTTACTTTAATTATTTTTAATGAAACTTGTTTCTAATTGGGAGTTAATACATAGATCATCATTCCATAGGCCAATCATATCACACAGTATTGTACAATTGCTACCACATCAGTTTCCCAACATTCCTTTCCTTCCAGGATTCCTTGACATCATCTCCCTTTTTAACACACCCCCTCCACCACCACTGTACCCCCCACCCCCTAAGACCCTTATTCTATTTGCTGTCCCTACAGGTACATCAATTCTGGGTTTCGTATACAGAAAAATAGAAAAGCATATAACACAACTTCAAGAAGGTGACCCCAATGACATAACACGTCTGAGATAAACCCTAATATGAACAAACAAAAACAAAATAAAAGAAAACAAAAACAGAAAATGTTGAATACCAGATCAGGTCCAGTGTGCATCAGAGTGGGGGAAATCCACTGGCAAAGTCTTAACTGTTCAGATCAGAATTATGACTTCGTTCTTCTATACTCATGTCTCTAATGCACTCTGTTTAGTAACCACTTTCCTCCCACTCCTCAGTGGTGGGTAGAGGGAGATCACTAGAGGCTATGTAGTTCCCACAGATGTATCTTGGGTTTCCACTGTCATCCACAGCCTTCTGCAAAACTGATTATCACAATTTAGGCGCTGATACTAATCCCTCCTCTGATTTTGGATTATATGACTTTTAATTCTTCAGTGATTGATGATGGAGTGCTTCCTCCAGGTGGACTTAGTTGACATCTATGTAGGCTTAGTTGACATCTCACTTAGATGGCTGCCTGTTTGGAGACAAGCCTATAAGTCCCCAGACGCTATTTGATCTGATAGCCAGCTACCATCTAATAACTCCACCACATTTTGCTATAGTGCCCAATATCTTCTGCGTTCTTTTCCTGAGGGCAAGTATTGAATAGGGTCATGATTTAAGAATTAATTGTTCTTAAGTTGGAGCCAGGATTTATTGTGAGTCCAAGACCCATTTCTGGATCTATTTTGTTTTGTTTTGTTTTTATCTGCCTTTGGCTCCCTTTCAAAACTTCCTTGTTAATTTAGGCAGAGAATCTTATTGATTACCCCCCTGAGGCATAATTGTCTTTGATTAATTCCTGGTACTAATTTTTTTAAAGCTTTGTTGACTTCTTGGCCATTTTAAATATTGATGGTAATCTTTTCTTTCTTACCCTTTATTTGTATTTTTATATTTATATTATTACTTTCTTCTTTCTGCTTCATTTTGGTTTGTTTTTAAAAAATCAAAAAATTTTATAGGGAGCTCTTACAGCCCTTATCACCATCCATACATCCACCCATTGTGTCCAGCACAGTTGTACACATGTTGCCATCATCATTTTCAAAACATTTTTTTCTACTTGAGCCCTTGATATCAGCTCATTTTTCTTCCTCTCCCACCCTCGCTCCCTCATGAAGCCTCAATAATTTATAAATTCCCCCCACCTATGTCTTATACCAACCACTGTCTCCCTTTACCCACTTTTCTGTTGTCTGTCCCCCTTGGTTTTGCTTTGATAGTTTGTGTTGGTTTCCCAGTTTATGAAGCACAGAAGGAATGGAAGAATAGAGACTGGCCAATGCAAGGGTTTACGGGGACGGCGGGTGGGGGGGGGAGTGGAACAAACAGTGAGTGTGGGGAAGGAACACCAGAACTGACTGTGACGATGGAGATCCAACTCTTTCGAAAAGCGACTGAACAATGGGAGTGTCTGCTATGTGAATTTTGTATCAAGAAAACTGCTGAAAGCCAGAAACCAAAGCTGACCAACGGCACCATGGGTGAAAGAGGAAGAGTTTTTGCTTAGGGGGCATTGAGTTTATGTTAATTGTGGCAGAATAATTTGGAAAAAGATATCAATAACGTTATACAACTCTTGTGGTGGCTATTTTTCCCACAGGCAAATATTAATAATAATAATTACATGAATATTGAGTACAAGGAAAAAGAAAATATGCAACAATGAACTGTGATAATGACTGTACAACTCTCCTCGATATATATTGAAATATTGAATTGTATGATATGTGGAAGAAGCGTCAATAAAACTAAAATTTTTTTTAAAACTCCGTTTTTGGTTTTTTTTAAATTAAGAACTGCCCTAAGCATAAATAGGGAAAGGAGGGATTTGTTAGAAGGTTTACAAAGGGCCCTTATGGAACCCAGGGGCAAGAGTGGACCAGGGGAACCTGCAGAATCTCATCTCTGATTCTGATTCTACCAACACTTTCACCCTCACCTACTCTGCAGGCTGACATCGATTTCACCAGTGCACCTGCAGAATGCGGTGTTTCGGTCCAGCTACACGGATTCCACACTCCCAGGGAGAAACTTCTGAACTAGCTTCAGCCAGAAAACTGAACATACCTTTTGGTTCAGACTGGTTATGTGGTCCAGCCAAAGAAAGCAGAGTGGTGGTGCCTAGGAGTGTTTGGTAGCAGCTTCAGGTGCAAGTACAGTAAAACCTAAGTCTTCTAGGAGAAGGAGAAGGAGAAGCCTAACCCCGCCCAGCAGAAGAGAAGGGAACAGAGACTCACTCAGAGGTGCTGGCAGAGATCACATCTAGTCCATAAGGCTTTCCCCTAACCCAAATATAGCATTCTTTTGCAACTCTCATGTACCTGAAGGGAATGTGTAAGACGTTGAGGTCTGAGTGGTGAGGCCATGAGTCCGAAAGATATCCTATTACTACTAATCTGACTAGATTTGTAGAGATTCAGTGATAGCTGTGAAAGGAGCACTGGTGACACTGTGGGATAAGCCTCGGGCTATTAACTTCAAGATTGGTGATTCAAACCCACCAACTGCCCGGCGGGAGAGAAATGAGATTTAAGTCTTGGAAACCCTATTAGGCAAAATCAATGGCAGTGGGCTGGTTACTGGACAGTAGATTATGTCATGGCATGCCCGCTCCTGGACACCTCCTTTCGTCTTTCGTCGCCGCCTTGCAGTGTGTGTACTGTGCTGCTGCTCTGGGTGTTCTTCTCTGCCTTCTAGCCTAAGAACGTGTCAGCTCCATAAAGGATGTTTTGCCATTTACTGCTTTGTCCACAGAGAAGACAATGGTGCCGATTTTGTGTAGAGTATTTGTGGCAAAAGGACAGGAAGAAGAAAGGGGGAGGAAGGAGGGAGAAAGAAGTCAAAGAAAGAAGAGAGTGGAAGGAAGCAAGGGAGGAAAAAGAGGAAGCAACATTGGAATTTAACTGCTTAGTAATATCCCCAGATGGAAGCAGGAGTGAAACAAGAAGAAACTAAGAAAAGAGTCAAGTGATTATTATACTCAGGAAGGCTTCAAGCCTATGGTAAGCATTTTTCTCCAACGCGTGTCTAACAAGGAAATTGAGAGGGAGCCTGTGTGAAAGGGAAGGACATGACTCTAGAACCAATTGATCCTGCATCTGACAGTGGGGAAGGAAAGGACACTAGTATTCATTGAGCACCTACTATGTACCAAGCACAATGTAAGCACCTCGCAATGTCTGTGCAATAGAAAGGAAATTAAGCAGAGAGATTGTGGTCACCATTCAGTAGCAGTGGAGTTTAAATTAGAATACAAACTCCTTGGCATGATAAATCCCACCCTGGTTCATGTGAAGCCCTGCTCCAGTGAGGGCCCAGTACTGTGTAATTGTTGCTTATAAAAGGATCTCTGGTGGTGCTGTGGGTTAGATTTTGACTGTAAGATTAGGGGTTCAAATCCACCTTGCATGGGAGAAATACCAGGCTGTCTGCTCCTATAAAAATTTAGTCTCAGAAACCCTTTGTAGGGTCCATCCAAGGCAAATCAACTCAGAGGCATTGAGTTTGGTTTGGTTGCTGTATGGCTTATATTGAGTCATAATGTCTGCTTGATGGAAAATGCTAGCAAAGTCTGGGTAAATGGCATTCTTAAACAGACCTTCTTTTGTGAATTTTGTAAGTACTTAAAACTACTATTTTAATATGGCATATGAAATATTTGAAAATATCACCATAAGAAAGTAAATACTTCTATGATCTTATCACTTTAATAATTCAAAAAATGAACTTCATCAATTTTGTTTGAATCATTGGGTCAACAATTTAAGCACATTTATCCCATTTTGTATGCAAACATCTATATAAACACACATATATTGCATAATGTTTATAAAGTCTTATAAAGATTTCAGCGTTAGTAATCACTGCGTAAACATGTGCCGAAACTTGCCCGTGCATTGGAATCACATTCTTTGGCAATCATAGGACAAGATTACTAATTCAATTTACAATACCTCACTGCAATTGAAGAAGAATTTCTTTTTTGAAGAAGAAGAAGAAGAAGAAGAATTTCAATGAGTAGAAATATTGGACTGAGCACAGTATGGAAGAAAAAGTTTATTCATTTAGCAAATGTTTATAGAATACTTATTAAATGCTAAATAATCTGTCAAGAACTGGAAATTCAAAGTTGAATACGGTTTATTTTGTTCAGCCCTCAATACTCAACTTTAAAATTAAATTATTTATGATAAATTAATATGATTTCCATCTACCAAGTATGATAATTAATTCATTTGTATAATATCTACCCTCAATTTCAAACAAAAATTATGTTTTTCATAATTAAATTCATGGAAATAGAAGATGAATAGTGAGTGTTTCCATTGTCCATTGCTGTATAACAAATGACTCCAAAACTCAGTGACTGAAAACAATCTCTTACTTTATCTCATGATTCTGTGAATTGACTGGGCTCAGCTGGACGGCTCATCTTTGGGGTTTCTCATTTGCTGGTAGTGAAAGGTTACTTAAGGCTTCAATGATCTGAAGGCTGACTTGGTCATCCAAGATAGCCCACTCAAATGTTGGCAATTCACACTGCTTTCTCACTTGAAGGTCAGTTGGAGTTGTGGACTGGGTCATCTATTCATGGTTTTCCCAAGAAACTTAACTTAGGCTTCTCTGAGCTTGATGGTTCTGAAGGAAGAAGATCAAGAGTGAGCAATACAGAGGCACATTCTTCAGACCCAGGAGGACAATAAGTCCAGCACAGTGACGGGTCACACCAGGAATAGGAGTGGGATTCGATTCCTCCACTGTATTCTATTGACCAAAACACTTACAGGGGTGTGTTTTTTTCAATATCAAAGACACAAAGAAATAAATTCTAGCTCTTCCTGAGGACTCTCAAAGTCACATAATAGAACAGAACGGGGAATTATAGATATCTTCAGGTGTCTTTGTAAAATATCTGCCAAAAATAAAGCAACTACTCAAAGTAATTTTTTGAGTAGTATTTTATTTCAAATTATCTTAACCTCGTATTAAAATGTTTCAGTACAGCAAATCATTGTCCACTCTGGGAAACAGGTGATCAAATCTACCCTTTGCTAAGAACGGGAAGGAAATATCCCAGTTGAGAAAGTAACTGCTCTCATTAGTAAGAAAAGTACTAGTTTCAGACTAACACGTATGCACACACATTACAGAGTACAGAAACAAGACTTTCATATCCAAGGTGAGTCAATAAATCCAAACATTGTCTCCATTAGTGATAAATACAAACACTTATCTCTCTTCTAGCCTTTCAGCCACTCATTATTTCCACAAAAGTTTGTCCATTGAAAATATCCAAATGAAATTGTTGAATATTGCAGTGTTTAAAGGCTTTATCTTCCTAGAACTTATAACCTATGTCAAAGGGTTGTGATTTTGAGTAGACTTTCTAAAAAAAGCCTTCATTCATTTAGAAACAGTTTCAAATATTTCTCATTTTCACACCAATGGGGAAAAGATCAGTTTAGATATCTCAGCTTTTTGCTACAGTGCTGTGCTTAAAAAATAAATATGAATAATATTTACAATAGCCAACATCAGTTAATTTTGGAAAACATCAATCCTTCATGCTTAAGTAGGACAGGGCCACTGGGTTGGCTTGGAAAAACCCCAGACAGTCTCTCGACTTAAATTTTTCTGGTAAGTCTTTTTAAGTCTTCTTAAAAAGGCAACTTACTTGAGTGAGGAATTTTTTAAAATCCCAAATATGTCGGCTCTAGTGTGGCAGCAAGAGAGGGGCAAAAAGCACATTAGCAATCTTTCCTGAGAAGAACTCTTTGCCTCACTACTTGGTTCATCAAAGAGGTGTTCCTCCTTCGCCTGGTGTTCTCTATAAGCAAGGACCCAATTCCCTTCCCTAGCTTCCATCCACAGGGTAAACCTTGTTGCCCTTTATCCACAGACAGGCCAGATGGAGCCCAAGCTCTCTGAATGATGAAATGGCAAAGAAAACAACAGGAGGCTGGTTCGCCAGAGGGCACTTGGAATCGATTGCAAAGATGCTTTGGGTACGTGGGTCAATGAATCTGAGAGTGGGTGCAGGTGGTTCAATGAAGAAGGTCATTTCCTTGGGCTTCTTCCGACCTCGGCTTAAGCAATTTATTTATTGTTTAGATAATGTAGGTTTTTTTCATGACCTTAAAGTAAATTGAACAAGCCAATTGACCGCGTGGTATGAAGCCAGTAGGAAGCCCCAGCCCCACTTTTTTTTTTTTTAACAGAGAAGAGCTGCATTTACCTCTTTAGGGCAAAGTTGATAGCAGCCAAGATGGTGGAAGTGTGGAAAGAAACTTCAGAAACAAATATAAATAGTTTATATTTTAGAGGAATAAATAGATCAGTGTGTCACACATTCCATTTCATCAATCAAGTGTACCATCAACAATATCAAATATTAGAAAAAAAGTAATTAAAATGGGAAGATAAATATGCCCAAACAGTTGGAGAATATTGGCTAAATTTTATAAGATTCAAAGATACACTTAATACATACATTCTTCTCTATGTCACCAGTACATTGTGTAACACTGTATTTCCAGAAAGAAAGAAAAAAACCCAAACTCAAAATTTTTTTTTAGAGACTATATGTTCCTTGTTCTCTGAAAATTGTATTTGACACCTCAAGATTACTGAGCTCAAAAGCTCCACCCACCGATTTAGAGCTAAACGCCTTTAGTGCATTATGCATGATTCAAGCTCCTGAAAATGAACTCCTTAAGGTAATGTTATATTACGTTGTCTATGTGTGTGTGTTTTTCAGATTCTGTTCCCAAGGATCTCTCACTCAATAAAAATAGTAGACAGCATGCCCCAAAGCACAAACAATAACTTCACAGAAAGAAGAAATGATCTTTTCACTCCACCCTTGGAATATGAAACTGAGAGGGAGAGATGGACTAAGCGCCAAACTCTTGCTCCAAGGAGAAGCATGTGATACTTCAGATGGGTATTCAACCCATCTGCCAAATCCGGTGCCTACAACTTCCCTGCCTTCTGCCCCTGGATGACTCAACTCTACCGTCTGGTTTATCTGGTCGCCACTCACCTGAAGCTCTTGCTTCATTCATCCATTTGTAAAACAAAATTACTTCCCTGGCAGCACTTCTGCAAACATTTTCTCATGATACACTTTGCAAGAGGGTTTCCTTTGATATCTTATTTTAGTATAATATTGTCTCACAATGTAGATAAGCATTTTCTGTGCTCCCCAATCAGTTAAGTACCCAAAAGCACAGGCAAGAATAAATGGAAAGATAATATATCTGAGCCACTGAATAATTAATACATGACATAACACACATCTTGTAAAGGTTTACCCAGAAGAACCTCACTGAACGCCTCTCACACTGATTTACTTCTGGTAGAAATATGCTTCTGATATGTTTAATCAACCTAACTCTTATTCAATGCCAGCGGAAACTCAACAAATATGCCAAGAAGAAAGGAAGCTTGTAAAACAGCACACGGATAATGTTGGGGTTGGTTGTTTGTTACTGTGAGCCGAGTCAATGCCCGGGCACGGAGATGACATGTGGAATAGAGTAGAATTGATCCATAGGATGACTTATATTTTGTTTCATTAAGTAGTTAGTTATTTTGTTCTTCTTATTTTTTTTTGTTTCTTTTTTTTGTTTTGTTTAATTATTTATTTATTTTAATTGTTTTATTGGGGGCTTGTACAATTCTTATCACAATCCATCCATCCATCCATTGTGTCAAGCACATATATACATTTGCTGCCTTCATCATTCTCAAAACATTTGCCTTTTACTCTAGCCCCTAATATCAGCTGCCCATTTCCCCCTCTCTCCCCATTCCCCCCTCCCTCATGAACCCTCCATAGTTCACAAATCATTATTGTTTATTTATAAGTTACACTGTCAGACGTCTCTCCCCGCCCTCTTCTCTGCTGTCCATCCCCCAAGGAGGAGGCTATACGTAGATTCTTGTAATCAGTTCCCCTTTTC
>NW_022111373.1:48333948-48362741 GCF_000313985.2 Echinops telfairi | reverse complement strand
CTTCATTAGGGCTGTAATCCCTGCGCGTGTTCCGGCCGCGGTGTTCATGCACGTCTACTTTGTGTGACATAACAGAAGTCACTCCCGTTTAGCTGAATGGCCTAAAGCTTTCGTTATATTGGTTATGAGCTGTGTTTGCAGCAAGAGAACAGCCAATTCCAAATCCCCACCTCTCCTGAGAACATGTGAACGAATGGAGCACAAGTTTTCTATGATTGTTTCAATGGTTCTTTTTCAGGGTTTTAGTGCAGCATGCTGTGAACCATTTCTTGAATAACTGAAACTTGCAGGACATCTGAGTTAATTAACTGAGTAAATGTTAATGAGGCATGTACACTCCGGACCCAGTGCTTCCCTGTTGATGTTACCCACTTCAGTTGGCTCTGGAGAATTGGCTGATGTTACCCACTTCAGTTGACTCTGGAGAATTCAGAGGCAGAATGAGGCATGGTCAGTTCAGATGAGTTTAATCTCAGGTAAATTAAAATGGCAGAGAAAATCCCTTATTCACCTTAAAATTACTCCCTAAATGAGAACGAAAAAGAAACAGAATGTCAATTTTTGATGACTTTAAAATAAATGTGTATCCCAGTGGGTTACGAATTGGAGTGCTAAATCGTCAGGAGTTTGAAACCACCAGCCACTCCTGGGAAGAAGGGTGAGGTTTGCTACCCCAGTCAAGATTTACAATCTCAGAAAACCACAGGATGGGTCTTTCCTGCCCTAGAGAATCACTGTGAGTCAGAATTGACTTGAGAGCAGTGAGTTTGGTTCCTTAAACCCCATATAAGTTCAGAATGTGAAAGGGCAGGGGGGCGGGGGGGAGGAGTAAGTAAATAAAAGTGGATACCAGTAAGAAGGAGGCAATTTGCTCAAAGTACTTCAGCCATGCTCAGGGATTAAAGAAACAGGGCACAAAGGAAGGCTAGGCTGATTCTGACAAGAGAGTTCAGGAAAACCCCTGCCTTTATTAAGTATATATAAAGCAAGCCTGGGCGCTCTGCACAAAATCCAGCCCAGAGAAGTAATCTATCCATAGTACGACTAGGAGATTTTTAAATTGTAAATTGGGTGGAGGTTTATAGAGCAGGAGCTAGTTCTACTTTCTACATTTCATAAACATTCTGATTCAACTCATCCATTGCAGTCCCCTCGAGATACCATCACTTCAATACACCCACTTCACTCTGTGAGGTAGTTAGTTTATTGTGCCATCCTGGCTGATAAACACATGTGGGGTTAATTGAAGGGCAGGGGGATGAATGGCTCAGTGAGCCTCGCCTTTCTAGTTCTCGGGTCTCTTACTTTCTGATGGTCGGACCAGGGTGAAGCTGCCTTCGCCAGCTCCCTACTTTAGCTGGCAAGGTTCATTTCCTGCAAGACATCCCTGAGGAGAAGCCACATGGACCTACCCGGATGCAGCCCTGGGTGCTAGAGCACCCATGTGGAGACCCCTGCCAGCGCTGAGATGTTTACACATTCACTGACTTGGCTTTCCTCCTGCAGTCAGCATCAGTGCATCTGTTTTGTGAGATAGAGGAGGACTTTGTGGATTGGTGTTGGAAATATGGGTTAATGGATAAATGTTGGACTTGTGGGCTTGGGCAGAACTGGGTTGGGATGTTTTCTTGATGTGCACTTAAACTTTATATAAAACTCTCTCTTATACATGAGTTTCTGTGGATTTGTTTCTCTAATGTACCCAGACTAACATAGTATGGTACCAGGAGTGGGCTATTCACATCCCTGGACCAGAGTCAGATGGGACACACCAGAGACTTAATCCCTGTGCGGACACTGTGGTCCCACTGTCATCCATTGCCTCTGCAAGCCAGGTGTTCACAATTTAAGCTCAATGACTTTCTCTTCTCCAGATTTGGTTTTATTATTTATGATCTGCAACAGGCAATAAATTATTTAATGTGGCTCTTCTAGCCAACTTCTAGCCAACTAGTCTCTAACTCCCATCAAATGACCTTTTCCTGTACGGGTCTGGTACGAAGATTAGGAAGAAACATATAGGATTCATCTGTACGTATATGGGAACAGGATGCCTTGTAGTGCTCTCCAGCTGTGTATAAAATGTGCCCTCTGAGAAGCAGAAGGGAACACATTAACAACAAGAACAGCAATGGAGCACATCCTCTGGATCCCTGGTCCCTGTGCAATGAGCCTCCTGGATCTAGAAGAGAGCTATACCATCCAAGGAGAAGCAGTAGAACCATGAGCCAGCGTGTGTAACAGAGCGATGGACATCAGCAAGTAAAGCTGAGTACTTCTGTGTAGGAGGCTGGCTTGCAGAGTAGTGTGCCTCTGGCACTTAATTGGGGAAGTTGGACTTGCTGAACCAAAGAGCCTGAGCTGCATGCCTTTGGGTTGAGGCTTACAGTGGAGGGGTATGTCCCTTAGAACATTTATTAGCAGACCTGAAAGAATTTTGTAACATGTCCTGCTACACAACTGTCCTCCTGAGAATTTCTCACTGGCATTACAATTTCCTTAATAAAACCTTTCATCGTGAATTTTGTCTGTGAGTTCTATCTACCCGTTGCAGTCAATACTAGTACCCAGAGAGGGAAAATAAAGAGCATTAATAGAGACCACACAATCCCTGAATCATACATGCTGGTGTGCTTCTTTCCTGTGGACATAGTTGGCACACTTAGATAACTTCTTGTTTTAAGACAAGCCTTTAAGATCCCAGGAGAGTACTGTCTCTTGACTGATGACATTTTCTTTCTTTCTTTTTAAAAAATAAACCATTTTATTGAGAGCTCTAACAGTGTTGTGACTATTCATAATTCAGTTAGATCAATCATAATTGTATAACTACTGTTGCCATTGGTTTCAAAACCTTTTCTTTCTTCTTGAACTCCTTGATATCAGTTCCCCTTTATCCCCTCCCTCCCCAACTCTAGCCCCCAGGAACCCTTGTTGTTATTTATATATTATTATTGTTGTTGTGTTCCCTGTCTAACACCATCCAATATATCCGTTCACCTACAACTCTGTTATTCGTTACCCTCTAGTGGAGTTATACAGTCATCAGTAACTATCAGCTCCCCCTAATGACATTTTCAAGTCAACTGAGTATCATTGTTTAAAATTATTAATTTTTCAATTTTCATTATTATCCTCATTCAAAGGCACCCTGATGGCATAGTGGGTAATGTGTGGGCTGCTAACCACAAGGTCAGCGATTCAAACCCATGAGCCCTGAAATTTACACTCAAGGAAACTCCCAAGGCCAATTCCATTCTGTTGGGCCATATTGTCAGTGAGTCCGAATTGGCTCGATGGCTGGAAGTTTATCCTAATTCAAAGAATAAGTATCAAAACCGCAAAATAAATTCTTTATAGACTAAAAGGAGAAATGAAAGAGACAAAATGAATACTGCAACTCATAATAAAATTGGAAATATAAATAGAGAGCCCCCCTCCAGTGTGAATATAGAATGTCTATCTGTGAACTAAAACAAATGACTCTAAATGTGTGATGACTTTGCACAAATAGCCAAAAGCTAAAAGTATGATTAAGTGCATGGATGAATATAAAATAAATTAACTTTATTGGAAAATGTATTCACTGTCCCTAGTCCCAGTGCTTTATTGGTTAAGATATCTGTCTATGATAGGTAGGTTTATTGTGCCAACATGACCAATGAACACATGTGGGATTAATTGAAGGGTGGAGAGATAAATGTCTTGGTGAGCTTCACCTTTCTTGTCTCTTGCTCTTCGATCATCAGACCAGTGTGCGACTGCCTTGCTGGTTCTGCAAGCTACACTACCTGTGGGGCACCTAACCCGTGGACTGTGTCGCTGTAGTTTGAGGTTCCTTCAAGACTTGCTTCACCACGCTACTGGACTATACATCTCTTGAGCTGGGGACTGTTGGACCCTGTCATCTGGCTGACTTGGTGACCTGCCTTGCTGTTTGCTGCCTGTGGCCGGATAGCCTGAATGGCTCTACAGAGAACTACCCAGCAGCCCTCAAGACCTGAAGGACTGCCAGTGTACTAGCTGTCTCATGGAAGTGAGTTGCACTGAGCCATTTGTACTGATTTAGAGATTAATTGTTTATTTCTTAGGTCATCTATCTATATAAATATATATGAAATTATTAGTGTCCTGGTTTTGTCTCTCTAGAGAACCCTGTTTAACATACTGTCTATCACAGCATTTCCCCTTAAGGATTTTTTGCCCATTTCCTCTTCTGTTAAAGGCAATCATAATTTTACAAAACCATGAAAAATCAATAACTTACCAAAACAATTTTTTTCTAAATACAATTAAATGACTCATATTACAGATTGATATTCACTCAAATTATATGCATACTAGACTTTACTATTGTGAAGGCTTTTAATTCTGTTAAGTCAGTGTCATGTATTAAACTGGAAATAAAATAGTAAAGGGAAACCAGTTAGGGAAATACATCAGAACAGGTATCAGTACGTTAAAGAAAATAACAAAACAATATGTAACTGGCTCAGATTTTTAAAAGTCAGTGAAATAAACTGGAAGCCAGAAGCTCACTAAGCATATAGAAGTAGAAAATCTTGATTCCTGATGAGAGTGGTAACTCAAGTTAGTGGAGAATGAATGAATAATTTAATGCATTGTACTTTATTACTTTTATGAATATGTAAAAAATAACATTGTCCCATTACCTCATAAAATTATATCTTTGCCTCACTCTATTTTATTTATTTTTACAATTTCTTACACATCCAATATATCCATTCACATATAATTCTGTTGTTCAATCCCATGAGTGGAGCTATACAGTCATCAATACAATCAGCTCCCTATTCTATAATTCCCCCTGTCCCAACCTCTTCCCATACCCTCAGGGAACCATTTCTCCTGTTACTGTTTCTGAATGTTTATCTATCTTGGCTTTCATGTACCAAACAATCTTATATATACAAATGAACATATGCAAATCTAACATGATTAATGAGGCAAAACAAATAAAAACCATACTAGTAAGGGGAGGAAATATTAATAAACTAGAAGATACTTATGTGCTTCATCAGTGCTATACCACACCCTGGATTTATCATCCCTTCCATGTGGCCCTTCTGAAAGGTATTGTCCAATTATCTTACAGGTGGTTTGGGGTCTCCACTACATCCCTGCCCCATTCACACTGATTTTCTTTACCTCACTCTATATGAAACGAAAGTCCAGCTGAATTAAAGAGTTGAATGTCAAAAGGGGTAAAAGAAGAATGTTAAGAGTAATATGGATATGAGAGTATGTAAAATAGTAAAAAATTGCTGCGATAACATCATGTTGTTGTACTGTTGTTTTTAGTCTGCTCCAAGCCATCGTGGTCCTGTGTACAACAGAACGAAACAGTGGTTGCTCTTGCTCTAGTCTCCCAATTCTTGTTACGTGGCAACTCATTGTTGCAGTCATTATGTCAAGTCATCCCATTAAAGGTGTTCCTCTTTCTGCTGACCCCTCTACTTTTATGTCCTTTTCCAGTGATTGCTTTCTGCTGATAATATGTTCAAAGTATGTGAGACATGGTCTCACCATCCTTGCTTCAAAATGGTAGAGGTCTTTCTCAAGCAAAAATATCCAAAGGTGAATGTGTTGTTTCTCAGTATATCTATCCTCCGCCTTGGTCTATGCACTTCTGAAGATGGTTCTTCTATCAAGCCTTCCCTGAAGAATTGTGTGCTCTTAGATTTACACCACACCAAATGGAAGTTTTCCCAGCCCAGAGGGACTCGAGTCATATGCCTTTTCAAGGTTCTTTGAGATTTCAGAGCAAAAACAACCTGAATGGGCCAAAATTCAGGGCTTAGGTAGGTAGTATAAGGTTTTCCAACAAAATTCTCCTAGAATAGTTTTTGCTTATCCTTGAAGAGTGAGCAGGTGCATTGTCCTAATTTGGGAAGTCAGGGGACTCCTTGGTGTAACATTCCTGGACTTTTTTCCACCAGTGTCGTTTTCAATTTTCTTAGAACTCCCTCCGCCCCCCCCCCGCAAAAAAAACCCCTATGAACATCCTGTGTCCATTGAGAAAGTCGATCAAAGTTACCCCTTGAGGATCGCCATAAAAAAGATCCCTCTGCCTTGACTTCATCTTTCAAATTGTCTAGACCTTCCTTAAAATGCTTGATCTTCCTAAAAACTACTGTTTTGTGTGGGGCAGCATTCTTGTAAACTTGTTGCAAATCTTCAATGCTTCAGGAAGATGCCCACTTGGGTTTTATTAAAATGTTTTATATGAGCCTGACCACAAAACCATTGTTGCCTATGGCACAAAAAGCAAGCTTTTTTTTAAGCCATTCTAACAAGAGAAAGACAAGTTATTACTGAGAAAACTTACTTGTCATCATTTACTGATTACAAAGACCTGTTTAAACACATTTTTTTGAATAAACCTGTGCACATATGTATGGCAATACCCTAGTAGCAACGTTCAGGACTCACTCTCATATATACAGTTCCTAAAGAAGAATTTCTAACAATATGCTAAAAACACAAGAAACAAACTGTAGGTTGAACTAAGATATGATGTTTAAGGACATATTTATGAACTAAAAGTGTAAAAATATGAGTAGTTTTAGCTTCAGAGACATAGGAAGGGGGTATACCCAAGAAAGCAGGTAGGGGAATTAAATTGCATATCTATAATATTATATTTCTAAAGTATTTATAACTTAATTACAGATGGAAAACTGTTAAGGATTGACAGAATTTTAAATGTGTCTGGAATCTGTATTGTGTGAGTCCATGAGGGATGGGTGAATCCCTGTAGCTTTTGCCCTCAGCTAGCCTTTAACCATAGTCTCTGAGCTCTTCCCAAACCAAACAGTCATCGACCATAATGAGCAGAGTGCTGGCCTGAGCAAGTGCTCGCTCACAATCTATCTAGAATCAGAGTGAGAAACAAGCAGGTCAAATGATGCTAGGGAAATGCATGAGGTCTACCTTTCCCTTTTAAGCAGGCACTCCTGTGGTTTCTGGCAAGATGACAAACTAGACAGATAGACTCCATAGGCTACAAAGACACAGGAGACCAAGAGTCAGATCCAGCCGTGTGGCCAACAATGAGCGCACCTTCATCTCCAGCAAGCCCGATGCCGGTCAGCACGGCCTGGTGGGTGACGTCAGGAAGCGCTTTGAGCAGATGGGATTCCACCTGGTGGCCAGGAAGGGAGTCAAGGCCTTTGGAAAATACCTGGAGCGGCACTACTTTGGCCTGAAAGCCCGCCTATTCTTCCCAGGGCTGGGGAAGTACATGAACTCTGGACTCATTGTGGCCATGGCCAAGGTCATGGCCTGGGAGGGCCTGACTCTGGTGAAGATGGACGAGTGATGCTGGGGAAGACCAACCCAGCGGGTTCTAAGGCAGGTGCCATTCAAGGGGACTCTGTGTGGGGCAGTGCCCCTCTGTTGCTGTGAGATCACGGAGATGGAATTAACTCCAAGGCGTCAAAAGGCTTGGTTTCTTGGTGCCTTTTCCAGACTGAGGGAATGTCAGTGGAGTGGGGTGGAGCTGTCAAGCCCTGTGGAGTCTGTGAATCTAAAGCAGCGGTTCTCAACCTCTGGGGATCAAGTGACCCTTTCACAGGGGTTGCCTAAGACCATTGGAAAACACGTATTTCCGATGGTTTTAGGAAGCGAGACACTGCTCCTCTATCTGTATCTGGGCAGATCCACCCACATGCAGCTATGCCCACATACGAGTACCCAGCGTGAAGACTGTTGTTACCCATGCTACACCGTGCTTCAAGACAAAATTTCATTTATTTGTAAATAGAAATAAATATTTCACAATATAGAATTACATATTGTTTTGTGATTTATCACCTTGCTTTAATTATGTTCAATTGGTAACAATGAAAATACATCCTGCATATCAGATATTTACAGTATGATTCATAACAGCAGCAGAATTACAGTTATGAAGTAGCAATGAAAGTAATTTGATGGTTGAGGGTCATCACAACCCGAGGAATGGTATGAAGGGTCACTGCATTAGGAAGGTTGAGAACCACTGTTCTAAAGGAACTGCATTACTATGGCCTTTGTAGCTATCTCAAAGCTCAACTTGGCCGTCCAGTTGATTCCCACTCATAGTGGCCCTCGGTTGAACTGCCCCTGTGGGTTTCTGAGACTGTAAGTCTTTGAAATTAGAAAGCCCCTTCTCTTTCAGGAGTAGCGGGTAGTTTCGAACTTCTGACCTTGCAGCATAACATGTAACCATTAACTGGCTATATAGTCTTTGTAATTGCCACCAAATGTCTGGCCAAGTCTGCAAGTGTGGGTGTTTGTGGCCCACCAAGGAGATGGGTAACTTGCTGGCAAAGCAAATAACGTACATGGATGACACCCTTAGGGTCGGCCATGCAGGTGAGTTATGGGGAACCTTGCTGGTTAACTTGGTCAGTCTGCTAGTTTTAAAGCGAGCCATCGTAGAGGTGAAAACGGCGCTGTTGGCCTTCAAGAGGGGGAAGCCTTTGGTGGAGTGCATCCTTTAGACTTGGAGAAAAAAGGAGGGCAGGAGGGCATGACTCCACCCTCTATGCATTTGGAAGCCTCCTCTAGCATCAATTGTCCCCTACCATAGTGTTCTACTTTTCAGCTGAGTTCTAGAATTCACTGCAATGACCACACAAAACTCACAAATGACCCTCAGGATTAGAGGGCTTATTAGGGAAGCTGATAGGTTATAGTTCAGGTGAGAACTGTTCGGGACACAGTTGTTTAATCAGGACAGTTTCTTTATTGTCATGCCCACAGGCCGGCCTCTCTGGTCATTAGCCTTATAATCTATACTCTGTCCTGCTTGGGCAATGTTAGAAAGCTCTTTTAAGGCTACTGATAAATGCCCAATGGGCATGCTAGTCTGCTCTATGCTTCAATCCAAAGGCACCCTGCTCCAGCTCTGGATCCGCAAACTGAACTCCTCCTCCAGTTAAGTACTCAGCGTCACCCCACTCCACAAGCCAGCCTTCTACCCCAAAGCACTCAGACTTGACTTGCTCTGTGTGGTGGAAAGTCTCTGCTCTGCCTCTTGCTCCTGCCTCTGCTGTGCTGCTCCCTCTCCCTTGGTCTCAAAGCTGTCTCCCATGTCAGATGGTTTCATCTTCAGGGATCTCAGGATACAAAGGATGAGCTCAACCCTTGGCTCTTGGGCTGGGCATTGAAATCACCCCCTCTTGCTTCTGAGATGGCTTATTTCATAGCAAGGTGGCAATCCCAGTTAACCCTGTTAACCTCACAGCTGAATCATATAATCCTCTTAGTAGTGTGGTACTGAATTGTGACCTGTTGCTTCCCCAATAAACCCTTTAACTGAAACAGGGGGTTGGGAAAAAAGAGACACAAGAGACCAAATGAAACAGATATAGATGATAATCCTGGAGCCTTGAGTTTCTGAGGAAAAGCTAGAGATGTGGCATGAATAACAGCTAGAAGAAGCAGCTGAACAAAAGCGTTCAGAGGGGAGACAGGGTAATTGTCAGCTAGCCTGATTTGGCACATCCATCCTGAACTTTGCAGGTAACCTTGCACTGAAACCACAGGCTGCCACACCGTGAGTGGCTGAAAACAAGAAAGGTGGGATCTTCCCAACCAGGAATGTTACCTTCTCCCTCTCTCTCTTCACACACCAGGCAGCTGGAGACATTCTCCCTCGCCCCACTCTGCCTGAAGTCAGGTCTGCGCTTGCAGCATCAGACAGTGAAACACCCCAGCACTTTGAGGTGGGTGAAATATGGCTCATCAGACCAGCAGAATACATAGTGCTAAGCCTCTGGGCACGCCCAGGTGGACAGTAACTCCTTCCCTAACTAGCTTTCCTGACCCCAGTTGCCCTCTAGACCTGAAAGATCCTTCTGGGAATAAGCATAGTTGCCTCAACCTCCCCCTGGGCCAGCACAAACTTCTCCCAAATCAGGTGCCCTAATCCCTATCATGTCTAAGTTGGTAGATACTCCATCTCAAACTGGGAATGCAATACCTTCACCCCTCAACCCTACCCCATGAGTTTCTGGGCTGGCAAATGGGGCCAACCCATAGCAGCGCCCTGCCTCCAACAATTTTATCCTCTCTGGGTCCTGCCTTGCTTCAGTTTTCTCATTTCTCCTTTTTCTTCCCCTTCCTTTGTGTTTCTTTCATTCTCTGCCTTCTTTTCCTCCCTTTTCATGTTTCCCTTTTCTTTGTCCCTTCTCTTTCATTTTATACTTTTCTCTTAGATTTGCTTATCTACTATTTTCTTTTCTTTCCCAATCCCTAGTTTTGCTTATTGTATTTTTTCTCTTCTCCTTTTTCATCATCCTATTTTACTTTTAGTTACTAAATTATTTTTCTACTATTTGCCTGTTTCCACCACTTGCTAATGCATCTTCCTTCCTTCTCTCCCTCTCTCCTGTTCTTCTTCTTCTTTTCTCTCTCTCTCCATCTCTCTTTCTCATTCCACCTGGCATGACAAGAGACAGTAACAAACAGAGAAGTCACACGCATACCTCCTGCAGCTCCATCAACTATGTGAGGGACACTGCCTGCCCCTGTACCTCCTGATCATCAAAAGATGGTGGCCAACAACAGCCAAACCCTCTCTCAGTTGCACTATATGAACAAATAACTGCATACACACTCCTATGCTCTATCACACCCGTCAAGAGGAAAGTGGTGTATGCTTCAGAACACACTAATATACAATAATATTAAATATAAATAAAATATCATAATGCCCCTGAGACAACAGATACTTCCAGTTCACATGAAACCAGACAAAGTGACTCAAACAAATGACCACGGCATGAAGCCCAAAACACGTTCTGTGGGGAAAATGGCATTGGAACAATCTGAATTTTAAAAAAAGAAAGTAAAGTATACAGACTCTTTCATTGGATTGAGAGATAGAGAAAACAAGAAGAAATCAAGTAAAACACTCAAAATAGAAGAATTTAGGAAAATACAAGAAATAAAGAAAAAATAGAAACCATACACAAACAACAAATAGAAACCCAGAAAACTAGTACTAAATGCATAATTCATTGACTATGCAGAAGAGTAGAACACTCAATAGAAGCTTGGATTAGTGAGTTTGGAGGAAAATCTCTCATCAATCTGCTAGGAGAATAATAATGAAAAAAATCTGAAGAAGGCATAAGAACTATGGAATACAATCAAAAGAATAACTAACGTGTGATTGGAATTCAAGAACAGTAAGAAACAAAAAATTATAAACCATTTGTTGGATGAAAACACCCCTAATATGAAGAATGAGAAGATATGCATTCAAGAAGCTGAACAAATCCCAAACTGATAGGCTCCAAACAAAAAAAAAATCAATAAAATCACTATTACATATTGTAATCAAACATTCCCAAACCAATGGCAATGAAAGAATCCTGACAGTGGCCTTGGAAAAAATGAAAAGTTACTATATAGTAGAACCAAAGACTAAGCTCTAATTCCTTAGCAGAAACAGTGCAGGCAAGGGGGTATAGTAATGACATATATAAAATTCTGGGAGGAAAAAAATACCAAGAATTATACCATGAAATAAGACATCCCAGATAAGCACACATTAGAAGAATTTGTGAAAAACAGACTATCCTTACAACAAATACCAATGGAATTTCTTCAGACAGAAAGCCAACCATAGCAGACACCAACTCGAGATTAGCATTTATAACATCAACCCCCAGAAGTCAACTGAGATATCGAAATATCCGAAGTAAAACAAACCTACTAAGACAGAAAACAGGAAACCAGAATTATCTACTAGTAAAGACAATTACAAAGTAAAAAAGGAATTGTATAGTTACAAAACTTCCAAATGGAGGGGAAATCAGACACAACATAGGGGAAGGGGAAGGAAATATACAAAAAGAAGAAGGTTTTGGTCCCCAAAAATGATGGAAGCAGAGGAACATACTGAGAGGAGTTCTAGAGTGAAAGGCAACAGAGGTAAACAGTATTATATACATAATCCTGCAATAATGACGACTTACAAGTAGATGCATGAGTGGACACACAGGCTACATGGAATGAGGAAGAGTGTGTGTTTACCCACAAATATATACAGGGTGGACAGAGGATATTTTTACAGGGATATTGACCTTTGCTGCAATTATATCCATGAAAGTGGTGAAGCAAGTACTCCCTTAACACAAGAACACTTTGTTTTAATAATCCAGCATTCTGTGTTGCTCACTTTCCGGACACAATAGCTGAAGACAAAATGGGTGCATAAGCAAATGTGGTGAAGAAAGCTAATGGTGCCCGGCTATCAAAAGATATAGCATCTGGAGTCTTAAAGGCTTGAAGATAAATAAGCAGCCATCTAGCTCAGAAGCAACAAAGCCCACATGGAAGAAGTTCACCAGCCTGTGTGAAAATGAGGTGTCAATGGGATCAGGGATCAGGTATCTAAGACCCAGAATAAAACCATACCCAAGGTGAATTGAGGAGGGGGTATGGAGTGGAGACCCAATGTCCACCTGTAGATAATTGGGCATCCCCTCACAGAGGGGTCATAGGGAAGAGATGAGCCAGTCAGGGTGCAGTATAGCACCAATGAAACACACAACTTTCCTCTACCTCTTTGGTGCTCGCTTCACCCCACTATCATGACCTCAATTCAACCTTACAAATCAGATTATACCAGAGCATGTATACTGCTACATATAAGAGCCCCAAACACAGGGCATCCAGGATAGATAAACCCCTCAGGGCCAACAAAGAGAGTAGAGATACCAGGAGGATTAGAGGAGGGTAGGGGGAGAAAGGGCGAATTGATCACAAGGATCAATCTAGATTCCCCTCCCATGGGAACAAATAATGGAAAATTCAGTGAGGGGCGATGGAGGATGATGTAAGATATGGAAAAACAATCTATAATTTATCAAGGGTTCATGAAGGAGGGAGGGTGGGAGAGAAAGGGGAAAGAAATGGGGAGCTGATATCAGGGGCTCAAGTGGGAAGAGAATGCTTTGAAAATGATGATGGCAGCATATGTGCAAATGTTGACACATTGGAGGAATGTATGGATTGTGATAAGATATATAAGAGACCCCAATAAAAGTATTTTTTAAAAAAGAAAGTGGTGAAGCATAAAGAAGGCAGTTATAAAAACTTTTTAGACATAGCCTAACACCTTGATTGAATGAATTGCTTGACCTACAAGCTCAGGATTACAGCCTCAAGAGAAAACAAAGTCAATTGTATAATATAGTTTACAAGACTTCTTTAAAATATTGAAAAACAAAGATGTCACTTTGAGGACTCAGGAGCACCTGATCAAAAGTATATTTTTCAATCACTTCTGTGCATGTTGAAGCTAGACAACGAATAAAGCAGAATGGAGAAAAATCAACTGGTATACGAGGGGTGCCAAAAAAACACCAATACTCATTTGGTGTTTTGATCATGTGTTGATGCGAGGGAGATAGTACATTTAGGGTTCATTCCACCAGGTCAGACTGTTAATCAAGCTTTCTATTCAGAGGTTCTAAAGATAGCATAACAGCGTGTAACAAAAGAGACCTGATTTGTGGCAGATGGGGGACTGGTTTTGCCACCATGACTATGCACCTGCTCACACAGCCATCTCAGTGCGCCAGTTTTTGGCAAAAAAACAAAACCAAAAACCAGCATGCTTCTCTTGCCTCACCCACCTTACTCACCTGAACTTGCTCTGTGTGACTTCTTTTTGTTTCCGTGAATGAAGAGGGATGTGAAAGGACAGCGAATTGACCAAGTAGAAGAGGTGAAGAAAAAAAATGAGAGGTGGTCAGCCATCCAAACAGATGAGTTTGAAAAATGTTTCCAAGAATGGAATCGCAGATTCAACAAAAGTATTAAGTGTAATGAAGAGTACTTTGAAAGTGAAATGGTTGTTTTGTAAAAAAAAGAAAGATTTAAATACATAGTTTTGAGGAAAAAAGTTGGTTTGTTTTGGTACCATCTCGTATACCAGATTCTCTGCTTCAGAGATTGAAGGACAGGGAACCCTGGACCAATCTGGTAAGCTCTTCTGTCTAGCATAATGTTCATGTCCCAATCACAGTCCCTTTCCCAACCGTGTATTCTTGCTGACAACTTCAATGTACTGACTGGCCTCCATTCATACGTTTGTGACAGGCCCCTTGGCGCTCTCATGTCCCATGGAAGGAGCTGAGTTTCGGAGAATCTTTGGATGACATCATGACCTCATGGTAATGATGTCCTCCATCTGGATGCTGTGCCTTCATCATGATTAAGACTTAATCAGTGTCTTTCCAACTTTAAAAAAATGGAACTCTATGAAATGACATCATTGTATTTTCTTTTTTCACTTATTTATTTTTCACTTCATTATTAGTTTTGTAAGTATTATTATAGTACATTTTCTTATTAAATGAACCTATGTTTTTAAAATAATACATTTTTATGATTAAACCTGTTTTTAGGATATAATATTATTTTATTATCCATAGTTTATTATTTCTATTAGTTTATGTTAATGAATAAAAAATTGTTTGAAAATGATTTTAATAGTTTCCTATGGATTCCATTTTTAATGTTTTTTTAAATCCACATAAATATGGATGAGGATTGCAAAGTAGTATGTTTTAATAAGTACATTGATTAGAAAGAGAAAAACGAAAATTGATTTCCAATGTAGAACTTCAAAGTCTGCCAGGTTATCAATGAAGCTGAAGGTGGAGGCAGGGGAAGACATTTTTAAAAGCTTAATACCTACTCACCTTTTCTCAGAATGCTACTAAAGAATGTGCTCCACTGAAATAAAAGAATAGATCAAGAAATATATGATATCTAGGACCATGTGAATCTAACAGAGGAAGGAGGCCTTGGAGAATCCCTGTGATGAGGTAAAGGAAGATACCGAAGTTTTAATATATCGGGAAAGACACCCCCCTCCCCCAAAATACAGAATGAAAAAGGTCTGAAGGGTTTGAAAGAGACTTCTTCAAGCAGATGAAATTGATAACGTACTTCATGTGCTGGACCATTCTGAATGGAGACTTAAACTTGACTAAGGGAAGTTTCGGGCTGTAAATTCAGAGAAAGTGTAACTAGTTCCTGTCACCCAATTCCCGGTGACTCCAAATGTGTCAGAGCAGAACTGTGCTGCACGAGGTGCTCGGCGGCTGATTTCTCCAAAGAAGACTGCCACGCAATAGCCAAGAATGACTGTGAAACCACTGACTTGTACGGTACACGATTATGTCAATAAAACGGTTCTACACCAGTGAACACGTACATGAATACACAAGACAGTGGTAGTGGACTCTCCCACCACCAGCAAACACTTTGCATAATCACCCTGAGAAGTTAACATGACTTTTTATTATCTTAAGTTTTCTGACTACACAATTTACACATGTATGCCAACAATACATCTCCTCTACTTTATTTTTTAAATGAATTGCTAAAGGCAAGAATCGTGAATACAGTAGTTTATCAGGCTTGTTTGTTTTTGCGTGCAGTAATTCAAGAGTTTTATGGTTTTTGAAAGACAAATCCAGAATTGCAACTTAAGCCTCAGTAAATAATTTAAGCACAAATTCAACTGGATGGTAGATCTCTTTACGCTGACTTTGAAAAGCATCGGACCTTAGCAGTTATGTCAAAAGTATTAACTATTCTTTATTTGATATTATACACAAACTACACTGAAATGTTTTTTGTTAACTGAAAAGAGCGTTTTAGACAGGAAATTTTAATTCGATTAGCACAGTCAGGAGCAAAGAGATTAAGTGGCCATTGCTACCTTATCTTCAATCTTTGAATTTACAAAGACTCATGAATAAAAATTGAAATAAGTAAATCTTGCTCTGTTCCATGACACAGTGAAGAGACTTCTCAATATCCAAACATATCCGCCTAATCGGTTATGTAAATATAAAGATAAAATCAAAGTATAGGCTGTGAAATGACACTCACAATCTTCGCGAAAAATTCAACATTACTAATCTACCCTAGGCTGAAGTCCAATCTTACCTTAGAGGAAAAGCAGGGATAACAATTGCTGACTAGAAATTTGTATGAGTCATTTAATCACAGTCAACCTTTTAATATTGTTCAACCAAAATATTTTATAACTCATTCATTATTTGATTTATGGTGGATGAGATCAACGTAAATATGGTAATGTAAAAAAGTCACAAGACATTCCTATTTCATCATAAATAAGGCATTGGCCCATGACTGCTCATTAGTAGCTTTCTTGAGATCACCGATCAAGGCTGCCCTTTCTCCCTTCTTCATGCCAGCAAAGAGCATCTTTGTCCCAGGAATGTACTTCTTGGGATTCTCCAAATATTCAACATTTTCCCTCTCCGGGTGATACTTTGGCTCTTTGGAACATATAATTTTAAAGAGTTGATAAGGGCTTTCAAATTATTATGGTATTTAGATGTCTTCAGACAAATGGAAAGAATGAAGTATATTTTATAAAAATAGCAACACAACATATATTAGAAATTATATCTTTTGCTATAATCTGCAAAAATTGTCTTTATGCTGAACATATTTACTAATGGGGATACAATTTCAAATCATTTTAAGAAGTTGGAGAGCAAAAATTTTGCAGAAACACCACTTAAAAATAAACATTTATTCTGTGGTTTGGTTTGATGGATTTAGACTTCCCTCTGGTGGCTAAAATGTCCAAGAACGCATGTAGTATGAATTTCAACATGTAGCATTTTTGAAACATGGGAAATTTTATTTCCCACTTGTTCCAATAAACAAATAGCAAAAAACAAAACAAAAAACTTGTAGAGATCACCACAGCCCATATAGTCTCATCAGTTTGATGAGATTAAAAGGATTTGAAAATTAGAATTTGACAACTCAATGGGCTATTAAAATCAACTTGTCTGGCTGTAATGATTGTTATTTGGTGTTCAGCAAACAAGAAGATTTCTGAGCAGTGATAATCTACTTTGAAGTGGCATCTATACAGTGTTGATTATGTAGCAGAGATGCCTTGGTTTCAAAAGGTGGTGTCAGGACCTCTTGGTTTTGGAATCAGATCTCGCCTTTGTTCTGTAGTGCATGACAGACCTTTAGGTGAATGTGGTAGTTATATAATCTGTTGTCAATTTGAGACTTAAGAGTGAAGGGGTGGGGTTAACCTGTCAATCAGGTCGCAACTTGATGGCCTCATTTGGAGGCGTTAAGGAGATAAATAACTCACTGGAGGTGGGACACAGACACTCCCTGCAAGACATTCCTGTTGAGAAGATACATGGAGCTACACTAGAACCCTGGAGCTGAAGGAGCCACATGGAGAACCTGCCAGCGCTGAGGTGTTTCCACTGCCACTGGATCTTTCCACCCACTGGATTGTGACCTTCCTGCATTCAGCATCATTGCATGTGTTTTGTGAGTCTGAAGAGGAATTTATAGATGGGTATCAGACATATGGGCTAATATTAGACTTATGGACTTGATCTGGACAAGGCTGGGATGTTTTCTTAATGTATAATCACTCTCTGGTATGAAACTCTCTCTTGCACAAATATGAGTGTCTCTAGATTTGTTTCTCTAGTCAACCCAGACTAACACAGGGAGTTAAGAGGATGTGGAGCCACTGCACAAAACTGACAAAAGTGGAGCTGTCATTCCCAAGGGGCAGTAGAAGGATCCTGCTGGAGCCCAGGGGTGACTACTCATATGTTATGGTTAAGTACCATTGAGTGAATTCCAACAATGGTGACCCTATGCACAACAGAACAAAAGCACATCCTCACAATTGTTCCTACGCCCGAGACCACTGTTGCAGGAACTGAGTCAATCTATCATGTTGAGGGCTGTCCTCTCTTTTGCTGCCCCTCTACTTCACAAAGCGTGATGTGTTTTCCAGAGACTGGTCTCTCCTGACAATATGTTCAAAGCATGAAAGATAAAGTCCCACCATCTTTGTCTCTAAGGAACAATCTGGCTGTACTTCTTCGATGATTCTTCGATGACAGATTTTTTGTGTGCTTTTAGCAGTCTATAGTTTTTCAATATTCGCTCTTCCTTAAGGTCTTTCTATACAGTATACCCAAACCAAACTCATTACCATCAAGTTGATGCTGCCTCATGGCAAGCCCATAGGACAGGACAGGACTTCCCTGAGTTCGCACAACTGTAACTGTTCATGGGAGTAGAATGTCATCTTCCTTCCTTGGAACTACAGGTGGCTTCAAACTGCTGACCTTTCGTACCCTCTATGCCACCAGGGTCCCTGCCCCTTAAGGAACAGCCACAGTAAAATTTATAAGGTTTGGGGGAGCTAATTTCCTCAGCTGTTTCAGTGTTTAACCCTTCAAAAGAAATGCCTTCTTTCCAGTCTGTTAGCAATCCAAAAGTTCCCCTGTAACTTGTTCACCATGGGTGACCCCACTGGCATTTGAAATACCAGTGCCATATCTTTCAGAATCACAACTTACATGCAAGCCACCACAGTATGACACACTGAGAGGTAGTGGTGTTGCTATTCATAAGCTGATGCTTTGTTGGAAGAACTCATAATTTTATGCCAAAAAATTTGAAAGACAAATGCCTGGCCAACTGTCTGAAAGAGATTCATATTTGTGCCCATTCAAATAAATTGTCCAACTATGTGGAAATTATCAAACAATATGATTAATACCACATGCAATAAAATTTTGCGGAAGATAATTTTTAAAATGATTGTAGCAATTACATAGACAGGGAGCTTCCAGAAATTCAAGCCAGCGTCCCAAGAGGACATGACATGAAGGGTATCATTGCTGATGTCAGATGGATCTTGACTGAAAGCAGAGAGTATCAGAAAGAAGTTTGTGTTTCATTGACTATGTAAACGCATTCAACTGGTGAATAATAGCAAACTATATAATAACATTGAAACACATGGGAATTCCAGAACATTTCATTGTGCTCATGGGAAAAACCTGCACAAGGACCAAGAGGCAGTTATTTAAACAGAAGAGGGAATAAAATTGCATGGTTTAAAATTATATGTATCAGGGCCATATCTTTTCACCATACTTAACCTACATGTTAAGAAATAATCTGAGAAGCTAAACTATATGAAGAATATGGTCTCAGGTTTGGTGGAAAGTTTACTAACAATTTGTATAATGCAGATGACACCACCAGCTTGCTGAAAGTTAAAGGGAATGTGAAGTCCTTTCTGTTAAAGATCAAACATTACAGCACAATGCAAACAAAAATTCTCACAATGGGAACAATAAACAATGTACGAAAAAGTGCAGAAAAGACTGAAGTTGTCAAGAATTTACTTAGATCCACAATTGATACCCATAGAAGCCACAGTCAAGAAATCTAAAGATGTATTGTATTAGAAAAATCTGCTGCACAAAATTTCTTTTTTGTTGTTGCTTTTTTTTTAACAATACTTCTTTTAAAGTATATTCACCAATAGCAAAAATATATGTAAATGAAGGCTATCAATTTTTTGGTAAACAATTTGTGTGGCAGTTACATAATTTTATGTCAACTTGATAAATAAAAATAGGGTTGAAGTCTAGCCTGTCAATCAGGTCAAAGCCTAATGATGCCTCCTTGTGGGCGAGGCCATCTCATGAGGATTCTGAGAATATCTTTTTCTCCCTGGAGGTGGGCTACAGTCTCTCCTTCACTTTCCTGATGTTGAGACATTCAGAGAGCTGGAGGAGCCGCATGGAGACCCGCACCAGCGCAGAGATGCTTCCATTAGCATTGGACCCACAAGACTTTTCACCCACTGGCCTGTGATCTCTCTGCATTCAGCATCATTACATGTGCTGCGTGAGTCTGAAGAGGAATGTATGGACTAGTATCAGACAGACAAATGGGCTGCAATCGGACACATTGACTTGATCTGAACTGGGCTGGGAAGTTTTCTCAATATACAATTGCTCTTTGATATAAAGCTCTTTCTTATACATATGAATGACAATGAATTTCTCTAGTCTATCCAGACTAACAGAATGTGTAAATTATTGTTCAGAAAAGTCTTATTAGCCCAAACTGAAATAACTTATTCGTTAGATGCATAGACGATCCATAGAGTGGAATGGTTGTTGTTGTTGTTAGGTACCATCAATTGGTTCAGACCCATAGCGACCCTGTGCACAATAGAGTGAAGCGCTGCCCGGTCCTGCCCCATCCTCACCATTGTTCTCGTGCGGGAGCCCAGTGTTGCAGCCACTGGGTTGGTCCATCTCACTGAGGGCCTTCCTCTTTTTCTCTGCCAAGCATGATGTCCTTCTCCAGGGACTGGTACCTCCTGACAACATGTCCGAAGTATGCATAATATACAATGATGTGTATAACTAACAAAATCAACTTTGACTTTAAGAGAAGCTAAATCACAGAAACGCATTTAAGGATATCCCTTCTTTTTAAAATATAGTCATAAGATCTCATAAGATTTCTGTCATCCTAACAAGAAAAATGCTGAGTTTTTATACAGTTGTAATTTCTCTAGCACTCATTAGACAGTTAAGTCACCAGACAACCAAGTGAACTGAATCCCAGTGTTATGAGGAACACTTAACCCGGAGAAAATCCCAACACTACCCAAAGCAAGCTACACATAAAAGGTAATCCTGATTCAGATTCTATCATCATTCTTTAAAGAGGTCAGAAAACTAATCAGCAACTTTATATGAAAGAAATCCCATGTGGTAGTTACATAATCTGGTGTCAGTTTGAGGAGTAACAGTGAAGGGGTGGAGTCTAGCCTGTCAATCAGGATAAAGCCAATGAGCCCCTGTGTGGGCATGGCCTTCTCCTGAGGATTCTGGGAAATCGGTTTTTCCTCCTTGGAGGTGGGAGACACACACACATTCTCTGCTCACTCCCTTGGAGACTCTCTACTGACAAGGCTCACTCCCTGTGAGACATTTCTGAAGAGCCACAGGAAGCTACCCTGAGGCAGTCAGCTTTTCAGAGTTGAAGGAACCACATAGAGACCCCTGCCAGCACTGAGAGGCTTACAATGCCACTGGATCCACAAGACTTCCAACCCACTGGCCTGTGATCTTCCTGAATTCTCCATCATTGCATGTGTTTCATGAGAGTGAAGAGGACTTTATAAATTGGTATCGGACACATGGGCTAATATCGGACTTACGGACTTGATCTGGACTGGGCTGGGATGCTTTCTCAATATTCAATTGCTCTTGTATATAAACCTCTTTCTTACACACACATGAGTGTCTCTATGAATCTGTTCTTCTGTCTACTCAGACTAACATCCCAGCTAAGGAAAGAACTACTACAGAAGAACAACAAGTAGGCTGCCTCACATTTCCCGTCTCAAAACCACACTAGTCAAAATGGCCTGGGACTGTACAGTGATGGGCACATTGGCCAATGGATACAATTGAAAACCCAATAGTAAATCCGTCTACCTATGGATACCAGATCTTTAACAAAGGACCAAAATCCATTAAACAGGGGAAAACTTTTAGTAATGACAAGAGGCTAATCTCGAAAATCAGTTTCATAAAAAACTTCAACACCTCAACATTGAAAAGACAAACAATCCAGTTAAAATATAGACACGATATAAACAGACACTTCACCAGGTGGCCAACAAACACATGAAGAAATGCTTGTGATCATAAGAGAGATGCAAATCAAAAGAACAGTGAGTTATCCTTTCACACCGCTACTAATAACAAAGATAAAAAACAAAACGGAAAATGACAAATGCTGACAGGCTGGCAGGGACGAGAAACCTCAGCCATTGCTGGTTAGACTGTAAAAACGGAACAATCACAGGGGACTATGGTATGGCATGTTCTTAAAAATGTAGAAATAGAAATACCATATTTGTCCATCAATCGTACTACTAGGTATATATCCTAGAGAAATAAGAGCCATGGCAGGAACCTATAAATGCAAACGCATGTTCATAGTAGCATTATTTACAATAGCAAAAAGATGAAAACAACCCAAGTAGTATTCATCAATTGAAGAATGGATAAACAAACTATGATACATACATAGAATGGAATACTATGAAAAATTAAGCAATAATGATGGATTTTCAAACCATAATATGGATAAACCTGTAGGGCATTATGCTAAATGAAAGAGCTAAATTAAAACATGGACAAATATTGTTTGTGACCACTGTTATAAAAACAGAACAAACAGAAAAAGAAACATTTTGTGGTGAAGGGAAAGGTGGGGGCGGAGGCTAGGGTCGGGGGTAGGGGCAGGTGTGGCAATTGCTAACTAGAGAAGCTGGAAAGTGCTGCTAACTCAGCTCTTACTCTAGCGACCCCACACAGAACAGAATGAACCACGCCTGCAGGGTGCACACCTGGGACACTTCGGGGAAGGCAAAAGCAATATGCAATACGGGGGAGGTCCCCACAAAATGATCAAGGCAAAGGGAGACATGGAAAGCAACACGAGAGTTAACAGGAAGAAAGCCAAATAATATACATGCATAATTGCACAATAATAGCCTATGAGTGGATGCATAGTCATGCAAGCAGAATAGCTGCAGAAATGACTATACCCGTGAATAACATATAGGTTTGACAGAGGATATTTCCATATATTTGTTTATATTGAGAGCTCCAATTTAAGTTCTCTGCTCTCAGAAACCCGAAGGGACAGTTCTGTTTTGTCCTGTAAGTTAGCATTGACTCAATGGCAGTGGTCGATGGGGAAACACATCTATGAATACAGTGGAGCAGTCAGTGGGCACAGTTATGAAAACTTTTCAGCTATAACCAGTCCCTTGAGGGAATGCTGTATTTGGCAGGGTAAAGCAAGAAGCAAAAATAATATTCGACATCCCACTTTTGTTAGTTGTGCCTGAGGTTTTAGAAACTTGTCAGTGGCCATCGAGTGTGCAACTAATAAACTCTCCTTGTTTGAAGCAAAGAAGCTGAAGAAAATCAAAGGCATATGGAGACGATTAGTCCAAAGCATTGATAAATAGACCACCTGAATTCCAGAACAAGATGGTGCCTGGCTACTACCGTGACACCATCTAGCACTCATCACAGCCCTACACGAAACGGAGTGCCACGACCCTTTCATACAGTTACTCAAGGGGTGGGGGAGACCCCCTAACCATAACGTTGTTTTTGTTGCTACTTCATCACTGTAATTTTGCCTGTTATGACTCATCATGTAAATATCTGATATGCAGGATGTATTTTCATTATTGAACATAGTTAAAGCATAGGGATTCATCACAAAAACAATAAGTAATTATATATTGTGAAATATTTATTTCTAATTACACATAAATGAAATTTTGTCTTGAAGCATGGTGTAGTATGGGTAACAGCCTTCAAGCCGGGTGCTCATATGTGGGTGTACATGTATCTGCATGCGGGCAGACCCGCCTGGAGACTGATAGAGAAGTGGTGTCCTGGTTCCTAACATCATCGGAAATATGAGTTTTCCAATGATCATAGGCAACCCCTGTGAAAGAGTCGTTCGACCCCCAAAGAGTTTGCGACCCATGGGTTGAGAACCGCTGGCCTAGAGGGTGACATATAAACTTGGGTGAGACAAAGGCAGTGCGGAATAAAGGGGATGGCAGCACAGCGTGCTCGAGGCCATGGAGAAACACACAAGATAAAGGCAACAAAGGTAAACACTGTGGCATGCATAAATGTGAATAACAAGGAGGTCTTCTGCTGAGTAAAAGAAAATGTGGACCAAATCTTAAAACTATGGAAGACAGTCACAGAAATTGGGGAGCACCTGAGGCTATGACCCTTAGACCCCCTCCCGGTGAGGAACTGAATTTACCCCCATAGCTCAACTTTCATCTCAAGTTTAGATTCTAAAAAGTAGGACTATAAGGTGAAGAATAAGTCCAGGAAGGAACACACTAGCCCAGAGAGGAAATTCAGAAATAGGAGGGGTGGGAAAGAATGACTAAAGGAAATGGTGAAAACAGGAAAGAAGGGAAATTGTATAGTTAGCACTAGGGCACTGCCATCAATGTCACAAATCAAAACGTGTGTAAACTGTTGAATGTAAAACTAATTTGTTCTCTAAACAAAAACACAATAAGACCTAAGTCACAATACAAATTTTAAGAATTATTAAATACAAAATTTGTATACTACATTTGGCACAGTATAGCAAGAAGAAGAATAAATAATACATAAATCAGGTAAAAATCAATGTCAATGAAAAAGCTAATTTTAATGAACTTTTAAAAATTGAATGTGTTCTACCCACTGTAGATTGCAAATGCAGAGAGCCCATGGGGATCCGAGGGGACCAGTGAAATTGTCTTCTGTGGAAAACATCAGACAATATCAAACTATATTTGAACGATAGCTTGAGAGAGTTGTTTCAGCATTAGCTCTCACTGTTACAAACTTGTGATGGTTCCATTGCTATCAGGCCTGTACTATAATAATTAGTATGGAACAGTTGATGAGACTGGTTGCTTCCAATTCTATTTTAAGATGAGAGAAGTTGTGCAACAGGTGCAAAAATCTCATTCATGAGCACTCATGGTTATTTAAGAATCAAATACAAATACCTCCCCACCCCACCCCCCCGCCCCAATGAACAGCAAACTAGGAATAGAAGGGAACTCCCTTAACAATGTAATAGGCATCTACAAAAACCCTATGACAAGTAATGTACTCAATAGTGCCCTCCGCCCTAAAACTCAAGACCATCAATTTACTCATAGTAACCCTATACAGTTTCTGAGCTTCTAAGTCTTTATAGGAGCAGACAGCTTCATCTTTCTCCCACAGAGAAACTGATGGTTTTGGACCATCAACTATGTCAGTAACAGCCAGATACTATCTAACTCACAGTGCCACCAGAGCTCCTCAGCATACTTAATATTCCCACCCCCACCCTCCAACCCACCTACACTCACTGCCACTGAGTCGATTCTGATTCATAGGGACCCTGTAGGATAAAGTAGAACTGCTCCTGTGGGTTCCCAAAACGGTACATTTTTACAGACATCGGAAGCCCCATCGTTCTCCCTCAGAGCAGCTGGTAGTTTCAAACTGCTGACCTTGAGGTAGCAGCTCAACAAGAAACACACTATTCCACCAGTGCTGCCAAGAATAATTAATAATGAGCTTGAATCTTTATCTCCCTCCAACTTCCTGACTCAAATGGAAATAAGACATTACTTGCCAACATTTCTTACCATTTCTACTAGAGAGAGTACAGTAAAGGCAAGAAGGAAAAGTGGAAAGAGCATAAAGAAGCCAATCATTTATAACACAAAACACTGACGAATCTGATAATAGGTGGACACGACTGTACTTTCAAAAACTACCACATACTGATGAGAGAAATTAAAGACCTAAATAATGAAGTACAGACTGTGTTCATAAGAGACTCAAATTTGTTAAGGTGTCGACCAAAATTCCCTAAATTGAAATTGGTTCTGTGCAATCTCAATCAAAATATCAACAGACTTTTTAGGAAAATTGATAAGCTGATACATGTAGAAAAGCAAGAAACTTATAATACCCTAGGCAATTTTGAAAAAGAACAAAATCTAGAGCTCAAAACATGTTTTGTTTTTCTGCCGTTAGCTTTAATTTTCTCTTTTTGTTGCTAATGCTGATGTAGTTGGTCCTATGGAAGTTCAATTTTGTCATAAAATGACCGCCAAAGTAAACCTGTCGTACACATTCCATGGACAAGCAGATGGGTTCTGGGCTCCTGCTTAACTCTAGCCCCAATCCAAGAACAGTTAGTTCTTACATGATGGCTGGATACTGCCTTCATAAAATGCTCAATGAAGATAAGGGTGCTATGAAAGTGTGGCGATGAAAGCAGATGGTAATCGACTATAAATCAGAATACTGCCTGGGGTCTTAAAAACTCGTATTCAAACAGCTATCTAAGCAAGGAGTAACTAAGTCCATATGGAAGATGCATACCATCTGGTGTAATCCAAAGAAAACAACAAAATTCAAATATGATGAAGGGAAAAGTATCAGAGTTAAAATTGTGGAAGGCTGTGGAGAGCAGTGGAAGCCCCAAATCTATCTGCAGAGTATCTAGGTGGATTAAGCTGCTGGCAGATCCCCATTAGCCACAGGCGAAGATCTGGAACAGCCTTTATTATCAAACATAGATCATTGTAATCCTACTTATTCTGGATCAAAGTTGATACTTGGTCAGTTGACCTCCCTCTAGCTGCAACCTGAATTTGTTCTAGATGTAAGAACTCTTGCTTGTTCCATGACAAAAATTCCTTCACTGGCTTAAAAATATTTTTTATAATAAATCATTTTATTGGGGGCTCATACAACTCAAGACAATCCAAACATCCATCCATTGTGTCAAGCATATTTGTACATTTGTTGCCATAATTTTCAAAACATTTTCTTACTACTTGAGCCCTGGGTATCTGCTCTTTTTCATCCCTCCTGAACCCTTGATAATTTATCAATTATTTTTTTCACGTCTTGCACTGACCAATGTCTCCCTTTACCCACTTATCTGTTGTCCTTCCCCCTGGCAAGTGGTTATAGATAGGTCATTGTGATCAGTTTCCCCTTTCTCCCCCCACCTTTCCCTTCCCCTCCAGGTATGGCTAGTCTCAATATTGGTCCTGAGGAGTTTATCTGTCCTGGATTCCATTGTTTCCAGCTCTTCTCTTGATAGAGGTCCTTTATTGCTCATTGCTGGTATTTGTATCTTTGTATTACTCTTGTTTTATCCTCACTGCATTTTGGGCTTTTGTTGTTTAAGTTGGATTTGTGAGTTTGTGAAGCACAGGAATGGATGCATGGAGCTAGTACCTGATACAAGGGGTTGTAGGGATGGAGTGGAGAGTGAGAGAAGGGGTGAAGGGATTTCAGGAGTAAACAATGAAGGTGGGAGGTGGGAGGAAGCACTAGAGCTCAATGTGATTACACAACTCATTTTAAAGTTGATTTAATCATGGGCGGAAAAAAAAGAAACTGTTCTGAAATTGAGTGTGGTAATGATTGTACAATTCTTCTTGACATGATTAAACAAATTGTACATGTGGACTATGTGCCAATGAAGAGTCTGAATTCTAAGGGGCAGTTTTACCCTGTCCTATACGGTCACTATCAGTCAGCATCGACCCCCTAGCAATGAGTTCTGAGTTCTCGTTGTGGCACTATACAAATATTAGACATGTTAGGTGTATAGTTATAATGCATGTCTATTTTGAACATTTTAATAAATCATGACTACTACCAGGAAAAACAATTGGTCTTGGAAGCCCACAAGGGCAGTGATTTGACCTACCGGTCATTTAGGAGTTGCCACGGACTGGATGGCAGGGAGTTCTTTGGCTGAGTTTATGGGGCACATCTGTGTTTACCAGGAGTGGGGCATGGAAGGACATGAAAGAACTTTTGGAAATGATGGAAATGCTTTCAATTTCAAGTTGGTAGTTACACAACGACATTAATATGCCAGAATCCATAAAAGTATACACCTGCAAAGGGTGTGTGTATTTCCCATTAAAATCTTTTTAATGGGAAAAGCAAGCATCAGTGAGAAGGGAATTTTTGCCAACTCATTTATAAAATATTAGAAAATACAGCATATATTAGATCTGTAAGTTGTATTCTTCCCTCTGAAAATGTGTATCATACATGAGACAAAGGAAAATATTTCATATTTTCCTATTACATACCATTTGTTTGCAAAGTATCATTGAAATGATACCATCTACATGTGCTACAGGAAACATTTCATGTATATTAAAGCTTATTATTTTATCAATGGAATAAATAGCTGTATTATTTAATAAACAGTTAACCCCCTAGTACCACAATACCGCAACAGGTTCATTTTCTGCAACAAGACTTGGGAACTCTGCCATCCAGTCACGTCTGACTCCTAGTTGACCCCATAGGAAAGAGGAGAGCTGCCTCTGTGAGTTTCAGAAGCTGTGTATCTTCATGAGAAGAGAAAGCCTCTATTTCTCTAATGGGATAGCCCACTCCACCACTGGTGCCTCTAATACAATTTAAGTAAAAAAGTACTGCTACTGGGGTTCCAGTTCAAACATGCACAGGTTTACTCCAAACAAAACATGCTTAAACATGTCTTTGCAGTCAGCAGATGTGATATAGTTTATTGTGCCAACCTGGCTGATAAACATGTGGGGTTAATTGAAGGGCGGAGAGATAAATGCCTCAGTGGGTCTTGCCTTCTGGTTCTCGGGTCTCTTGCTTTCTGATGATCGGACCAGGTTGCCGCTGCCTTAGCCACCCAGTTCCCTGCTTCAGCTGGCAAGGCTAACTTCCTGAAAGACATCCCCGAGGAGAAGCCACATGGACCTGCCCCAATGCAGGCCTGGGTGCTGGAGCAGCCGTGTGGAGACCGTTGCCAGCACTGAGATGCTTACATGTTCACTGATTCGGCTTTCCTCCTGCAGTCGGCATCATTGCGTGTGTTTTGTGAGATGGAGGACTTTGTGGATTGGTGTTGGACATATGGGCTAATGTGGGCTTGGGTAGCACTGGGTTGGGATGTTTTCTTGATGTGCACTTAACATTTATATAAAACTCTCTTATAAATGAGTTTCTGTGGATTTGTTTCTCTAAAGTACCCAGACTAACAGTAATACAATGGCTTTAGCCTTGTGCCGTTAAAAAAAAAGTCAGTCCATTAAAAAAATAGTGGCTATGAGACATGATACCCCTCACTGACCCATGGCCCTGCGGGGGACAACACCAGAGACTGAGAGTGGAAATTGCACCCGATCTGATCCCGCCACGCTGAGGCAAATCACTGGGGGAGTGCAGCGGAACAGCAGGGGAGGGGAGTAGCAAGATGCCCAGGGAATGATGAGGGTGGAC
>NW_022111373.1:48309945-48326541 GCF_000313985.2 Echinops telfairi | reverse complement strand
AAAAAAAAAGGAAGACCAGAGAGTAAATGCATTTGGTGTATTCTCGAATAATTTTGAATACACTGACTGCCAGAACAAACAAATCTATCTAGAAAGAGTTGGAATTCTCCTTAGAAGGATTGCAAAATTTTATATCACTTATTTTTGGACCAGAGGACATCATGCTTTGTAAAGCAGAGGGGCAGTTATAGAGAAGGACCCTCAGCAAAGGGGGCTGACACAATGACTGCAACACTGAGCCCACACACAGCAATTGGCCATGTTCTATTTTTGAACCTGGGCTCACTATGAATCAGAACCAACTGACAAGGACCTAATGAATTAACTGGATATAGTGAAATGCAGAGCACCAAAGTCAAGATCCTAAAAGTAAACGGGGGCAAAAAGAACACACTTAGTTTTGCAACTTACTTTACGTATTTGACTATATATAGCAGCCCACAATATTCCATTTCCTGCCAAATGTTATGAAAACCAATAGAATCATCCTCCTTGGCTCCTTACTTGTGTTTATACCTTATCAGTTTTAGAGTAATACACAAAGTATGGTGTAACATGGGATTAAAAAGCATCATTCATTTGGGAGTTTGAATTGTTAGACTATCTCCAAAAACATGAGATTTTCATTTAAAAAGACAAAATAGATAATGACCATTGACAGTAGGATGTCAAACACATAACAGTTCATTGCAAAATTTCTATAGGTGCTTCCTAAAATCTGAAAAGCATTTCAAATTTGACCTTTTTCGTCCTTCAATATACCTAAGACTTCCTGTCACTAGAACTTCCTCAATAAAAGAATCCAAAAGTTTGTAGTACTAAAATCAAGCCGAGAAGTTGCTCACAAGAAAGAAAATTAGCACACAGTTCTAAATTACTTACTAGTCATTTCTAGGGAAAAAATAATTTCAATTGAATTTCCTCCCAAAGACATAAAATTGGATCCATTAGAGTTTTAATGTAGAAGTTGATACTTTGGGTATATATGGTATATTAATATGCCTAAACACAAAATTCAGTATTTTGAAAACATTATTTTTATCAGGTAAGTAGGTAACTACTTAAAATTTGAAATTGCATTTACCAGTTCAGTTTTCAGATAGAAGTCTTTGAAAAAAGAAGGAAAAAAAAAGTTCATAAATCAGTTGATTTTGCCAAACCATCTTACCTGCTACTGTCTTAAAACTACATGGTTTCTATAGTCTAAAGGTGATTTTTAGTGAGGAACAAGAATAATGTGGTGCCAAGATAAAGAACCATTATGCCACTTATCCCTGGTGGTTCTTGGAAGGCCTCATGAAAATGAACAATAGTCTGTGTAATTCGGTGTATATTTACTCAACTCTTATTTAATCCACAAGAACACAATACACTAAAAAAGAAATCGAAGGCTTGTCTTATTTCACTCTATCCCTCACTCTGAAATTAATGAATCACTCCAACTCCTGCTCCAAAGTCTAGAAGCTTATTTTCTAACATATCCTACAAGAATATTTTGTTTGAAGCAAACAGGCCATTATTTTAAAAAGAATCATTTATTGTATATTGTTAAAGAGGAGGGTTAATTGGTACAGTACTATGAATACTCTTATTCTTGAAAAACTAAACATATATGTATAAAAATAGTGCAGAATGAGTATGTAAAAATACAAAAAATAAGCTTACTTTATAATGTTCCCTGTACACCTGTATTAATGTTCTCTTGTGTCTTCATAAACTTATGGCTAGTTCCTTTTCTACATAATTGATGACTTCTTACAAATAATGAACATATTTTCCATAAATTAATTAGTTTTAGATTTTCATTCAACGTAGCTCATCGGTTAAAATAATCAACTGAATGTAGCATTGCAAAGAGCCCAGTTAGACAAAAATACATAAGTTTTTCATATTCTTCCAATTACAGGAGCCCACTCTATGAAAATTTCAATTTAGTATAAATATGCAGTTTAGTATAAAAATGCAGTTATATGGACTAAATATAAGGTGATGATTTAAAAATGCCCACCCTGATCAGTGTTTTAAGTAAGACTTCAGTAAGTAATATTATTTTTAGTCAGATGTTATCTGGTGAAATAATCATTTAAAGTGGAGAAAAGTGAACAAGCTTAAAAAATGTGCAACACTAAGTTGTCTCATCACCTTTAGGTTTAATTATAAATTAGGTATTTAGAAGCGAGTTATTCCTTCACATGTTATTTCATTTATCAGGAAAGAAACAGTTTGTCATTTTTTTTCAGGGCAACTGTATCTAAGAGAAATTGCTGCCTTAAAAAGAATTAGAATTTTGTTTTGCACACAATATATTTAAAAATACATTGCACCAATGGACAAGTTTCTGTAAATTGCTCCCATAGCTAATTAACAGGGACACATTATAGGAATATATTCTTATACCCATAATTTGTCAAAGTTAAAATTTGTTACATCACAACATACATCCAAAAATTTATTCCACATTATTCAAAAATCCCACCTTAATATAACAAAATAAAAATCTGTGAATATAAGACATTCAAAACAGTATTTGTAGGAAGCCAAAGTCCAACAATGACATATGAAAAAAGGTGTTACTTCATTAGAAAGGTTCATAGTCTTTAAAACTGTAGTGCTAACACATTAAAAATACTTAATTGCTTATCAAAATTTTTTTTCTGGCAGCTAAATGCTATTTTTTTTTAAAAAAAGGTTAAGTGCTGAAGGGAATAAGAATGCAGCAGAAAATTACAGGAGCCCATATGTTTTCTTAAATTTAATTTGTTCATATATAAGGTTTTTTTATATACAATCAGTATGCATTGTAACAGTTTATATTAAAAGTCAATCAAGTTTATCTAAAAGGTTACCTGGCTGCATAGGACATTTGACATTAGTATTGCCACAGGAAAAGGAAAACAAGTGGATTTACAATAACTTTTGGCTGTTTTGGATTCTGAGTATTCGTACATCTACCCTTTAAACTAAATGCATCTGAAAAAAGATGTTTCCAGAGCATGCAGTTTAAATATTACATATAATATCTCACCATTTTATTACTACACAGTATGACTAAAAAAAGGGGGGGTTGTGGCATGTATCTAATAAAATATTCAATATAAAAAGAGGACCAATGGAGTTATGTGGCCCTTTTCCTCACTTTTTTTTTTACATTCTAAACAATGATTCCATCAAGACATATCATTAAAAAGTGTTATTACACTGATTTTTTTTCTTTAAGTGATAAGAAGGCCTGAGTTGGTAGGGAAAGGAACAGTCAAAAAAAGCCTGAGAAGGGTAGGGGAGTAAGGAAAGCTCATTTATTCTATTTACAATAATTTACAGTCTTTTTGTTTGTAAAAATGCATAATAATAGATCACAAACAGAAAATTCCTGGCTATTTTACAGATATAAGTACAGAATTTAAATATTCAAGCTTGTGGTGAAAGCGGCAAGGTGGTCGCAGTGTACAATGTAAACAAGTAGCTTTGGAAAGTGAACAAAGTCCTTGAGTGTTTTTTCTTTATTAAGAAAAGAACTCTCTTTTATTCCTTCCTGAAACATGATCACAGGTCAAAGTGTACAGTTCATATACAAACATAATTTAAATGGAGGTCAGTCTAAAATTGCTGACTTAAAAACAGTTTCATCCAGCCTATACGGAAGGGCAGTGTTGAGGTCCCTGTAATAGTAAACATTTTCCATTTCTTTAAAAAATAAAAAAGGAAAAAAAGGAAAAATGTACTACATTTGTAGCACAGTGCAGCATAATCTTTAAATATAAAAATATTTTCTCTTCTATTGGGATAATAGACCTTGCATCCTGGAAAGAAGTAACAATACTGCTACTGATAGAAGATCTGTTTATATCTTTCAAGTCATGTAAGGCAATTACTGTGTTGGTTTATGACATATGGCTAAAAGAAAAGTCCAGAAAGATGAAGTACCAGTTTCTGTTATGTTTTCCGACTACTCCAGGTATGTTCCGGAGTACTTTTGTGTTCAACTGAGTGTTCAAATGGAGATCTGGAGCCATAAGGAGACCTTTGATCGAGTGGTGACCTAGGGCCACTACTAGAAGCTCTGTGGTCCATTTGCCAATCTGAATGATACCTATAATCCCTGGCTGATTTATGATGTGTATATTCAGAACTTGATCGGTGGTCTGAATGTAACCGATGATCAGAATGAGCTCTATCTTTTAAACTTCCTTCCAAATTTGACCTGTGATCTCTACTCCTGTGATCATCCAGTTTTCTGTGTTTCTCTCTATCGTTGTAGTACCTAATAAGAGAGAAATGAGGAATTTCAGATTAATTATTAATAATACAAATTAAAAGGTTTGGAAAAAAAATTAAAGCAAAACACAAAAGTCCATAAATAAACCTACAAACCACTGGAAAGTATCTGCTTGATTCATAAACCTATCAAAGTGAACGACACAGAATAAGCACCTCTGGTGGCATCCATTTTCACATGCCCATATGAAAGTAGCTGCAATATTTTTTCTATTAAAAATTTCCTTGATTTTGACTAGCTCTAAGACATGACTGAAATCATTTAGAGATTACACATATAAACAAATATGGCAGCTTATTGGGGTCTCTAAAATGCTTGCAGCTTGTGGCGTCTTCAAATAAAATACAGAGAACATCAGTTAATAGTTTGTTGTTGACAAAAGGCGCCCATTATAAACTAATAGTGTGTTCTATGTCTGTTCTTTCAACTGTTCTGTAACTAACTGTAGCACTCAGTGTGCCACAGTGCTTCCCAGGAAGAAGAAACTACTGCAGAAACACAGAATTTGAACAAAAGTCTTATTCTTCGTTCCCAAGTTTGTTTTTAGTAACCATCAACTAACAAAAATATTTCTTTACAATAATTTCATAAAAGATATTCTGCCATTAATGTTTTCTAGTTACTTAGTATTCAAATGCTTTATAAAACTACCGCTACCCTATATACCCTCCTGCATACCATACAACCCAGATTTCAAATTCAGTTTAGCCTCAATGATATGTGTTCACATAAATTATTTTTCCCTCCTGGGCTAGAATTTTCCATACCAAATTTTAACCAGATCCTGCTGAGGTTTGAGCAGATATTCTCCAAAATTCTCAATAATGAAACTAAAAGTACTCTAGTTTCACATTAGACTTATTCTGACTAAAGATTGAATTGCTAATGGGTCAAACAGATAGCAAACACAACCAAAAGGAATAAAGACATGTATAAAACGAATTTCAAGTCACTGTCCCAGCTTTACCTGTCTTGTTTATAGTGATCCCAGTCCCGATGATCTTTGCCGTTACTGAAAGAAGAATAGGGTCGTTTCCTGGAATCACTCTTTTTGTAAGCATCTCCCTGGTGCCGGTCTTTATGGTGATCATGATACTGAGATATCAGGTGTCTATCAGATGAATAACTGTCCCTGCTGCTATCATCATGATTTGTAGTCTCCTTTAATCTTTCCACATCTGTTATAGAACAAGAGTCCAACTTTTATGAATGACTTTTTGGAAGTGGTAAAAGTAAATTTATGGCTAAATAACTTGTTTCACCTGTTACCAAAACAAAGCAAAACAAAAACTTGCTAAAACAAAGTAAAAGAAATGCACTCAAGACTCACTTCCATCGAGTCAATTCTGACTCACTATTTCACGATACAGGGCAGAATAGAACTGTCGTGTGCATTTCCTCCAAGGTTGGATGGAAATCTTTACAGCATCAAAACGCCTCATCTTTCTCCCTCAGAGGAGCCAAAGGTTGTAAACTGGTAAACTTTATCCACTCTAGATAATTAGCACCTCAACTGTTAAAGTATGCCAACTGGACTAAAGCATTTAAAATCAGTCTTAAAAAGCAGCACTAAGGCTTAGAAAGGGCCACTTGATCCTTAATAATCTATGGAAGTTTAAAAGGGCTATTTTTGATCAAAGATCTGATAACATATAGTTCTGTAGAAGTTTATCTTCTTAATATAAAGACACTTTTAAGTAAAAACAACCTAATCTATGTTATAACTTGATTTCCTTACATCAATCAAAAAGAGGGAGAAAAAGCTATTCCAAGTATTTTATCCTCCAAAAACAATTAGTGAGTAGGATACCTTACCTGGATTTTTAATCACTTGAGCATTCAAGTTGCTGTTTTGGTCACTGTTTTGCTAAAATTAAAGCACACATGTTAAGAACCTTTCATAAACGGCTTTAAATACGCTTACAAAGCATTGTTATTGTTTTTTTAATCTGATCCCAAATAATGTCTTCATGTAGGTTTTTGAGTGTCTAAATCTATCTTTAACTAACCTTTTTAGAGCACAATTGCAGTGCTCCAGAATTGTTTTATCTTATTTGAAAGAAGTTTAGACAAACAAGTTGCAAAAATAGTACTTTCCATGAAGAACGGTACTCAATTTGAATTTGTCTAACATTTTCTCAAAACTGGGTTCATATTCATTTTTGGCAAGAACACCATCGAAGTGATGTAACTTTCTCAATGTTTCATCACGGGGAGCTCATGATGTCAGTGTGTTTTTCTAGTGACAGTAACTTCAATGACTAGAACAATGTGGCAGCCAAGTTTTCCTTTACCCTGTATACGTTATTTTCCCCTGTGTAATAAATAAACATCTTGGAAGACATACTTTAAGATTATGCCAATTATCTCTTGGGTTTTATCTATTAATTTTAGTTTCCATCAGGTCTTATGTACAAGACATATGATTGTGGTAAGCTAATGGTGATATATCCTTAATTACATCTACATTTGTTAATGTAAATATTACTTATTAAATTCTTCTAAAATAATGTTTCATAATTTCAAAGAAATGTATTAAGAAAAAAATCCATTAATTTACCTGAGATTCCTGCCGTTTTTTAATAGCATGCTTATATAATTTGTGTAATTTTCTTGCATCAAATTCAGTAAACTTAGATACAAAAATCCACAAGTTTCTACAAGAAGAAAAGGATTATTAGTTTGATAGATTCCCTCCCCGCAGCCCTCCCCCCATTTGAGTTTCTTGTTTATAAAGAAACAAGACTTTCATATATCCCAAACCTTTATCGTCTTTGGTATGAAAATTAGTTTATCTAACTAATTTGAAATGTACCAGAGAATAAACTAAACCAGAAGGCAGTGCATCCTTGTGAATGAACGTGTGCATGTAAGGAACAATGCATTTGAAGCAGAGATGTGATCAGTCAATATGGATTAAGCTTCTGAAAGAATGGTCCTGTGTAATGCATTACAAAATTCTATGCCATTTTATCATGGGGAGGAGGAAAGCAACATTGTCAGATGCTATAAACCATCAACAGGCTTGGTATGTCTAGACTGCTTTTGCCTTCCAACTCAGGTATTCGTAATGGATCACAGTACTTTCATAATACTGAATTGAGATATAAGGTTTTAAAATCTTTTGGTACATCGTTTTTTGTAGCCACTGGCACTTGAGTTGAAGTCTTATCTACCATTGCTGAAGTTAAATATTAATATTTCCCCCCAGAAACTATTGTTGTATGTTGAAGTATAAATTTGTAAATTACAAAGGAATTAATAATTTTAGAAAAAAACTAGGCTGCAAAACAATTTTTAAAAGCTATCATCCAAACAAATATCTCAAAATTTGATGCTACAGTGATAATGTTCATGTCTCTTTGATGGGCTTCAAAATAAAATCAAAGTTTCATATATCACTCCCCCTAAATATTAAGCATGAACATCATTTACTAGAAGTTCCTATTTTTTCTTGTAATATGAAATTTATATTCAGTCAAATATACATTGTTTCTGCATTCAAGATTGTGTACATGAATATACTGTCTAACCAAAACCGATTTGATTCTTGTTTCTTCCCACTTGTTAATTTTTTTAATATACGTCTAAGTTCTCTTCCCAATGGATTACAGTATTGTAGGTAAGGTAAGCCATCATCAAAAATCTGACAACCAGATTCCACTGCCCTGTGTAATCAAATATTGAACTAAAGAATGAAAATAATTAATATAAAATTATGGAAGACAATGAAAAAAAATTAAAGTGTCTGTATTGTCATAAGGTTTTACATATAAAGAGGTCAGTCTGTAAACTGTTTTAAAAAGAGACCATTGTTAAATAGTGATCAAAATGTGTTTTCTTCCCTGCTTTGATTTACCACACCAAATCAAGTTTTAGCATCCTTGACACACTTCAATCATCTACCTTTTAAATGCTATTGAGTTCGAGGAACAAAACAAGCCTGAAGGGGCATGATCAGGGTTGTGGAATAGATGTGATAAGGTTCCTTAACCAAATTCTCACAGCAGTGCTTGCTGCCCTTACCAGATCAACTTTTGACAAAGAATGAGCATATACACTGTTGTGATGGGGAAAAAAAATTGTTGACAACTCTCTTGTTCTCTAATAGTTTTCCATTTTCTTAAAATAGCTTCCTAATAAGCCCCCGTGATCATCCTGTGTCCTGTGCCTTAACTTTCTGCAATAACCTCTCTACCTAAAATTTAACTGTCTCAATAGAGTCCCTCATAAATCACTATTCTGATTGGACCTCAAATTCAAGATTTATGCCTTGTTAGGATTCACTGCATTTTGTTGTCTTCATTAGCTCCATTCTTAAAGTACTAATGTAAAGATCAGCTCTTCTAACCAATCTCTAAGTAACTTATTTGGCATCATTCTGCTCAAAAGCTCAGAGTCCAAAATTACCCCTTAAAATTGAAAATTCCAAACCACGTAAGACCCCAACTTCAGTCGCTGCATATCAATGCTAATTCTATAGTCTTCTTCCATCAGCTCCTTTCACTGACTATGACCGTTTTCCCTCTGGATACACACCTTTATAGAGTGTTTCTGACCTTCCGTAAAACACTAGATTCACCTAAATAACTGTTGTTTTATGTGATACAGCATTCCCATGAACTTGTTGCAAAGCTCCAATAATTTGGGAAGACATTCATATGAGTTTTACTAAAAATCATTAGCGCTCATGTCAAAATGATTTTAATGGCATGAAAAGTACTTTGATTGCAAGCATACTATTGAGACTAAGACAAGTATATTACTGATAATTAAACAGCTATGAAACTCTACCCTTAATATCAATGTCAGCTTTTCATCACTGTAAATGGAAAACTTGTTAATTCATAAGTGATAACCATCCCATACCCCTATCTCTCCACCCTGACAACCACTAAAAAATTGTTATCTCAGGGGTGGGGGTGGGATGGCGGACACTAGAACAGACTGTGATGATACACATGCAACTCATTTTAAAGGCAATTTAACCTTGGATGTGTACGATGTGTGAATATTAGATCAAGAAAACTACTAATAAAAAAATAAGTCAAATTCGGCCAACGGTTATCACGGGTGAAGAAGAAAGAAGTGTTGTTTATGTTGATGGTGGTGGAATAATTTGGAAATAACTATCAATAATGGTTGTGCAGCACGAAGAGTATAATCAATGGCACTGAATTATACAAGTAAAAGTTGTGGAATTGGAGAATGTTCTTCTGTTGGGTATAGTTTTGCCACAATTGGGGGAAAAAAATCACACAAATAATAATAAGGAAGAAAATGTTCTAGAATTTAATATGGTGACAACTGAACAACTCTTCTTGCTATGATTAGACATGTGGATAAAGTGCTAAAAAAATTGCTTAAAAAAACGTTTTTGGATCTCTCTACACATGCTTCATACATTATCTGTCTTTTATCAGTTCTCTATACAACTATGACCAGAGGTCTTTGTCTTCTTGTATTTTGTATGTTTAATAAATGTAGCTTTGTTCTTTCAAGGGGGCTTTCAGCACTTCAATTAATTCCTAATACAGAAGAATTATTTCTTTGCTTCAGTCTTTTTTAAAAAATAATGTTGGAGTCAACATTCAGACTAGGCAAAAACAATTTTGTTTCTGGAATATTCTTCAGTTGATTTTTTTTTTTTTACTTTGCCTCTCTTTAAGGGAATCAGATATTCATTTCACAAATGACCACTGAGAAGAATTTGCAATAAATTTAAAAAATAAAATGTAAGTTGAATTTTAATGAGAAAGCTTTTATGAATTATATTTAAAAGCAGAGATAATTGTGCTATGGCGTATCATGGTGTGATTATGATGTAAATAAGTAACCATTTGTGAATAATTAATCACTCATAAATAAAAAGTTTCAAGATTAAAGGGGAAACAATTAAAATCATTTTCCCAGGTTACCTCTTTAAATAACATTTTACTATCTACACTTCAGAATGAGCAACACAAGCTAAAATACAAGTGAAAACTGTTATAAAATTAGAGTTACAGAAATACTTCTTGAAAAGCACCACTTACTTTCTCCACTGCTTAATTTGTTCAGGGTTTGTATATTCTTTCAGACACTCTGTGATATGGTCACCAATTTTTATTAAACACTGTCGAGTATGTTCCAGTTGTTCTCTTTCTGAAAGACCTTTCTCGGGCCTATCCAGTTGTTTCAAAGCTGCTTTAACAGGTCTCATTCTTTCTTTACACTTCAAGTGAGAAAGTAAGAATATAAACACATATAGAAAAAACTAAATTCAGTTAGGGTCTACCGCTTTCAATAATATCTAAGTAAACATATTGCAGTGATTGGTTCAAAATAAGCAATACATGTCACCTCACAGCTCTTAAATATTTTCTGTTGTTAGTTGCCACTAACTCAGGGTGACTCCATATTCGACAGAAGAATACATTGTCTATCAGGCAATTTTTCTCCATATGGTTTTCACTGGTTGATTTTGGAAAGTAGATCACCATCTTAGTCTGGAAGCTCCCCTGAAATTTGTTTCACATTACAGCAATATATAATCTTCCAATGAAAACAGAAAATGGCTCCATCTGAGGTGTACTGACTTGAAACTGAACCCAGTTCTCTCTGATGGAAGGTTATAAATTAGAATTCTGTTACTTAGCTATCATTTCAGTCTCTTTAAACACAGCACCCTCTCTATTCTTTTCAGAGTTTTAGAAAAGACAGCCTTTTACATTAAAATTTAAAACCAGATTTTGTGTTGATTTACCATATCAATCTTTGTGGTAATTTAAATAAAAACTTGGGTTTTTCTTCTTCCCAAAAAACTCTTCCTTATATGCTTTTGGAGAATATAAGAATTTTGTGTCCCTAAGTGACACAAATGGTTAAGCATTCAGCTACAAGCTGAAAGGTTGGCAGTTCAAACTCACCCCAGGAAGCTTCAGAACACAGGCCTGGAGATCTGCTTCTAACAGGTTCAGTCTTAAATCCCCATGGAGCAGATCTACTCTACACACACAGGTCACCATGCCATCAGAACTGACTCAATGGCAACTAACAAAAATAACTTCATATACGGTGGCATTCCATCCTAAGCATTCTTAAACACATATTAAAAGATGGCAAAGTATTTTCAGAGTACAATTTCGTACCTTATATTAATATACAAAATTAATGTTTAATAAATAGACTTTTATAACAAAATATACTGGTAAATAGTATCAAAATTAATATGTTGCTAGGGGCCAGAGTTGACTCCTGCCCACAGCAGCCCTGTGCACAACAGAATGAAACACTGCACAGTGCCGTGCCTTCCCCTTAACTCTTCCTAAGCCTGAGCCCGCTGATGCAGCCACTGTGTCCATCCCCCTCATTGAGGGCCTTCCCCTTTTTCACTGTTCCCTCCAATTTACCAAACATGATGCCCTTCCCTGGGGCCTCGTTTCTCCTGATAACATCTGAAGTAAGTGAGATAAAGTCTTGCCATCCTTGCTACTAAGGAGCACTCTGGCCTTATTCCTTCCAGTATCAAAATTAATATAGTTTAGATTTATAAGCTATTCTTCTAAACCTTTGGCTCAAAGTAATTAATACAGTTTTGGCCACTATTATATTTAATCGTGGATTCCATAAGAATTCTGTTCTACATTTCCTCCCTTTTCATCATTCTGTCATACTCTTTGATCAAAACATTCAGTGATAGTAGCTGGGCAACACTGAATTCTCTGCTCTAACAGCTAAGAGGCAACTATTAGTGAAGACAATTTGTCACACACTTCATCTCCTAGATCTCAGGCTTTTGCTCTAAGGGAACAGAGACCAACTGTTATGCCCTGGATAGCCAGTCGCATGCTTTTTAAGACTCTAGGCTCTGTGCAGCAAACTAGGAAAGTGGAAGAGAAGCACTCACTACATTAGGCCAATATAACTGGGATGCCCCAAGAAAACATGACCCTAAACTTCCAAACCAAGACACCAAATCCTATGACATGCAGCTACAATTTCTTCTTTTTCATTACTGTAAATGTATCTCACACTTTTGTTTAAAATATACTTAGAACTATCATAAGTATATACAGCTTTACTGACACTAATTATAATAATTAAACACTTGAGAAAGTTGAGTTGGCAAACATACAATGCAAACTTAAATCTATCGAATGCTGTAAGAAAATATGGGCTCAACTTTTGTTCATATTTCATTTTATTGTTATCTAATAAAGCATTGGTTCTGTGACTGACTGGAGAGAAAAAACAATCTACTTTTAAACACAGAGATTATAAGCATTATTATATACAGACAATAACTTCAGGAATTGAAAATTTAAAAATTCTAAAATAAGTCAAAATAAGTTCTATTCTAAGTGTTCTAAAATGAGGACAACTTTTAGGTTTTAATCCTATTGCTTTTATCAGTCTCAATCTCAGCATTATATTTATATTACAAATTCTAAACCATAAGCTCCAAAATATACAGCTGTATATGAATTAGTATTAAAGGTCTGAGTGTCTGCTACATACAATGCTAAAGGTCTTCTGATCCAGCTCTTCAGACTCTTCCGATATGGGAACTGGTTCACCGCTTGCAGTGATATGAACTGGGGCAGCTGATGCTGAACATTTTTTTGATCGCTCTTTGCTGTCAGACTTGCATTCACTCAACTGAAAACCAGAAAATAAAAACCAAATATCCAACAACACAAGCAAAATGATTAATGCTTCAAGAAAACAATTACCATCTGGTTTATTCCACAAGTCCTTATTCTGGTTGGATATGCTTTCACTATTTTACCCCTCCCTCAATTTTATTTGGGGAAACCAAAAAATAAAGCCACCTTTTATGTTATCCAAAGGATAAAACAAGTTTTCAGCTGTCCAAAGCTACTTTTATCTCTACTACTGAGTTAGTTTATTGTGCCAGCCTGGCCGATAAACACAAGTGGGGCTAATTGAAGGGCAGAGGGATAAATGACTCCGTGAGTCTCGCCTTCCAAGTTCTCGGGTCTCTTGCTTTGTGATGGTCGGACCAGGGTGAAGCTGCCTTAGCAGTGCCCTGCTTCGGCTGGCAAGGTTGACTTCCTGCAAGACATCCCCAAGGAGAAGCCACATGGACCTACCCTGATGCAGCCCTGGGTGTTGGAGCAGCCGTGCGGAGACCCTTGCCAGCGCTGAGATGCTTACACATTCACTGACTCGGGTTTCCTCCTGTAGTCAGCATCATTCCGTGTTTTGTGAGATGGAGGAGGACTTTGTGGATTGGTGTCGGACATATGGGTTAATGTTGGACTTGTGGGCTTGGGCAGCACTGGGTTGGGATGTTTTCTTGATGTGCACTTAACCTTTATATAAAACTCTCTCTTATACGTGAGATGCTGTGGATTTGTTTCTCTAAAGTACCCAGACTAACACACCTACTTAGGTCCTCATATCAACTCTTAAATACTCAAATTATTGAGACTAATTTGATCTGATAATTGGTTCTCTAGGGTGTAATCGTGCTTATTTTTTCATTTTCTAAATTTTACATTGTAATTTGCATACCTTTTCTTCCTTTATGTCTTTTTCTTTCTGCATAGCTTCTTTTACTTTTTCTCTTTTTTCTGTAAGTATTTTTTCCTTTATGTCTTTCTTATTCTCCTTTTCTTTTATCTCCCTTTTAAGTCCTCTTTTAGTTTCCTTTTCTTTTGTTTCCCCTTTTTCTTCTGGTTGCTTCTTAGAAATATCTGGCTCAGGCTTTTCTTCACTGTCTCTTTCTGTTTTAAGTTTTTTATTTGGATGTTTAATAGATGTGACCTCATCCTAGAAAGGGCAAGTATGGCCAATGTATTACTAACCAAATCTTGAAGACTAATATTTTTTCTTTTGGCATGAGTGTGGATTGCATGCATGTGGATTCTAAAATAAATAACCCAGAATCTCATTAACTACGGTACATGCAGTCTTTACCATCCTATAATTTAAGGTAAGTTAGTTTCATTCAAAATTGCTAATAAAATGAAAGGAGACAAAATTGGTTCAATTGGCAAAAGTGTGTATGTGTGTGAAATGTTTGTTTCTTTGCTCTATCCCTCTAGTAATATCTAGTACTTCTACCGGATAGGTATAATTCAGTTGTATACATGATACTACATAATGAGTCATAAAAGAAAGATTACTTCCTAAAAAGTCTTTCCTTATGCTCCCCTTGAAGTGCTAAATTTAATTACTTCCCATTGAAAAAGCTGTTTTCCTAAAACCAATTCCTACCTTATCATCCTCCTCCTCAGACTTCTCTGAGGCCAAAGGAGAAGAATCACTCTTTATTTCCTCTTTCACCTTTATAGATTTCGTTGCTTTATTCTTCTTAGCTCTTCCTTTTCTCCTCTTTGAGCTTCCCTAGAAAATAAGTATTTTTATTTTAACCAATTTATCAATTCTATTAAAACATTTCATCAATGGGAAATCTACAAAGCTAAAGGACTCTGAAGTTCCTTTATAGTTTACTGGTTATTATAACCTGCACCAATCTATGGGAAACACAATTGGGTCAATGTAAAGAATTAAACACAGTATCAGTGTGAAAAATAAAGATCAACCAACTATAAGGATAACATCAAAAATTATTTTTCATGAATTATAAGTCATTGATATAGTCACAAACAAGCTTTTTAAAAGTTTTTAATCATCCCCTTTAGTGTTCCCTTCCCCACATTTTTGGAACTCCCTTATATTTAAGTTCAGTGATGTTTGATAGCCCCCCCACCTTAAGTTCTCCAATTATCTCCAAATAAAGTATTACTTTGCAGTTTGAACTCTCCAAGAGTATCCCACACTGTGAAAAACAAATTTCTCCCATTCCTTCTCCAGATACTATAAAAAATTCCCCAGTTTTGATGTTGGGTGTTGAGTTCATTTACTATTACCTCATCCAAATTAAACTACTAAATAATAGAGAAATACATCTGTAAGTTTAACTCAATACTATAGGTTTAGTGTATCTGGGCAGTAAATTTAGGAAAAGTAATTGGAATTTTAACTTACTGCACCAGAAAGCCTTTGAGCTTCTTTTTTTGCGAGATCTCTACTAAGCAATTTGATGAGGTAGTCTGCACGTGTCTGCAACTGTTTTGCTTGTGGTTTCTTATCAGGATCATCAGGGAGAATCTGAAAAGTCATTTTTCCAGGTGATCTTTAATAATTATTTTTAAAACAGCCAAAAATGCTTAGCCACATACATGGATACATAATTCACTAACAAACAGCACTTTTAAAAAATTACAAAAGATGTTTAGGAAAATTCCTAGGGCACAATCACAAATTTACCTTTCTAAGAATGAATTCTAAATAATTTTTTTAAAATCTTTCTTCTCACTACCTTTCAATTACTCTCATATATGCAATCACTAACAGCATTCAGTGCTATTAAATGTTACAGTAAATTTGAATTATCTTCCTCCTTCCCTCCTGACGTAAATGCATATGAATTCTAAAAAACAAAAATCAGCTGTCAAGTCAATTTTGACTCATGGTCAAACTGTAAGTGTCCATAGAATTCTCAGTAGCTAAATTTCTAGAAACAGACGGCTAGGCAAGAGGACTTAAAAAATATAATTTGGGAAATAGAGTGATTCTTAGAAATGATTTAAATGCAAGCCCTTCATGAAAACCAGCTTCAAAAGAAGCCAAGCCAAGGTCACACAATTGCACACAGCTACACAGAGCCTTGGTGGCCTTACTTGTATTTTCCAACATAATTTAAAAGCAAACACTATGTTAAACACTTAGTGGTCAACAGAATTTTAAGAATAGAAAAAGTACCTTGTGCGTTAAACTGAGATCAGGATCCATTTTAATCATTTCCCAGCTTCCATATCCATATTCGTAGATACCAATTAACAAATTGGAATCATCTTCTTTGCCCCAGTCTATATCAAAATGAGCTGCTTTCGTGTGGCAAGTGATAGTATACCTATTTAAAGTTAACAACCATTAAATTTATAGTTCTTATTTTAAAAAATTAATGTTGAAAAACACATGAGTCATTAGACCTTTAAATTACTACACTGTACTTTGTGCATCTCAATATATTTGCTTCAGGGCCACAGAACCATAATCTCAAGGGACACCACTGCCAAAAGACAATGTTTTGCAAATCCTACTCTGGTGAGTAGCAGCAGCTGGGGGCTTTGAAGATTTTGAGTGGTCATCTAAAATGCAAGTATTGTCTGAAGCAAAGAAGAGTGAATAAAATAAGATGCAAGTAAACATGCTGTCCAAAGATCTAGTGGGTCACATGAAGCCCAGCCTTCACAATCCTTATGAATTAGGTGGTACCCAATTACTACTGCTCACCATTGTGTAAG
>NW_022111373.1:48304437-48309167 GCF_000313985.2 Echinops telfairi | reverse complement strand
CTGCTATATATATTAACAGGAGACTTATTCGCAAATCTTAAAAATTACTTTAAGCTTTTCAATACCTACTAGTGATTCTAAGGAGCCATGATAGCACAGATGGTCTGTGAACCATAAGGAAGGCGATGCAAGCCCACTGGGCTGGCAAGGGAACTATTAAGTTGTTTGCTTGAAGCAAAATCGTCCTAGAAACCCAATGGAACAAATGTACTTTGTCCTGTACAGTGGTTCCGAGTCAGCACTGACTAACTAACTCAAAGGCAGTAGATTTCGTTTTGATTTTACCATTGATTATAAAAGTAGGAGCCCTGGGGGCACAGTGGGATAAGTGTCGAACTGGTAACTACAAGGTCAGTAGTTTTGACCCCCCAACTTCCTGCAAAAGAAAGATAAGGCTTTGTGCTCCTGTATAAAATTATAGCCTCAGAAACCCAAAGGGGCAGTTACTCTGTCCCACAAAGTCAGTATAATTCAGAGTCTCTGAGTCCACTCAAAGGCAGTGAATGACTGATTATAAGCAACCTAAGTGAATGAAATTTACAAAGAGTATTGTTTTACCAAATACCAAAGATCAGATTAATTTAGTAAAAGTATAACTACTTCAGTTGTGTATTTCTAAATCTGAATAGCTTTGTTCAGCTAGACAGAATTGTGAAATAAGCAAAATAAAATTGTCATGCACATATTTACAATACCTTATGTACCAGTCATCTATACTAGGGTTTCTTGAAATTTTTCCACTTTTGACCCCTTTTCATACAAGAAATTTGCAACACAGGCAAGTACTGCCAGAAATGCCTTGGATTCACTTTGCATTTGATTTTGAATTAATTTTTGGTTGTTGTGCATCCAGAAACCTTTTAGTGCTTGCCAAATTTTTCACAACCCCCATTCAGTTATGTGACCCCATGTAGAGTAATGGACCCACAGTTTTAAGAAGTTTGGATCTATATTAAAAACATAATATTGTTTACAGCTACCTCCCAACTAGTAGAGTCTACTGCCTTTAATTCAACAAAGACCTCTAAATGGTGAAACTTGTTTTGTGCTTGACTGCTTAAAGGTTGATCACACCCACACAGTGGTACATAGCGGGGAGGAAAAGGCCCAGCAATCTGTTTCCATTAAGATTAAAACTCTATGGGGCAGTTCAGAATGGCCACAAAGGCAAACTTCAAAAAAGTAAATTTTGAAAATTTTATTTCTGAAAAACATGTATTTAAATCTGATTTTAATATACTACCTGTTCGTTCTGTTCCTGAAGAATTATCTTTTAAAGCTTTAATGCAGCCGTTATGTACCAATTCTCCTAGGCGTCTTAGGTCTGTTTCTGACTTATCAACTAATTCAGCATCTCGAGCAATTGCATCTAATCTGTAATAAAATAATTCAATTTCCAAGTAAGTATCAAAAATGCTGTGCCATTTAAAAGAATTAAGCTCCCTTTAATCCCAAGCTCCAAACGACACTCTACTGTTATGTCCTCCAAGTTATAATTTACATAACCAGTGTGAAATACATAAAAAATAATAAGAGTATAAAACAAATTTATGTATTCAAGAACTTTATTGTCAATTCGTTATCAAACGTGCTCCAAATCTGAATATAATGTCCCACCGCTGTTAAACTTTTTCATAACTAATCAGCCAATCGTTAATACCAAAAACTGGTTAGACACCATAATTTTAAAAGGAAAATATTAAGGGTACGTTCTGTAAGTTTTAATTACTATGAAATGATTAATACCGGTTATAGTCATTTCCTCATCTAAAATTCTTTAACAAGTATTTCCTGGTTTTTTTAAAAATGTAATTCATCTTATATGACATGACCAAATAGAGCAGAAGCATCTAACATTCTGTAATTCTGAGAAAATGACAAATTAATGAATTTACCTTTCCAGAGGGCCACCAAATTTCTTGTAACTCTTGATAAACCTAACAGGAAACAATTGTGTGTTTTAAATGTGGGCTTCACTATCCACTAAAATATATGCATATTTATAATGTAACTTGAGGTAAAATACTTATTAGTGTAAAATTAATTCAAGCAACTGCTAATTATAAAAATGAATGCTAAAGACAAAAAAAAATTGACACGGAATGTCACAAAATGCAACACTATTTTAACACCCAGTATATGTTAAGTTTAGAAACCAATAAATAAAACAATAGAAGCTAAATTTCATTTCAGAAATTACTTTATTATTTCCACAAGACCAAAAAAAAAAAAGTAAAAAGAAAAAGTTCAAAGCTACCACAGGAAGTGTCTCCAAAATCATTATCAATCATGTTATACCTCCTCACATTCCAAGTGTTGATCAAAGTCTACTGAACAGCTTTAATTCAGATGTATGCAAACAAGGAAAAAAGCTGCCTAAGTGGGTGATGAATAAGGAAATGTAAAGTTGAAGTGCCTCTTCAACTAATGACAAAGTCCAGCAACCCAAGTCATCCTAAAAGTACCCTTAACAAAAGCTAATGATGTGTTCAGTTTTCTAATAGAAAGAATGAGGGAGAACTTTATTAGTCAGGTCTATAATTTAAAAGAAAAGAGTTACAATGGCTTCAAAGAAATAACAAATGCACAAAATACAAAAATGAACAAATTTTTCACAAATTTCACATAAACAAAAGCGAGGCTGTTATTCCATTTCCCTTAAAGAACTATGTATAAACAAACACATTTTAAAAGGATACTACAATCTATCCTGCATAGCTTATCTTACCTCTATTCCTATTTGAGATATTCAAAAGTGCTTTAAGCATATTTACTTTTAAAAAGGCAATCAATTCAGGGTTAAGAAACTAGAAAATTATGAACCCAAATTATTCCCTCATAGTTAGGTATGAGATTCATAAAGGATTGACAATTAGTACACAGAATCTCAAATATCAAAATATACCTTCATTATTCAAAAGGACAATTATCCCAACCACAAAATAAAAGTAAAAAAAAATTTTGCTGTTTAAATAGCTTAACAATACACAAAAATTAGATGCCAAACTTGTTTTTTCAGTTATAATGAATAACCAAAAGTAAAATCACCCAACTCCTACTCAAATCATGTATTTATCTCCTCAAACTTTACATTGATTTTTGAAAGCAATGGGGATTTTATATTTAAGTTTCACTTTCTAAAGAAAGCAAGTCAAAGCAAAATTTTTTATGTCAATCTTACCGCCTAATTTCAGCATCACTAAATCCTTTAATGTTCTCTCGAGGGATGGTCCGTGGTCTTCCACGTTTCTTTGGTCTTTTCCTTTCTGAGATTGAATCACTATCAGATCCAGAGTATCTCCTACTTCTATTGCGCCTCCCTTCACTTCCATTGAAACTAATCTGTAATTAGAAAAATGACTTATTAATAAGAGTGATTTACAATCACAAGTGAAAGCACTCTTAAAGTCAAGACAAATATAAAGTATTAAGGCTCAAATGTTTTTCTAAAACCATCAAGTGGACCAAGTCTCACTAATCAATAACAGTTAATATTTGGTAATGGTACAGAAACAGATACGTATTCATAAACATCTATTGGGGTACATAAGCTAGTAGGAGAATGTGATTTCACGATACATCTCAAGTTTCTGTTCATGTCAGTTCAAGTCTCACACCTATCACTATGAAAGCCAAGTGAAACCAAGGATGGCATTTAGATCTTATTATTTCCAATCACCTTCTATTCAATATGATGCTGTGTTTCCCACACTATTACGTCAAGAACAGTTACTGCTTCTACTTCTGTCTGGAATATATGGAAACGGATTCCACTGTAACAACATAAAGGCTCGGTGGAGCTACAGTCATAACTTTTCTGAAATGCATACGAACTGGAGGCATAGGGCAGAGCCTTAGTGGCGTAGTGGTTACTCATTGAGCTGCTAGCCGGGGTAGTTCTACACTGTACTAGAGAGTCTGTATGAGTCAGAATCAACTCAATGGCAGTGAATTTGGCTTTTTGGCTTATAAACATAGGGGAAGGAAACCAAATAATCTAAAACACAGTCCAACAACAACCACACACAAAAGAATCATTTTTCTTGGCATCTTGGATTCAAGGGCTGTTAATAGGATTATTTGGTACTCTGATTTCTGGTGGTATACTGGTTATGCATTGGGCTAACTTCAAGGTCAGCAGTTCAAAACCACCAGCTTCTCTACAGGATAAAGATGGGCCTTTCTACTCCTGTAAAGAGTCTCAAGACCCACAGGGGCAGTTCCATTCATGCAGGGTCATTATGAATCAGCATCAACTCAATGTCAGTGACTTGATTAGAAAAATTGCACTGGGTTGACCCCATCAGCTCTAATTAATTACACTAATTTATCATTCCATTTTCAATGTGAAGAATTCAGACCCATAAGTTACAGGATAAAACAAAAAAGAAATGTTTGGGGGAAAAAATGTTTGGAGAGAGGGATTAAGAAACTTCCAAGAGAAGCTGTATAATGGGCACATGGTGGATAGCTAGTTATGTATTTAGTTGCCAATTTTAAGGTCAGTGGATTTGATCCCAGTCACTTTACAGCCATTACAAGATTTAAAGATTTAGATACCCAAAGTGGCAGTTTTCGCTGTCCTACAGGGTCAATATGAGTTAGAATTGTTTCAATGGCTGTGAATTTTTCTTTTTGGTCTGGGAGGCTGTGCAATATACAGAGACCACCAGTTGGACACTTCAAAGCAAGAACACAGATTGAGAAGAGTAGAAACAAACATAAAAAAA
>NW_022111373.1:48301929-48303993 GCF_000313985.2 Echinops telfairi | reverse complement strand
TATTGTATCAAACTCAAATATTACTTACAGTGACCCTGTACAAGACAGGAACTTATCCCGTGGGTTTGTGAGGCTGTTAATCTTTATGGGAACATAGAGTCTTTCTCTTGCTGAGCGGCTGGTGGGCTCCCACTACACCATCTGGGCTCCTTATTTGTTGTACATGTACACTTATTTCTGATCCCCTTTTTAAGTTAATAAACGAGAACTGCCTGCTATTCAATTCCTAATAAAGGTGAAGTGATACTTGTAATCTGTATGGTTCAAATTTATCTCTGGATCAAAAGACATCCTGTTCAGTACATCTGACCTAAATAATTAGTACAATATAAACTAAATAAAGACAACGTGGACAACTTCTATTATCTCAGGTTAGCTAATACTATATTGAAATATCCTGATTTTTATGGGCAGAGTGAATGAAGAGTGGTATATGGCATATGTTTTGTATCTCAAAAACTGTAGGACATGGGGGCTAGAGGACATGCTGGTAAGTGGGCTGCTGTGAGGTGCACAGCTTGGACCACTATTGCTGTGTACACTTTAGGTGAGTGCTAGGATGGGTCTCAATGAGTTGACGCCACTTCTGTGCTAAGCCACATACAGGGAAGGCCTGCTTCTCAGGAAGGGGCAGTACAGGCCTAGGTGGCAAATGTCACCTTAGTCATGGTCCTTATTGGGTACATACTTTTCTATCACAGTCCTATAAACAAGCAAAAAACACAGGGACTAGACAGAGTCACAAGAGCCAAAGAGGAAAGGCACTGGGAGTTTGGGCTTAATGAATGCTAGTTAAGCAAGTGGGGTTTTCAACAAAAGTCTAGAATCCTGGCACTTGGAACCTGGTGTGCCTCAAAACCACAAATGTGTGGTTGACCGCTGCCTGAATTAACATTTTGACACACACACACACACACACACACACACACACACATCTGTATTATAATGAAATGTGCACAAACTTGGAGTTAAATAATGGAAGTACACATTTGACTGAAACTGGGGAAATTTTCCACAACTCCAGTTGAAATATAAAGCATTCAGAACAGTGAGGAAAACATCAATACAAGATTGAAGAATACACAGAGTAATTATATCAAACAAATTGGTTGACATTCAATCACTTCAAGAGGAAACATATGATCAAGAATTTACAGTACTGAAGAAAGAAGTCCAAGCTGCACTGAAGGCACAGCTTAAAAAAAAAAAAAAGACTACAGGAACTGACAGCATTTAGATGCTTCAACACATAAATACATTAGTGTATTCAATGTCCTGGCCAACAGACTAGAAGAGATCTATAACTGTGTCCATTCCAAAGAAAGGTGATCCAACAAAATATGGAAATGAATATTATCATCATTATCAGAAGTAAAATATTGCTAAGGATAACTAAAAATTATTGCAAACAGTGCATTGGCAGTGAGCTGCCAGAAAAACTGATTCAGATGTATTACAAGAGTTATCACTGTTATTGTCAGATGGTTAATGGTTTAAAATAGACTAATAGATGTTTACTTCTGTTGACCATGCAAAGGCCATCAACTGTGTTTATTCTAACAAATTATAGATCACATTGCAAAGAATGGGAATTCAGAATACTTCACTGTGCTCACGGAAAACCTGCCATGCAGCATTCCTTAAAAACAAAACAAAACAGCGTACTGTGTGGCTTAAAATCAGGAAAAGGTGTATGTCACTTTCACCATACTTATCTGTGTGCTGAGCAAATCTGCAAAGTTTCACTATATAAGATGGCAGCCTCACAACTGGATGAAGACTTGAACATTCACTAACAAGCTACACTGTTCAAGTGACAAAACCTTGCTTACTGAAACTTCAGTGTTGTGAAGCACTTAATGACGAAGATCAAAGACTACGGCAGTCTTCAGTATGGACTGCACCTCAACAAAAAAAAAAATCATCACAATTGGACCAATAAACAGATCTATGTGCATACATGTATAGGTTGAGTATTATAGTAGCAGATGGACATTGGGCCTCCAACTCAAGTACCCCCTCAAAGCAAGAACACATTGTTCTTTTAAATTGGCATTCTATGAT
>NW_022111373.1:48299746-48301145 GCF_000313985.2 Echinops telfairi | reverse complement strand
ATGTTTTGAGAATGATGATGGCAACAAATGTAAAAATGTGCTTTACACATTAATTTATGTATGGATTTTGATGAGTTTTTTGAACCCCCAATAATGATTTTTTTTAAAAAGAAAAAAGATTTATGTATCATAAAAACCAGTGGTTTGAATACCAAAAAAAATAAAAAAGTGAAGAAAAAGATTGAACTTGTAAAGGCTTCGTCTTTCTGGGCTCCACAATTAACACCAATGGACGCAGCATTCAAGAAATCAAGCAACACATTGCTTTGGGCAAATCTTCTGTTACAGGCCTTATTTTGTGTGGTGATGGTAAGATACTTGAGGTATCTGTAATTTAGCAGTAGCTTGGTTTCTTTTTTTTTTTTTTTTTTAACCTTTACCAAAAATGAAGAGGGTATAAAGGACCCAAGTCATGATATTTCAATTGCCGGACATGTATGTACAAGATGGAACATGACCATTGAAAAATGGTCTCCTAAAAGAAGTTGAAGGAGAATATATTGCAGATATCTTAAGCAACTGACAAATCTGTCTTGGAAGGACTGGCAGAATGTTCTTCGGTACGAAGGATGGTGAGGCTTTATCTCAAATTACCTTAGCTGTGCTGTCAGGAGGAACCAATCTCTGGAGGACATCATGAGTAAGATGTGATTGCAACCAATGAGCTCAAATATGTCAATGACTACACATAGTAAAGCACCAAGCAGTGATTACTTTTGTTGTACTTAAAGTCACTACTGAGTTCGAACTGACTCAACAACACTTAACAATAATACAAACTATCACCCAAAATATAAAGGGGAGAATTTCCCAAGTCATTATTGAACCTGACAAATACATTACAAAAAAAGGTGTAGACCCTTACCGCTTACGAAGAATAAGAACAGAAAATCATTCCTTAAGTGAATAAAGTTACCTGCTTTGCACAATTTCTCATTCTTGGGAGCATATAAATCTCTTCAAGTTCTTTTTGCCTTTCTTCCTCTTCTAATCGTCTCCTTTGATCTTCAGGAATGATTTCCTCCCAGTTCTTTGAATTTCTTTCAGGTTCCAACTCAATGTCATCCTCATCCATATTTGAAAAGTTGGCAACCTTAGGAATTTAAGTAATTTTAACAGAACATGAATTTTTAAACATTACAATTACTATTTTCTTTTTAGGAAAAAATGTATGTCGGAATAAGACATTAAAATGTAAATACCCTCTAAATATTGAGCTTAGACTAAACCAAATATGACTGCAAAACCATCTAGGTCCATTTCTTCATTATATTAAAGTAGACTAGATCAAATAAATTCTTAGAATTCTGTCAAGGATGATTCTTATTTACTCTTCAGCTTACCAAACTATTACTAAAAATAGGCCAAGAAGCTAACAAAACAGAAACAGCAAAAAAGT
>NW_022111373.1:48272540-48298622 GCF_000313985.2 Echinops telfairi | reverse complement strand
GCGGCAGTGAGTGAGTGAGATAGAGAGTCGACATTAGTTTTCTAACCTCTTAAACATACATAAATAGGGGCACAGTTATCAAGGTGGCACAGTTTGAGTCTAGTACACTGACCAAAAGATTAGAGGTTTAACCCACAAATGGAAACATTACGATGGGTTTCAGTTAAGATTAGAGCCAAGAAAACACTGTGGAATACTATTCTATACTCTGTAACTAATGAGATCATCATGAGTTAGTGATACAGTATTAACTTCACAGGAAAACAATTGTTATTTTGGACTCATCCAGTCAGGGTCAGTTTCAAAAACGGAGACAAGTAATATTGCCTTGCAGTCTATCTTACTTAAATTCTATTCCTTTATATATTAGCAGTTCTCAACCTGTGGGTCATGACCCCTTTGGGGGGTGGTGGTGGTGGCGGCGTTGGCAGATTCATAATAGTAGCAAAATTAGTTATGAAGTAGCAACAAAAATCATTTTATGATGGGGGGAGGGTACAACATGAGGAACTGTATTAAAGGGTCACAGCATTAGTACATGGTCACCAGAAAGCTCCCGAGTGAGGTCTCGTTGCAGGGATTCTACTGAAGAAACAAATAATATGAACTGATTTCTTTAAGACACCAGCTTACAAGCAATGGCTAGGATACAGAACTGGCTTCTATAAATACATGCCCATCAACTTAAGTACTCTGAAATCAGTTGAATCCTGTGAAAACAGTGCTGACTAAACCAAGGGTATTTATAACTAATATCTAGAACATACTGTATATGCATTGATGATTTAGGTGTTTATTTAAAAATCTTCATTTGAACAATGCTAAATTTAGTGTTGAAATTAATCTTAATAAAATCAGATGAAGGCTCAGTAGTAAGATCTAAACCAGAGAGAATATGTCACTGGGCCACGCACCCTCGTCTCACACTAATGTAAATGTTCATAAACTATTCTGTCCTTACCCATTTACGGTACTGCTTATCTGTCAACATAAGGGGTGGAAAGAGTTATACATATTAACAAAACTTAAAACATAAACATTGAGAGATATGTTTTTAATGTATCTTGCTAAGTATGCTTTAAAATTAAAATGGATAAATTTCATTTCTGAAGCGTATATAATCATTTAAAAAATTTCTAAATCTACCTTAAACTGGGAAAGTAATTCATCTCCCACAGTTAATGGGCCTGGTTCATTTTCATGAGTTTCCGCCCTCTTCAAGATTTCTTCTATGTCCATTTCCTATAATTAGAAGAGAAATCTTATTTTTAAATATACGTGTCCCATTCCTATCAAATAGGTGGTATGTATACTGAGGCATATTCTTTTTACCTGAGGCTCTTTCTCTTCCCCTTCAGGTTCCTTAAAAAGTTCTTCAGCGCCAAATTTTAAAATGGCTGATAACTCTTCCTTATTAAAAGGAGTAGAACTAAAAATAGAAAAACCGTTTAACTTAATGTTAGCAGAAACATTAACATTTTCCAAAATTCTCTTATAACTAATGGCCTACTGTCTGTCACCTTTATAACTGTTGAAGTACGTATATTAATATACTTATTTTAAAACTAAGAAACTTGAAGCCTAAATTTTAAAGGGATTTTTCCCCAAAGAACATATAAAATATATAACCAAGTACTGAAAAAAAATTAATACTAAATACAGCACTTTAACAATCTGTTTACAGTGATAAAACATTTCATAAAATTGAGTTTCTGTAACTTAACATGTTTTGTAGCACTTACCTTGAAGGGGCAGAACCTGTGTGTAGCACTGTCTTCCCAGTTGTGTCCATTCTCTGAATCACAAGATGATCCAAAACCATCTTTTTTTTGGCCCTCTCAAGAATATCCTCTTCAACTGATCCCTTTGTAACTAAACGATAAATGTTCACCTGTAAAAAAAATATAAAGAGCAATAAGAAGAATTTGGTTGCAAACCTATAGTTCCTTAACACTGACTATTGACAACAAAATAAAACTAAAACATGCTACTCCTCCCAAAAAGCTGTGGTCTACTTATGTACTGTTTATGGAAAACAAAATCCTCAAGGGATTTTGTTTCATGGCCTTTCATTTTTAAATCATTTTATTGGGGGCTCTTATCACGATCCATACATCAATTGAATCAGGCATGTTTGTACATATATTGCCCTCATTCTCTTCTAGACATTTACTTTCTATTGTGCCCTCAGCATCACCTCTTTTTTTTCTTCCCCCCTTCCCTCCTCTTGGTCTTGTGTTATGGTTTCATGACACGTCCCAATAATTTATGGTCTGCCTCCTAGTTTGCTGCATAAAGTTTGCTACCGTGACGAAAAATGCATTTTTTGCAAGGTTTTAATACAGACATTTCTTTAGGATTGCAACTACAATGTCAATCAGAAAATAACCAGGTTATCATCATTCCCAAATATGTACAGTACAGTGTCACCAATAAAACTTTTAATGATATCAAATTCATTTGTAATAATAACCTCATGGGACAGAGGAAAACTGCCCCTCTGGGTTTCTGAAACTACATCTTCATGATAGTATGAAGCTTTATCTTTGTTCAATGGAGCAGTTGGTAGTTTCGAAATGCCAAGCTTATGAGTTAGTAGCACAGGAACCTTCATATATTTCATTAATACTAAACAAAGAAAGTACCTTATGAATAATGAAAATATATTTCATATTTGCAAAAGGTTTCCAAACACAGTAAGAAATCTGTAATTGATAGGAACTGAAAATACAGGGAATCCAGGACGGATGAGCCCTATATAGGACCAGTGGTGTGAGTGGCAAAACAGGGAGGGTAAAGGGAGAATGGGTAGGAAAGGGAACTGATTACATGGAACTGTGTGTGACCTCCTCCCTGGGGGACAGACAACCAAAAAGTGGATGAAGGGAGACGTCGGACAGGGCAAGATATGACAAAATACCAATTTATAAACTATCAAGGGCTCATGTGGGAGGGGGGAGCGGGGAGGGAGGGGAAAAATGAGGACCTAATGTCGGGGGTTTAAATGGAGAGAAAATGTTTTGAGAAACGATGTACAAATGCGCTTTACACAATTGATGTGTGTATGGATTGGGATAACAGTTGTATGAGCCCCTAATAAAATGTTAAAAAAAAAAGGATTGGCGGAAAAAAAAATTTTTTGCCTTGAAAAAAAAAAAAAGAAATCTGTAATTGACACTAACAACCTTATATATTTTCCCAAGAGATCTACAATGTAACTGTGTATACTGTCTTCCCTTACCAATTCTTTTCCTAATTTAGCCTCTGATTTTCTATCAGCTATTAGAGAACATAGTAACCAAGGTCTTTAAGTAGAAGGAATGTTATGTCTGGTCATGTCTTAAAATTTTAATATATGAGGCAGCAGTTCAGTGTAATTAATCACATTCCCATTCCCATGTCACAACACAGGGTTGTTTTGATAATTCAAATACATTATACTTAGCTCACTTGTGAGAATATATTTCCTTACACTTCCTTATAGTGTGTAATTTGTCTTGGCATGTTAACTCTATACAAACAACTTACTATTTAATTTTTATTCTTATACACACTTGCTCTTCTCTGAACTCTAACTTATTTTAATACATACTGAAATATACACTATTTAAAAATAAGAAACTTTCATTTTCCCCATATTTAAGTGAACTATAAATTAAGACTTTATGCTGTCTTATAAGCACAAGGACAAAATACACATTAACAGAACCTTCTAAAAAGAACTTATTAAGAGGAATGAAAAATACCTGCTTCTTCTGTCCAATTCGATGAGCTCTGGCCTGTGCCTGAAGATCATTTTGTGGATTCCAGTCAGAATCAAATATCACAACAGTGTCAGCAGAGGCTAAATTAATCCCTAAACCTCCAGCTCTTGTGGAAAGCAAAAAGCAGAAATCCTATAAAGAAGTACAAATAGGTTAAGAGTTTTAGATTCTTCTGAACTGTAAGTTCAATAAAACGAGGCAACCCTAACGTTTGGTTTTCTGAATTTTGAAAGTAATTTATAAATTAAGCCAATTTTAAAAGGTAAGTAAGAAGATATTTAAATCTACTCAAATTAAGAGATTCTAATAAACATGGGAATAGGAAGAGAAAATTCAGTACAGTGGTTACTTTGGAGAAACAAGGATAGATCACTGGGATGGGGCCTCTACTATATCTGTTGATCTTAACATTGTCGTTGCCATCAAGTCCTGACTCATAGCAACCTGATGTACAAAAGAATTAAACACTGTCTAGTCCTGTGTCATCCTCACCATGGTTTTCTTTATGTTTAAGGCCATCAATATAGCCAATGTGTCACCTTGATGAAAGTCTTCCTCTTTTTCACTGCCCCTATCCCCCTACTTTACCAAGTATGATGTCCTTCCCCAGGGACTGGTCTCTCCTGACATAAGACAAAGTCTAGTCATCTTTGCCTCCAAGGAACATTCTGGCTATACTGCTTCCAGGACACATTTGCCAGCACTATAATTTTAATGCAACGATTCTTTTTCAATCTTCCTTATTCAAGGCTCAATTTTCAAAGGCATTTGAGGCAAATGAAAATACCCTGGTTCGTGTCAGGAACACCTCAGTTCTCAAAAGTTTCCTTGTTTAACAACACTTTTTAAAGGGCCTTATACAGATTTACCAAGGAAACACATCTTTTAATTGCTTGACTGATGGATGATTCCATAAGCAGATTGTGTGTCCAAGCAAAACAAAATCACTGACTACTTCAATCTTTTCTCTATGTCCCATGATATTGCCTCCTGGTCCAGTTTTTGAGGACGCAGATTTTCTTTACATTAAACTGAAATCCACACTGAAGGCTGCAATCCTTGATCTTCATCAGCAAGTGCTTCAAGTCCTCACTCTCAGCAAGCAAGGTTGTGAATATAGCACGTTTGCCAATAAGCTTTGCCCCAATCCTGATGCTGTATTCTTCATTATCCAACTTCTTCAATTTGTTCAGCATACGGATTGAGTAAGTATGAAGAAAACATACAAACCTGATGCACATAATTCATGGTTTTCATAATGTAGGATGCCCGTATTGTTTGAACAAATGCCTTTTGATCTATGCACAGGTTCCCTATGAGCACAATGCAATGTCCTGGGACTCCCATCCCAATTCAAAATGGCCAATACCAATTTTTTTTCAGTTCACTAATGTCTAGATTGCCAATCTTTATGCATTCCATTTCATTTTTGACAACTTCCAACTTTCCTAGGTTCCTACTTTGTATGTTCCAAGTTCTGAATGTTTTTGATGTTTGTAGCTGTTTCTTCTCACTTGCTTTACTCCCCCCCAAGCTTAACTCCATCCACATCATTCTGGTTGACTCTACTTTGAAACGGCTCACTCTTCAGTCATATTGAGTGCCTTCCAATGTGAGGGGCTCATCTTCTGGCACTACTTCTGACAATGTTCTTCTGCTTCTTTCCATGGATTTCAGTATCTGACAATGTTTTGATTCTGTCTATAAAATATTTCAGTGGCTAATTACTCTCAAGTGGGCAGTCTATTCCTTCTTTGTAGTATGTTCTTAATGTGGAAGCACTGATGAAACCTGTTCACTTTGGTTTTGGGTGACCCTGCCTTGTTATTTGAAACACCAGTGATATAGCTTATGGCATCATAGCAACACACAAACCACCACCGTATGAAAAGTGACAAACAAGTGGTAGATATTTAACAGAGAATACTAATTTTAAAATCTTTTTAAAATTAAAATTGGCTGACAAAGAAAGGATTCTATTTAATCACATTGCAATTATGACTAAAAAGACAATTTTGAAAGCATTCATACCTCTGATCCTTCGGCATTAAAATGATCTAAAGCCTGTTTTCTCAGCTCTCCTTTAATCGATCCATCCAACCTCTAAAACAAAAGACATTAAAATATGCATATTAACAGTCAATTAAATGCTATTATGAAATGAGTATGACCATGCAGCACCCTTTGATTAAAAGTATATGAGTTAAGTAAAATAAATTATGCCAGGATCCACACTCAAGACATCTCATGTCAAGAGTCTATACATTTAACCTGTGAGACTACTTCCCAATGGCAAATATTTTGGCTCACTGTAGGAATAAAAAAAACGAGATGTTCAGAGGAAATGTGAATAATGCTGTGATAGGTCATTCTACTCAACTTGGCTAAGCTCATGTGGTTCCTTCTGGCTGTTTATGCTACCATTAGTCTAGTTGCTAATATGTGGTTCAATCAGTTGGTCTTGGGTAGAGCAGATTCTTCCGTAATGCAATGACTCTACATGTAATACAGTCCAAGTCCTATCTGTATGAGGCTAATTCTAAACCTATACCCTCTGAATTATAAAAACATAGAAGCAAATAGACAACATGTGAGGATCATCTAAAAACAAATTAATGCCAAGGGCTGTCAACGGTCTCCAGAACTAGGAAAGAGGCTTCTAGAGGAATCGAACAACGCTAAGACCCTGATTTATATGCTTAACCCCCAGAGCTGGAAAATAATAAAATTCTGTATTTAGAGCCACCAGCAGCAGAACTAGGTAACTGTCTATAGAAAGTCTTATTAATTAAAGCATCCACATTTACGTAAATTGAAAAAGCTAAGGGAAATCACTAGCTGTCATAATTTTCTGCCTGAGAGTCACTGTAAAATGTGTTTTACATGTTAGAAGACATACCTGTTTATAAATTTGATACAAGTTGCTATGATGTAGTATAATATGCTGTATTTTATAATTAATTTTTTAAAATGCTATTTCAGTTAGTAAACTGATTTTAAAAAAACAGGTCACAACTCAGTTTGATAAAACAATGATGAGTACAGTGTTCCTCCAGTGCTACCACTGGACCAACAGCCACCAGTGTCACCGGAGAACTTGATGGAAATTCCAGCTCCAGACCTACGGAATCAGAAACCCTAGAAAGGCCCAGTAGGGGTCTGCCAGTTGAATCGGATAGACAGTAGTCACTGATTTAAAGCAGCCTGGGCTCCAAACAAGCAGCATGTGCTAGACTGTCTTAGTCCTGGGGAGTCTTAGGCAAATGATTTGACTTCTCTTCCGGCCGGTTTCCACCTAGGGACACTAGGCAAACTAGACTTAATGGTAGTACCTCAGTTTTCCAAAATAGCTGGTTTAAAGCGAGAACATAGTAAAGCACTCAATGAAAAGTCTGATTCATAGTACTTATGAAACATGTTATTTTCATTTTAATTACAAATAAGACTTTTATAGCTAGTTTTCCACAAGCTGGTGCAATCTTTTAGCGTACCTGAACTGTTCTGTTGTGAGTATTAAGGCTTGATAAGGGGGATCGGGAGGGTTCTTCATCCCTCTCTTTTCTTTACCGATATGTGGGGGTTCAAAAAGTTCATGGGAAACACGGAATTAAAAGGGAGTTTCCCACAAACTTTTTGAAGATGCTCTTTGAAATTGTGCCTTAGTCTAGTTTGAAATATCTAAAGCAAGCATAGATGAGAAATACAGAATTAAAATAAAAATTGCTTTGCTATAGATGTAAAATCAAGAAAGTGGAAACAATAACAAGCAGAAATTTTTAGCTAGCATAATTTTAAAAAGAAAAATAGGGTTAATGTCAAAATCCTAACAAAGACAAAATTAAATGCTTACTTGAAAGGGGAATTGACGATACTTCAAATATTCTGCAAGTATATCTAACATCCGCACCATTTGAGAAAAAATAAGAACTCTATTGCCTCGTTCTCTTAGGCGAATTAACAGCTTGTCGAGAAGAATCAATTTTCCACTACTACGGATTAAGTGCTAGGGAAACAATAAATCACAACTGTTGTAATATGTTAAAAAAAAAATCAATGAAATGAAACAAGTGTTAGATGCACCCTTCAATTACTTTAACTATTTTAAATTGAGATTTCTGAAATCCAATGATATTGGAAAACAGTTTATTTTCCAGGTTTTCTATTACTTTACTCTATAACTTAAACTAACAGTATCCTTGCCATTTAGCATCCATGTTTTTGTTGTATTTTCGGGTGGAAAGAAGTATTCCACTTCACTTTAACATGATAATTTCTTCTAAAAATCTCAAGTTGAAAAACAAATACATTGGAAGACGTAGCAACAAAACTTTACAGAGTACACAATTACTCTAATTTACAAGTACCAGGCACTACCCAGCAACTTTAATACACTACATAGCTGGATGGTGGTTGTGTCTTCCCTTTCCAAATCTGTCTTCTAGAACTAGAGAGGATGAAATGTGAAGTTAATGTATCCTTAACTAACACCATTTGCCATACCATAAGTTCAGGATTATCACTATTAGTTACACATAATTACAATATTGCCTTTCAACTCCACAAAGAGTACAGGGAGAATTTTTTTTTTTGCAAAAGATTTAAAACAAAACAAAAAAACTCTGATCAAACGTACTTTGGTAAGTTACAATTATAAAAGCTTTTAAAAATAAAGCCCAAGATTAACTTCCAAATAAAACATTGAGTTGTCATTTTTATTATGATAGTGTTTCCAGAATTCTTTATAACACAACAACAATATTTTAAATGTCTTACTTGTAAGGCCTCCTGTTTATTATAGAATTCGTTATTATCTGGTGGTTTAATGAGGTAGCAATGGTTACAACATTTCTTTAGCTCCATCATAATGTTCAAAAAGCCTGAGGTACTGCCTTTGGAACCTTTACTGAGGGCTTTGTAATTTCTAGTTAAAATCCATCTTTAAAAAAAGCAAAACAAACAAACAAAAGCCATGAAAATAATGTTTAACAAAACAAAATTGAATCCTAAAATCATAAAAAGCAACCTAACATTAAAGCAAAATTATCACTTTCAAATTCTTAATATACAATGGAAAAATGAATTAATTAGACTAATACAAAATCAACCCATAGCAATCAAGTCAATTCTAACTCACAAAGACTTTATGAGGACAGAGTTGAACCACCTCCTATTACTTCCAAAGCTACAAAAGTCTTCATGGAAACAGATGCCACATTTTTCTTTTGCAAAGCTGCTGGTGGGTTCCAACTGGTGACCCTTTTGTTTAACAGCCCAAAGCTTAGCCACGGAGCTACCAGGACTCCTTTATTAGGTCGCTATGTCGCAATTTGTTAGCTGAAGCATGATTTTACATAGTAAAAGGGTGATATAACACATAGTGAGTACTGTATTAGGATATGCAGTATTAATCCTTTTCTCCTCAAAAAAATTCTTAAAAGATGGTCAATTGTATTATCTAGCTTAACGTTTTTACTCCAGAATCACAAATTTCATGTGTTATATTGCTAATTAAAAGTTGCACACACCAAAAAGAAATCTCATGAGGATGCCTGGGTTAGCCACTGCCATTTTTAAATTACAATTACACAATGCATGCACAACTTAGGGCAATTATTTTAGCAGTATTTTATTATTTCAAATTATAAGTGTGCTTATTAATACACCTGAATGATGGATTGCCAGGAAAATGATTAATTTAAAATAACAAAACAGAAAACCTCTTAACTCTTCTGATGACCATAATAACCTGTTTTCTACCATCCTGGTTGCTTCCTTTTTACAAGATCAGTATTGGACAAACTTGAAAGAGCCAACCACCTAATGCATTTATCCTTCCATAATTTGCTTTTTGACCAAAATTTACCTAGCATTTCCTTAAAACCAGAATAGGAAGCAAAATGGTACTACCAAACAAGGAAAATGATCAATGACATAAGGGGCAGTCAGGACTAAATCTAAATCTTTAAAAGCATCTGGGATCTATCTACCTATTTATAAAGAATACAGGAGCAGTTTCCTTTTTCAAAATAAATCATAAGGAAAACAAGAGAAATGGGCAAGAGTAAACTTGTTCCACATTCAACTTATTGTTAATTTCCTAAGACCCTAAGGAATGGCTTAGCTTATAAGGCAGAGGGAATAACGAGATTTAGTATTAAATATTCTGAACACGCTCATTGTACAGCTTACTTGTAATATTGTTTCTGTAAAGCACTCATTTCCATTCTTAAAATCTGTTCAACCTTTGCAGGAAGAGATTTTTCCACATCTTTCTTCACTCTGCGTAACAGGAATGGTTCAAGCTCCTTGTGAAGACTGGCATAACCATATTCTCTCCCTTTACCATGCTCTTCTTCAAAATCTTCCCAGGAAGAAAACCTTTAAAATGCAAGAGAAGCACTGAAGAGTTAACTGCTGAATAAAGCTTTTCAAGTCAGTCATTTTTTTTACAAGGCCTAAAATATTCTGTACCGAAATTCACTGGATCCTCAAGCCTAACTCTGAATTTTCCCCAGATAGGCCTCTCATTCATTGAGCTCCCTTATTCACTGATCAGCTAGCAAGCACACTACTCAACTTCAAGCCTAAAGGTTTCCACTTTCCTGCCAGCCCATGAAATTATTAAAACAATTTAATCGTATGTATCCTTTGAGAACCACTTCATTCACATGCCACTAACATGGATGTCTCTCAACTGCCCCTGCTTATTTACTGAGCATCCAAGGACAACTACTATGTCTTTCCTCTTCCACAAATCTGAGTACATGTGAATAGGAAACTAGCAAAATGCCATCCAAAGAACTTTTGAGTGAATCTCACTCTCTCAACAGGATAAAAAGGAGGTCAGGTAAGTCACATGTTAACAAAATACAGATTTCTAAAGGGGAAATTCTAGTTCTGTACTTTCTAGTAAATTCTAGTAAATTCTGTACTTTCAAGTAAATTCTAGTTCTGTACTTTCTATACTCTCCTAAGAAATTGATGAGATACAAAGAAACTTTTAAAAGTTCATGGGGAAAAAAGCAATTTAAAAAATAAAAGTTGTCTTTGAGATAAAGATGGAATTACCATTAAAATACTTTTCTACAACAAAGTTTAAAAGTTCTGAATGTATTAAAAGAGAAAATATAACTGACCTAATCTTGTACAAGTTATCTAACCTTGTCTATTCCAGCATTTCTCATTTAGAAAATGAGATTACCGGTACCTTGTTATTGTTACTGCTCTGAAATACTGTTTCACACTATAAAAAGCATTTTTGGCATGGGCCACACATAGCATATTCATAAAATTAAGGAGCCCAATGTTTGAAAAGTGATTGGCTGCTAATCAAAAGGTCAGTGATTCAAACCCACTGGTTGCTCACTCTGCAGGAGAAAGATTCAACAGTCTGCTGCTAAAATTTACAAACTTGGAAACCCTAGGAGAGATTCTAATTTGTTGTATGGGGTCCTATGAATAGAAACTCACTTGATGGCAGTGGGTTTGGATTCATAAAATTGGAAAACTGAAAATTATTAAATATGAAAGATCCCATCCCTTTTTCCACAATCTGTGATCCAATTTTAGAGCAATAAAACCTTACTATCTAAAATGAGCATATGAAATTCACTAATATTATGTATCTCAAAATTCTTCTTACTTTTCGGGCATAATGAAATGTAGCAAAGACCAGAGCTCTTTCAGAGAGTTTTGTAGAGGTGTTCCAGTGATAAGGAGACGGTGGTTGGACTTAAAATCTATTAAAGTCTTATATAAAAGGGAGTCATCATTCTTTAATCGATGTGCTTCATCTACACCTATAAATGCCCAGTTGAAACCTCCAAGGAATGCCTTGAAATAAAAATACAGTTAATATCTTTCAAAAAAACAATACCCTTATTATGCAGGCAAAATACAAGTCATTCTAAAATCAGCTTAAAGTGAAAAAAATTATTTTTGTTTAATTTGTAAATATAAACTTCTTATTTAACAATTAGAATCATAAATCACAGTAAAATAACATACAAAATATTCCTAAAAGCTAGAGAAGATGTCCTATATCTTTTATTAAATTATACATTGATAATAAAATGGAAAAGACAATAGTCAAAACTAAATAGATTTTTAGCTTAATCCAAGTAGAGGTGTCTATTAATTTCAATTTAGAGAAAATATATACAGGGCATCTTACTCCATAAGTGTAGGTACAATGTGCTTTTAAAAACTTTTATTGGATTATGAGCCTCCATAAACATGAATCTAACTTAAGATAGACATTCCTGTTTTAATAGCTCTTAACCTTAGGCAAGTTCATTAACCTCTCTGAGCTTGATTTTTTTTTCATAAAGTAGGGACAGCAAATATCTCAAAGTGAATGGGAGAATTAAATGGGACAATAGCTGTAAACTCATTTAGCAGTGTTCTGCATAATAGTAACAGGCATGACCATGAGTTCTAAAGAGCACACAAACTCAACAGGAAATTCGTTACAAAATATATTAATGGTTTCATTTATGTCAATAATTGGCACACTTCTATAAAGGGCTAGATGGTACTTATTTCAGGTTTTGCAGGCCAGTACATGTACTCTGTCACATATACTTTAGTTTGTTCATATAGCCATTTGAAATTGCAAAAACCATTCTTGGCTGAAATGTTCATGTAAATACACGTATTTGCCCCTGACTATAGTTTGAGGGCCTTTAAGTTGTCTATCATCCTGCTCAAACAGTAAAAGAAAAGCGATACACACACCAAACAGAAAGCCTTGTTAATACATACCTTGTCCTTCAATAAAATTTCATAGGTTGTCAACAATATATTAAATTTTAATCTTTTAGTCTGAGGATGCATCCATTCATGTGTTCTTATCTATCAAAACATTGGAAAGACAAACCTTAATGCAAACATACTCTTATTTAAATAATTACAATATAATCCATTAATATACACTAAGAACATACAAGAGGCTTTAAAAAGTTTGAGGGAAAACTGGACTTAAAAGAAATGAGGATTTCTCTGAAGTCCCCTTGTATATAGTATATAAGGAAATAGTTCATACTTTATATAGTCTATCTACATGCTATGCTGATCTTACAGAACATAAAGTAGAAATAATTTATAATAAAGAAACCAAACACACTGCCATCGAGTCAATTTTTACTAATAGTGACTCTACAAGACAGAGCAGAACTGTTCCTGTAGGTTTCTGAGACTGTAAATCTTTACAGGAATAAACAGCCTCTTCTTTCTCCCCCAAACAGCTGGTTTCGAACTGCTGATTTTGTGGTTAGCACCCCAACTCCTAACCCACTACACCACCAAAGGTCCTGACAAATACTATTTAGCATATCAAAATTTTCTATAAATAAAAATATACACGTGGGTAACGAAGTCCCCAGGGAACACCAAAAACAGACTTTGGGACCAGGGCGTGACACCCCATCAGACTCAACTGGAAAACATTCCTAAAGGCCAACAAAGTCCTTGAACTATTTATAGGCGCTTGTCATTGGTTTCTGTTGTTTTCTTTTCTTTTGTTGCTTTGTTATGTTCTGTTTTGTTTTTGTGCATGTTATTATCTTCACAGGTCTGTCTAAATAACATAGACTGGATGAACAATCTGGAGGAGAAAATAACAGGACCGACGGTTCCGGGGGGACATAGAAGAGAGGGAGATGGGGGGAAAGGAATTGATGTTAACAAACCCTAGGACAAGGGAACAAGTGATTCAAAATCGGTGGTGAGGAGGGTGTAGGAGGCCTGGTAGTGCTTGATCAAGGGTAATGTAACTGAGAGGAATTAATGAAACCCAAATGAAGGCTGAGCATGACAGTGGGACAAGAGGAAAGTAAAAGGAAATAGAGGAAAGAACTAGGAGGCAAAGGTCACTTACAGAGATCTAAATACAAGCACGTACATATGTTTATATATGACGATGGGGAAATAGATCTATGTATGCATATTTATATGTATATTTATGTTTAGTACTAAGGTAGCAGATGAACATTGGGCCTCCACTCAAGTACTCCCTCAATGCAAGAATACTTTGTTCTATTAAACTGGAATTCCGTGATGCTCACCTTCCCGACATGTTCACTGAAGACAAAGTGGGTGCATAAGCAAATGTGGCGAAGAAAGCTGATGGTGCCAGGCAACAAAAGATATAGTGTCTAGCGTCTTAAAGCCTTGAAGGTAAACAAGCAGCCATCTAACTTGGAAGCAACAAAAGCCACATGGAAGAAGGACACCAGCCTGTGTTTTCACTAGGTGTCGAAGGGATCAAGTAGGTATCAGGCATCAGAGAACAACAACAACAAAAAAAATCAAATCATTGTGAATGAGGAGGGACTACAGATTGGGGACCCAAACCCATCTGAAGGCAACTGGACATCCCACATCCCCTTAAAGGAGTGTCACGGGGAGGAGACAACCCAGTCAGGGTGCAGTGAAGCAACGATGAAATATACAACTTTCCTCTAGTTCCTAAATGCTTCCTCCCTAACCACTATCATGATCCCAATTCTTCCTTATAAATCTGGCTAGACCAGAGGACATACATTGGTACAGATAGGAACTGGAAACACAGGGAATCCAGGACAGATGATCCCTTCAGGACCAGTGGTGAGAATGATACTGGGAGATTTGGGTGGAAAGGGGGAACCGATTACAAGGATCTACAAATGACCTCTTCCCTGAGGGATGGACAACAGAAAAGTGGGTGAAGGGAGACATCGGACAGGGCAAGATATGACAAAATAATAATTTATAAATTATCAAGGGTTCATGAGGGAGGGGGAACGGGGAGGGACGGGGGAAAATGAGGAGCTGATGCAGGGGGTTCAAGTATAGAGCAAACTGTTTTGAGAATGATGGGCAATGAATGTACGTGTTTGACACAATAAAATCACACACACACACACACACACACACACACACACACACACACACAGTTACAAATAGTTACAATCTGGGCTGAAGGTCTGCAGTTTGACTGAACTTTCTGCTCTTGTGAAGATTTTAGTCTTAGAAACCCAGAGGCAGTTCTCGCTGGTCTTATAGGGTCTCTATGACTGGGAATCAACTCGATGGCAGTAGATTTCGCTCGGGCTTTGGTTCCAATGGAAAAAGACCTTTGTATTGAAACAAATGTGCAAATGCATTTAATAGTAATTTATTGAAGAAATATGGCTGGGTTATGTTTTACAATAACAAGAGGTGGGACAGTGTGTAGAGTTACAGATAAAACAAAGCTGGTCACGAGGTACAAACTGGGATGCCTGGGGATACATATATGGGAGTTATATACTCTCTTGTTCGCTTTTATGTATATTAGAAATTTTGCATTAAAGGTTACAACACTTAGGGGGAGCTATTAAAAAGTTCATGGAAAATGTAAATTAAAGACAAAAGAAATTTTTGTAGAAAGCTCCTTGCATATGAAAAGTAACACTAAATCTAATTCTTGTTATTGACAGTTAAAAGCACAGTTAACCCTCTACCGACTTTGTGGCAAGTCTAATGAGCGAATATGATTACTAAAGACATAAGAAAACAAACTGAAAAATATTCGCTTAAATATAGCTAATTTCTAACTTTTTAGAGAAACAACTTACCATGTTTCTGCTGTTAATGTCACCTAAATAAACCACAGCATTCATTTGAGATGCCCATGTCTGAATTTCCCTTTGCCAGGAAGTCAGAGTAGAGAGTGGAACTACTAACAGAAAAGGTCCATATAACTGATGCTCATGAAACAAGTAATTCAGAAATGAGATTGTCTGTATTGTTTTTCCAAGACCCATTTCATCTGCAAGTATGCAACTATTGCCTCTACAAAGAGAAAAAACATTATGTATACAATATATTCAAATTTACAAAGAAAACCTTTTACATAAGACAGGTACAAGTAAACCACTTACCCTGATTGGTATATTATTCACAATGTCACTTTATTACTATAAATGAAATTACAAGCCCCAATATAAAGAACGACTTATTTAATAAACCACCATAAGAAAAATTAAGATGAGCCCCACTCTTTTAAGGTCGACACGATCAACAGTTTTTCTTTAATCAATTATGGAGCAGCTTCAAAGTTTTTGGAAAAGTTCCAATATCTATTAACGGCATTTTTTTCATGAACTTTTGAAACCCCTTGTATAATGATAAGAATACAATCACATTAAATAAGTGTTTGTAGATGGAGCAAGTAAGAAAATCAGGATTAGAGCTGTAAGCGCCAATAAAATTTTTTCAAAAGGAAGAAAATCAGGATTAAGTACACTTTGGGGGAGGAGGGGGGGTGTTTTATACCCTAAATGAATCCTCAATATTTGATTATCATTCCACAATAGTGTCAAAGTGACAGAAGATAGGAAAGAAGTACAAAATGGGAATTAGAAATAACTAAGACAATAACCCCGTGTTGGGTCAAAATGTTATATACGTCCTTACTTCAAATTGAATGAAAGTATATTTAACTACTGTAGTAACCAAATATGTTAAACTCAAAATCCAGCAGAATGTTTGTTTATATGTACTACTACTAATAAAAGCAAAAGCTTACATATTAAATGCTAAATGACCTTAATCATAGTGAAAATTTTCTGAACTGTATTTTCATTCTATTTGTAATATTTTTACCCCCTCAAATTAAATAGAAAATTTAAAATATACTTACTTGCACCAAGAATGAGCAAGCCAATTTAAACCATTTAACTGGTAATCTCTTAATTCTAAACACTCGTGTCCTCCAATATATGATGGTTGCTTCTTCAGCGCTACAAACCTTGGTCTTTGTTTTAATACCTTTGGTAGAAATAAATATCATGATGTATAATTACGAAGTATAAGAAATAATAAAATATAAACTTTCAACATAATTTTCGAGGTTTTAATTTCAAATCTACATATTCAAGACTCTAAATATAGCTGAGAATATAATCTTTTCTACAATTGTAACAAGAATTCAAGAAGAAAATAAGGTACCCAAGCTACTGTTAAAATACACAGACCCCTCAGGTATCTTACCATCACAGCAAAAAATAAGCTTAGTTGAGTTACATAAGCACTTAACCTAGAAAAAAAAACTGGCTTAGCTTTCTATTTAATCCAAGTATGCAGTTAGCTTCCAAGATATTTTCCTACTCCTTTCCCACAACCACCGTCACCAATTATATCGTTGTGGCCTAATTCCACTCTCCACAAGTCAAAAGGCAGCATTTCACACTTAAGAAAAATCCTTTAGCAATTACAGGAACACCATTTCCTGTAATATTCATCAACCAAGCAGATTCTCTTTTATCCTATCTCAAATGAGACTCCAAATCTCTATTTGAACTTCTAATATTTATGACGAATAAACACACTTTCAATAAATAAATAAAAATGAAAGCACTCACTTTACAATCTTTGAAGGGAGTTGTTTTTGACTGGTTCCTGCTGAAGTACTCGTCTATACGTGCTTGGAATTTTTTGGAAATGAGAGCTCCATCTTCCCAGCTACACTCTGAGTATGGAAGGCCCTGCCATTTGCAATAATAATCAGGATAACCAGCTGCTGACTTCTGATTGGAGTGGGCTGCAATATAAAAATTAAGAACTTGTTATTTTACATGTTTATTCATTTAATCTCAGTAAAGGATTAATTCCTAAATGTTAAACAAGTAAAGATTACCATCTATTTTTGTCAGAGCAAACTGCTCTATCTGATGTGTAAACAATACATTTACAATGTTTTCATATGATTTCAAAAAATTTTTAAATTTGAATCATTACTAACCAATTATTCGCTCCACTATTTGATACTGTTTGTGTAGATCATCTGTAAGTTCTTGCTGGCAATTATAATATTCCACATCTTCTGGAGAAGCATTTTTCAACCTGAAAGATTATATTTATTAATCCAGAAATAGAGTTTAAAAATCTCCCATAAACCAGCCATCTCCTAAAACACTATCTGCAAAAGAAAAAAAATCAAACTAGTAGCTGTGAGCTAAGTTTGAAAAACGAAGAATCTGAAACAAATAAAAGATAAACTTCATTAATATTGATATAAAAACATTTTTTAAGGCACTGTCTGTGTAACTGTTATTAAGGAGAGGTTTAAGTATAGTACATCTAATAGTTTTAACTGGGTGACAGAAACCAAGATCAAGACATTAACAAAAAGTTTACTAATTATCTTTGAACAATTTTTAAAAGTTGAGTAAGAAATGAACCATAGGGGGCGGGGAGGGAGGGGAAAAATGAGCAGATACCAAGGGCTCAAGTAGAATGATGAGCGCAACAAATGTCTAAATGTGCTTGACACAATGGATGGATGTAAGGATTTTGGAAACAGTCGTACGAGCCCCCAATAAAAGGATTAAAAAAAAAACACCAAAAACCGTATTTACCATCTTTTTGTTTCCTGGTCCTTTTTCTTGTAATTATCCAATTTTTTCATTCCTCTAACATTCTGCTGCTTAAGGGTTTCTTCTGTCTCCCAAGTATTATGAATATGGGACCACCCTTTCCATTTAATTAAATACTGGACGTCTCCTGGTTCTTTATTTTTTTCAAATCCTGCATTTGGGTCACCATCTGCTTCAACTGCATAGATGGTTGTAGTAGCACCAGTAGCTGAAATAAAAGCATGAGTCCTTCCATTAAATATTAATAGCAATCTTTCCTTAAAACAAAAAAATTCAAGTACAAAAAGGTACTTGTGGGAAATCTCATTACACATACATACAGAAAAGAAGCTCAACGTATTGTTAGTTAATATTCACAAACATTTAGAACGGCAGAACTAATTTGATTTCCTTAATTTAAAGATTAGGAAAAATCACAAAAGGGCAGTGGCACCTTGAAGTTAATAAAAAAAAAATTACATAAATATTTCAATGATTGGTTGGTAAATTAAAACAATCATCCTAACCTGTGTGTCAAAATTACTAAAAGTAACAACCTACATATTTGAAATAGTGTGGTAAAATGAATTACATCTTAGGTCAGTGGATCTCAACCTTACTAATGCCACGATGCTTTAATACAGTTCCTCATGTTGTGGTAACCCGAACCATAAAATTATTTTTGTTGCTACTTCATAACTGTATTTTTGCTACTATTATGAATCAGGCGACCCCTGTGAAAGGGTCTCCCCAAAGGAGTTAGTTGTAACCCAGTGCCTTAGGTGGTCTTTTGCCTTCTTTAGAAAAAATGTTTGACACATTTCCCCCTAACCCATGAGGAGTTAGTAAACTTTGTCTTAATTTTCTGAGAATTTGTTACTTTTGCTAGGCTGACATTTCTGGGATAAACTATAAACTATTTATCTTGTTATTTTGTGTCTGGACCTTGGCTGAGACCTACCTTTAATACTATGCATATTGCAGGGACTGGTCCATAGATTACACAAACAAGGTGAGACAGAGCCTATACTATGCAGACAGAAAATGAAATGCCTGTAGCTTACTGAGCGACTGGTCAGTTTGTAGGACTGGTGGGAATGCCATGCCTGGAAATTGACAAGGGACTTGTACATTTAAGCAGCCAACTTAAATGTTTATGACACTGAAAGCAGCAGACAAAGAGAAGGGGAAAAAAAAAGAGAGAGAGAAGATAAAGGAAGCTGGGGTGTAGAAGAGCTTAACATGGGGTCCTGCAAAGGCTGTAGCACTAAAGACAAACAGCTTCTAAAAGGCTTGAGCAACATGGTTTTCAAAAGCTGATAGCAGGGCCAAGAGGTGCCTGTGGCTGTTCTGAGAGGATGAGAAAATGCCTGTTCTGCCACCAAGAGAAGGAAGTCTTCTTCATTGAAGGCAGACTTTGCTGACATATGTCCTGATGTTGTACCGCTTTAATGAGAGCTGTGTTATACTAATTGGTAAATTGAATAGTGGAAGTATGGTGGGCCTTCACCTCATGGGAATCAACTTTGTGTTACTAATGACTCTCGTTAACCGCATCAAACAAGACAGATTTGTATGACATTACCCCTCTAGCACTACTACAACTTTATTCCAAAAATTCTAAGTTCATTGCCATTGAATCAATATTAACTCACAGAGACCCTACACGACAGGGTAGAAATGCCCCTGTGAGTTTCAAGACTTTTAACTCTTGACAAGCGGGAAAACCCATTTTTCTCCCACTAAGAAAATAAAATGTCCAAAAACTAGTTTGGGAAACTACAGGTTTTAAAATAAAAATTCAACCACACAAGTTCAAATAGGCAAGTTAGGATTTTAAAAATTATTCACAATATATTAAGTAGGTTAAGTGGATATTTTCTGGACGACAGTAAAACTAAGCACACATATAAAGAAAGCAAAAGAAAACCTATCCTCTTAGTTTTCAAAACGGAAAATTATCAAAAAACATCTAAATTATTCTGATATTACTTAGTCAAATAATATGTAATTTTTTTAAGACTACCTCCTTTTCTCCCAATCCGACAATCCATAAACCTTTCTATTGTTTCAAATTCCTCTTCTTCAGTTTGAGGAACATCCTCTCCACAGACTTCCAGTAAATCATCAGAATCTGTTTTCATTTCCTCGTCTTCCTTATAACTAACATTCACAGTGGCCTGCCGGCGAGAACTTCTTTTGTCATTCTCATAATCGTCGTCGTCATCATCATCTTCAGATGAATCAATCTGTCTCTTTTTCTGTCCAGGAATTTTCTTTCCATTTTTTGACTTAGATCTACTGTTAGGGAGAAGAGAACATAAGTATTTTACAGAAGCACTGGCACAAAGCACGATTCTATTTAAAACATGTATATGAAAAGAATGAACATTTTCTGTAATCAGGGCTTTCAGTTCAAAACTAAGTATATACCACATTTACCTAATCTGAGGTTTTCTGCTTTTAATTTTGTTTTTTGGTTCATAATCAGATTCCGTTTCATCACAACTGCTTTTGTCTCTTTCCTCCTCAGATTCTGAGTCTGAACCAGACTGAGATGGAGATCCCGAACCAGACATTTGCCAATCTTCACTGTATTAAAAAAAAAAAGTATATCTGTATTATATAGGTACATGTATGTATGTATGTATCCTTAAGTATATTTACACCGTACGATTTGTCTCAAATAACACAAAAATGATCAAACCAATTTTCACTTATACTAGAATTATTAAATGTCTGTAGAATAAGTAAAAACCCCATAAAAATAGTTTTATTAGATTTATTTCCTAACTCTAGGGTGTGTTCTTAAACATTGAACACTACCTTCAATGTATTGCATTATACTGAACACAAATGACAGAAAACCATGATGCTAAGGGATAATATCTAGAACATCATAAGTGAAGAAAGCAAAAGGTCAATAAAAAGACAAGAAAGAAAGAAAAGATCAAATTGGATGTCAGAAAAGAATCTGAAACTTGCTCTTGATTCTACTGTAGCTAAGCAAGTGGAAGAAATGATGAACAGAGTTGGGGACAGAAAACCTCCCAAGGGAGCTGGAGAAAACAAAAGTATTATGATGAAATGTGCCCAGTGAGAAACCCAAAAGGGAAGCACACACAGTATATAACAAACAGGGAAATTGCCACATGTCAAGTTCTAATATTGAGAGAGTTTATGGGCAAAATATTGTGTGATGCAGGAAGCATTCAAAGATAGAAAGAATACACTGTCACTGTTACCACGAAGAACTAGTCAACATCCAACCATTTCAAGAGTGCAAAAGATCAAGAACCAACAGTAGTGAAAGCGTAGTCCAGGTTACACTGACAGCCCTGGCAAAAAACAAGGCTTCAAGAATTGATAGAACACCAATGGAAAATTGTCTCCACAGCTGATGAATCACTGTAAGGAGTTATTTATCTATGTGAGTTATGTTGCTTAATAGTTTAGACATGACTGTATAAAGGTTCACCACTTCTCTATCTGTTGCACTGTGATGACTAGCATGTTCCTTTGATGCTGGAAGCTATAATCCCTGATATTTCAAAAGTATGCTCCAAGAATTGACAGATTACCAATGAAAATATTTCAACAAGTTGATGAAGCACTGGAAGCATTTATTAATCTATGCTGGAACTATTCACTCCCTAGAAGAATCAGCCATATGAGATCAAAATGGCAGCACTAGCCCAAGAATAAAGCTTATTAGTGCAGAAAGGGCAGGAACGAAGGGTGAATGGAAACGGCAAACAACTACATTCAGTTTATTTAATTCCAATCGACTTGTAGATTTAAAAGTACTGCCATCTACAATATTTTCCTATGAAGTCTAAAAAGAGGCTTTCAAAAAGTTGGAGAAAGGAATTTAAAAGATAGGGAATTACCCCATGAATATTGTGAAGTCCTCGAATCTATACCATATCCTGTTTTCACTGTCTACACTGTCTGTTTTCAGCAGCTTTATCACTGTTTCTGCTCCAGTGCTCTGCATCTCTCACACAAAATATCACTACAATGATTAAAGTACATGTGATAAAATTTGATTTATATTACAAAAGCAAATTCCTGTTTATCTTGAGTCATTTCATCATCTGTAGGCTGAAAGTAGCAAATAGACAACACCTATTTGAATTATAATTTTAGTATACAAAATTATATACTATTGCTTTTGTGGTTCTATTACTTTTAAAAATATATTTTTGCCAGAGACAGTGCTAAGTATATTTCACCAAAGTGAAAGAGTTAAATAGCTGGTAAGACACAAAAGTTGAAATATAGTGAAACTGAAGACAAATCTAAGGAAATTACTCAGCTTCCCAGCATAGCAAAAACAGGACACAAAAACATGATGCAGTAAGATGTTCTAATATTTTCCTAGAGAATAGAACTGCCAGAAAGATATACATAAGTACTCAAAGGTAAAATGAATGAATTTTCATAAACTAAAAATATGAGCCTTCACATTAAAGATTCATGAATCTTTTGGGATGGAATAAATAAATCCAAACCTAAATATATCAAAGTGAAACATACTAGATATAAAAAATAAATAGAACTATAAGAGGTAGGGCCATGGAGTAATGTATCTCAAGAAACAAGGGGAAAAAAACAGCAACCAACAAAAACAGGCCACCTAAGTGCATGAATTCAGAATAGGAATTATTCTTCTGGATCATGGCCTTCAAGAAATTAAAGTGAAATGCTAAAAGAATTCTAAAGATGAAGCTTATTTTCACATGCAGCTATGTCATAAAGAGAGCTATTAACAAATTATCAGAATCCCAAACATCCTTATAACCCAGTTCCCAAAATGAAGACATTCTAATATGATGACTAATTTAAATTTTAAACATTTCATGTTTTTCAAAGATAAAGACAAATTAAATTATAGGCGGCATGGATTTAGAAAAATCTACTTTGGTTAACAATTTCCATGAAAGTAGAAATATGAAAGCATTAGGGTTCTCCTGAGAGGGTGACTCAAGCAAAATGACATACTCTTTATGCTTTTTCCTCTTGATCTCATCTGATGAGTCATCAGAATCCTGACTGCTAGAGGACTCCTGCAAAGCAAAGTATAGGACCACTGACGATTAGAATATAGTAATTATCAGTCTTATCTGCTATACTATCTCAAATTTTCATTTTAATACCGTATCTTTAAAGCCTTTGTTTTCCTTCCATTTTTTAATTTATACCATTAGTTGGCTTACAGAGTAATTAATAACTTGTTTTATTATAAATTAAGATAGCCAGTGGTATTAGGTTAAGTATCAATGTCAGTGTTTTATTTAAGGGTTTTTTTAATTTTTATTTTATTGGGGGTTCATACAGCTCTTATCACAGTCCATACATATACCCATTGTGTCAAGCACATTTGCAACTTTGTTGCCACCATTATTTTCAAAATATTTTCTTTCTACTTGAACCCTTGGTATCAGCTCATTTCTTCCCATCCTTCTCCCACCCTCCCTCCTTCATGAATCCTTGATAATTTATAAATTATTTTGTCATGTCTTTTTTTTAATCATTTTATTAGGGGCTCATACAACTCTTATCACAATCCATACATACATCAATTGTGTAAAGTACATTTGTACATTCATTGCCCTTATCATACTCAAAACATTTGCTCTCCACCTAACCCCTGGCATTAGCTTATTTTTTCCCTCCCTCCTCGCTGCCCCCTCCCTCATAAACCCTTGGTAATTTATAAATTATTTTGCCATATCTTGCCCTGTCCAACATCTCTTCACCCACTTTTTTGTTGTCCACCCCCTGGGAAGGGGTTTTATAGATCATTGTGATCGGTTCCCCTTTTCACCCCACACCTTCTCCTCCTGGTATAGCTACTCTCAATATTGGTCCTGAGGATATATCTGTCCTGGATTCCCTGTGTTTCCAGCTCTTTTCTGTACCTGTGTACATGCTCTAGTCTGGCAAGAGTTGTAAGGTAGAATTGAGATCATAATAGTGGTGGTGGGGGGAGCTAAGTTGTGTGTGTCATCGGTGCTATACTGCACCCTGACTGGCTCGTCTCTTCCTTGTGACCCTTCTGTAAAAGGAAGTCCAATTGATTACGGATGGGCTTTGGGTCTCCACTCTGCACTCCCCATTATTCACATTGATGTGATTCTTTGTTCTGGGTCTTTGATGCCTGATACCCAATCCCACCGACACATCATGATCACACAGGCTGGTGTGCTTCTTCCATGTAGGCTTTTTGCTTCTTAGCTAGATGGCCACTTGTTTATCTTCAAGTCTTTAAGAACCTAGACTCTATTTTAATCTTTTGATAGCTGGGCACCATTAGCTTTCTTCACCACAATTTCTATGCATCCATATTGTCTTCAGCGAATGTGTCGGGAAGGTGAGCATCACGGAATGCCAGGTTATTAGAACAAAGTGTTCTTGCATTTAGGGAGTACTTCAGTAGAGGCTAGATGTCCATCTGCTACTTATAATACTAAACCTATAGATATATGTACATAGATCTATTTCCCTATCGTTACATATAATCATATTTATATATGTACATGCCTGTATTTAGACTTATATAAATGCTCTTTGTCTCCTTGTTCTTTCCTCTATTTCTTTTTACTTTCCTCGTTCCACACTCATGCTGCGACTTCAATCAGGTTTCAGTAATTTCTCTCGGTTACAGTGCCCTTGATCAAATATTTAAGGTTTTAAAATCTATCATCATAGAAACTATATTTGCATGGTATGAATACAGGGAGCCCTGATTAATATGCCATTTTTCTCTTTTCTTCTCGGTTTAGTTTCTTGACGCCTTTCATCCAACATGTGGATTTGTGTATGTCTGCAAAGCAACAACCTTTTTTCTAGTTGCAGACCCTTTTTTCCCAAATATGTTGATGATACTTATTATTCTATACCAGTGATTTAATGGTATATTTCTTAATGTGCATATGTTTATCTAACATTTCCATTTAGTTTATTTCTAGCCTTGCTCTGAGGAGCAAATGCACAGAAATTTCTTGTTGCTTAATTTAGATTGACCCCTAAAAGTGGAATAATTGCATAAAAGCTTGCCACTATTCCACTCCAAGAGAATATGCATATTTAAGTATAGCTATTTTTTATCTGATATTTCAAAGCACGTTTTTTAAAAATGAATTTATAAGGACCTACTTATTTAAACCAGGTATTGTCTAATTTTAAAACGCTACCTCATTGTCAAAACTGACCTCTTCCGATCCACTATTAGATACTTGAAGCTGCTGCGGTTGCTGCTGCTGCTGCTTCTTAAGCATTGCCGATCTCTGAACAGCCAGAATACTGGGGCTAGATTTCCAGAACTGTAATAGAAAGATGGACAGTATTTTTACAAGGTTAATTTTAATAAGCAAAACTCCTATCTATAATATATGAAGACTATTTCGCTTATTGTATGTAACACAGTATCACTGAACTATCATTAAAATAAAATTTTGATTTTCACTAAATACAAAAACAATGCACTGAGCTACAAAGATTTGCTTCAATATTCTTCTTTGAGAATGTTGATGGCAACATATGTACAAGTGTGCTTAATTCAAATGAATTCTGGATTGTTATAAGATATGTAAGAGACCCCAATAAAATGATTAATGAAATTAATAGAATGATTAATGAAAAAGAATTCTTCTTTGATTTTAAGAAACTTTGATAAAATGATAATGTGCTATATGGAACACTACTCAATGTGGTTCCTATTATTTTAATCCATTTGAACTGAAAAAGAAGAGTGAGTCAAAATATAAACCAAGGGTGCCATTAAGCATGATTTTGTTCATTTGACTTTTAATATTGGGGGTAGTAACTTTTTTCTCCATATAAGACCCAAATGTTAACAGGAGGGGAAAGTCGGGGGAGAAAAGGGGAACCGATCACAAGGATTTACATATAACCCCCTCCCTCCCAGGGGGAGG
>NW_022111373.1:48271042-48272145 GCF_000313985.2 Echinops telfairi | reverse complement strand
CCCCCCCCCCCCTCTCCCCAAGATCACCGGGTTTTCTCTTTGGGTGTCAGAGAGCAAGTATAACCCCTATTTTGGTTAGCAGATGAGCAAGTTAATTGTTTGCACTACTAGAAGAATCCTTGGTAACTGTTGGACACTATTATTAGGCTTGTATAGATACCCACTTACTGCCGTCAACTCAATTCCAACTCATAACAACTCTATATCATGTTTCCTAGGCTGTGGATCTTTCAGGAGGATAGATTCCGTTTTCTCCTGCATAGCAACTTCAAACTACTGACCTTGTGGCTAGCAGTCCAATTGGAACCTGATAGCACCTCCAACACTCCTTGAAATATCACTTATAACAAATTTTTAAAAAAAGAAAGAAATATCACTTATCTTTCCACTGAGTTGATTCCAACTCAGTGACCCTATAGGACAGGGTAAAACTGCCCATGGGTTTCTGGGTCTGGAAATCATTATGAGAAAAGCAAACTTCATATTTCCCTCTCAGCGCCCCCCAGTACCCCCGCTGAGTGGCTGGTGGTTTCACACTGCTGCCCTTGTAGTTAGCAGCCCAACTTGTAACCCACTATGCCACAAAGGCTCCTTGCTGAAGGTATCATTAAGTTTTGAGGTGTTTTAATATATCAGATAGCAGGTTATTTCAGAAAAAATGAACCACAGCTTATTCTACATCGTATTTTTGATGCAGCGATTAAACTCCCCTGCTACTAACAATAAAATATTTTCTTAGATTTTGAAAGTAGAAACCACGTAAAATTACAAACGAACATCAGAAAGCCTTGAAACTCAACTCAAAGAGGTTGAATAAGCTTTTATCTGTATATGTATGACTACATGAGATTGACTTGATGCCAATAGGTTTTTACACCCACAAATTTTACACATGTTGCTTTACAATTTCACATTGTATACTCATGCCTATTAGTACATATTTAAGCCACAATTTGAGTGAGATGACTAATTATTAAAGTTTACATTTTCCCCCTAGAAATTAGATTAAGAATGGTATGACGAAATGCTATAAATTTTCCCAAATATAAGATGTGTGTGGTATATATTATTTTTCACTAATTTTAAAAACTCTTCCTTACAAT
>NW_022111373.1:48267937-48270814 GCF_000313985.2 Echinops telfairi | reverse complement strand
CCCCATAATATCTTACACTGACCACTGTCTCCCTTCACCCACTTTTCTGTTGTCCTTCCCCCTGGGAGGGGGTTATATGTAGATCAGTGTGATCGGTTCCCCCTTTCTCCTCCCACCTTACGCTTCCCCTCCTGGTATCGCCTCTCTCATTATTGGTCTGGAGGGATTTATCTGTCCTGGATTCTCTGTTTCCAGTACATGCTTTGGTCTAGCCGGCTTTGTAAGATAGAATCGGGGAGTTAAGTTGTATGTTTCATTGGTGCTATACTACACCCTGACTAGCTGGTATCTTGTGACCCTTCTGTAAGTTAATGTCCAATTGTCTACAGTTGGGCTTTGGGTCTCCATTCTGTACTCCCCCATATTCACATTGATATGTTTTGTTCTGGGTCTATGATGCCTGATATCTAATCCCATTGATGCCTCATGATCACACAGACTGGTGTGCCTCTTACATGTAGGCTTTGTTGCTTCTCAGCTAGATAGCCACTTGTTTATCTTCAAGCCTTTAAGACCCCAGACACGATATCTTTTGATAGCCGGGTACCATCAGCTTTCTTCACCACATTTGCTTATGCACCCATTTTGTCTTCAGCGATTCTGTCAGGAAGGTGAGCATCCCAGAATGTCCGGTTATTAGAACAAAGTGTTCTTGTGTTGAGGGAGTACTTGAGTAGAAGCCCAATGTCCGTCTGCTACCTTAATACTTAACATATAAATACATGTACATTGATCTACTTCCCTATTGTTATAGATATATTTACATATGTACGTGCCTGTATTTAGACCTCTAAATAAATGTCCTTTGCCTCCTAGTTCTTTCTACTTCCTTTTCCTTTCCTCTTATCCCAATATCCTGTTCAGCCTTCATTCGGGTTTCAGTAATTCCTCTCAGCTACATTACCCTTTATAAAGACCCACAAGGTATCCTATATATCCTTCTCGCCACTGATTTCAGAACACCTGTTGTTCCTTTGTCCCTGGGTTGACACCCCGCTTCCTTTACCCTGCCTCCCCCTCATTCTTACAGCTCTTATAACATTCCATACATCAATTGTATCGAGCATATTTGTACATATGTTGCCATTATCAATTTTTAAACATTTACTTGCTATTTGAGCCCTTGGCATCAGTTCCCCTTTTTTCCCCTCCCACCCTTGTGACCCCTTGATAAATTATAAATTATTATTTTCATTTCTTACACCGATTGCTGTCTCCCTTCACCCATGTTTCTGTTGTTTGTAGAAAACGATATTTCATGTGATATTTTTTACCTCAGATCCATCAACTTTCGGTGGTTTAGCTTGAACTTTGTCTTTTCGTGAAGCATCTGACTCAGACTCTGACTGACTGCCTGATTCAGATCCAGAGTCAGAGTCACTGCTACTGCTTCCATCGCTACTGCTTCCAGAACTTGAACCAGATCCAGTGCCTGAAGCTGACCCAGAATCATCATCCGACTGGCTACAATTTGAAAATAAACAAAATTCATTAGGAATTCAACTTCTCTTAAATGTCAGAAGGAAGCCTCCAACAATTAAATCTAGATTATTTTATTTCAATAAATGGCATAGGTGATAAAGTTTAATACAATTTTGACTAAAAATATAAAAGAAAATCACCATCTTCAAGACCATGAACAAAAATGTACAAAGTATAGGATCCTCGGTCAAAAATTTGTGAAGACAAGAGGTTTGTGCCAAGACCCTCACTTTTAATAGGCTATTAAGCTTCAGTATTTATGGAGTAAGAATTGTCATCAATAAAGAAAATGTATTGAAAATTCTCAAATCATCAGCTTTTAAATATAACTTATTTGTAGCTTCTGTTTGTTTTAATGTTTGTCTCTGCTCTAGCATTCCCAGGAGATAGTAATTTATTGGGTTATAGTAAATTATAATTTCCTAAATCAGTACATCTAAATAGCAGTTTCTTTTCTTGCCTCTATATAGATATTTAAAACCAGTTAAGAGCTCATTAACAAAATGACTTTTATTCATACTCATTATTAATTCTCTTTCCAGGTTAGTTTACAAACAGTATGTACTACACAGGAGCTCTGGTAGCATAGAGGTTACCAGTTTGATTGCTAAGTACAAGGTCAGAAGTTCAAAAACACCATTTACTCTTTGGGAGACAGACAGGACTTTCTACTTCCATACAGAATTATAATTTCAGAAACCCTAAGGGGCAGATCTACCCTGTCCTATACAGTTACTATTAGCTGAAATCAACTTCATAGCAGCAAGTTTGGAGTTTTGTGCACATTACTACTTGTTTATTTACATTGAAATTGTTGAACGGTGAGGGATTATATCTTTTTATACACTTGACACTCATTTCTTTGCCAATATCACTTGCCTTTATGAGAAACCACAGGTAATACAGTTTATGTATATGAATTAAAAAACCACAAACTACAATTCTGTTTAATTCTCAGAAGTGCCACAAGATGGCGATATTATGCCATGAAAATGGACCTAACATTTTTAATTTATTCATTTCTCCTCTTTCAGAAGGATTTTTGAAGTTTCTGTGTTTGCTGGCAGATTTTGATCCTCAGTTTGATAAAAATTAAAATGCTTAGCTTAAATACACATTGACAAGTATACTTAATTTTAAATTGAAATCTAGTATAACGTTTTTCTACAGTTTTAATACAATACCTGCCTCAGAGTGGCTCTATCAAAATAATCTTTGTCACTAGAGCTACCCTCTGGATCATGTAATTTTGAGATTAAAAAAAAATTATATATATATATATATATAAAATTACTGTTGTTACTAGCTGAAGTGAGCCCTAGTGGCACAATGGTTTAAGTCAGGGGTCCTCAAACTGCGGCCCGCGGGCCACATGCGGCCGCAGAGGACATTTAT
>NW_022111373.1:48257896-48267837 GCF_000313985.2 Echinops telfairi | reverse complement strand
GCAGAGGACATTTATCCGGCCCGCCAGGTGTTTTTGCCCGTTTTGTTTTTTTACTTCAAAATAAGATATGTGCGGTAGGGTCGGAGCACTCAGAGCTGTCGGTTTGTGAGAGCGGGACGGGAACCTGGTGGCACTATTTATGTCTTTCTGCAGCTTCTCCGGGGGCGAGGTTTTCCAGAATCACTTTGAACCCGCTGTCTATGTGTGTGCCAAGCGCGGCTACGAGCTGTTCTGCAGAGGCTCCAAGTACAAGCACACGCGCTGTGGCCAGCCTTCACAGAGACCATTCACAGTGACAGCGTGGAGCGTGGCCAAGTGGACGCCTGAGGGCAATCAGCCTGATGCCTTTAAGGTGTCCTGTGGTAAATGCGGCCACGGGCTTGGCCACCAGTTCCTCAACAATGGCCCCAAGCAGGGGGGTGGGGGGGGCAGTCCCGCTTCTGAATATTCAGGAGCTCCCTTAAGTCAACAAATCTGCCCCCCAGGGGAAGTAAGCGGGCAGCCCAACCCCAAGCAGCCACAGGCATTGGTCACCCCCCTTTAGAACCACAGCCTACTGACCTTCAGGCAGGGAGGGCTGGATGGGGGGGCAGTGTTTCCTGACGACCCTACCCCCTGTGCCAGGACGGGGCTGAGGGCTGGTTCATCTTGGCCTCCGAGGCTCGAGGCTGGGACTCTGGTCTTAGGGTGTCTGTGTCTTTAAAGACAAAACACTGGTGGCTTCTCTCCTCAGCCTGGCGGCCTCTCCCTACCTGTCTGGTCTCACCCCTATGAGCCCCAATTCCCAAAGGGGCTCCAGGCCTCATCAGGGCCTGTGCTCACCCCCTAAGTTGTGAGAGCAGATGCAACCACTACAAGGCCATGTCGCAGTGGGCGGCTCCAGCCTGGTCACTGCATGAGTCGCTCTGGTCAGATCCTCGCAGGCTCACCAGGGCACAGATGGTCTGTGACCTGCTGGGGCATGCAGGCCCATGGCACAACCCCTAAGTCCCAGGTCTCCATCTGTGTGGGTGAGCAGTTACTAATCCATGGTCTTCCTACCAGTCCCTGGTGGGGCCTGGGAGGTTTGTCCCACAGTCTGTACCTGCCAAGCCTGCCCCGGGAGAGTACGTCCAGAGCTCCTGGTGGCGACCTCACCCTCTCCTCCCACCTCACCCTCTCCAACTTTCTGATCAGCTGGAAACTAATAAAGCAAGGAGACCCAGCAGGCCCCTGTGTCCATGACTGGGTCTTGTCTCCACCCTTAAAGAAAAAAAAGTGCAGTGTGCATAGGAATTTGTTCATAGTTTTTTTTTTAAACTATAGTCCGGCCCTACAACAGTCTGAGGGACAGTGAACAGGCCCCCTGTTTAAAACGTTTGAGGACCCCTGGTTTAAGCACTTGGGTAGCTACTCAAAAGTTTGATGGATGAAAGCCACCAACAGCTAGACATGAGAAAGATGTGCTTGCCATATTCCTTAAACGTGTCAGCCTTGGAAATCTTTTATTTTAATGAGACTATTATACAAATTCTGTTGGTTTTCAGCAGAAGTCACACACTGTTTGGTTGTCTTGTTTTTCCATATATGAAATCTAATATAGGTAAATATGCAGAGACAGTAACAGGATTAATAATTACCAAGAGACATGGTAGATCCTCATTTGTGCCCATTCCAAAGATAGATGACCCAACAGAATGCTCAAACTATAGTATGACATCATTGATACCAAGCACAAGTAAAATCTTGCTTAAATCATCTAACAACGGCTGCAGCAGTAATCACAGGGAACTGCCAGAGTTTCGGGGCAAATTCAGAAGAGGAAACGGATTAAGAAATTTCACTGCAGGTGTCAGATGGATCTTGGCTCAAAGCAGAGAATTCCAAAATGATGTTTACTTGTCTTTATAATAAACTGTGGATAACATTGAGAAGAATGGGAAATCCAGAACACTTCACTGTTCTCATTTGGAACTTGTAAGGGAACATTGCATGGTTTAAAACTACGAAAGGTGTGAGTCAGGGTTATAGCCTCTCACCATGCTTGCTCAATCTCTATGATGAAAAATCGTCAGAGAAGCTGAATTTATATGAAGAATGTGGCGTCAAGATTGAAGGAAACTTTTTAGCAATTTTCAGTATGCAGATGATGTAAATTTTCCTTGCTGAAAGTGGAGGAATTGAGATGCTTGCTGATGAAGATCAAGGATTGTAGCTTTCAGTATGGATTATAACTCAATATAAGGAAACCCAAATCCTCAACTGGACCAATAGGTAACATCATGATAAATGGAGAAAACACTGAAATTAAGGATTTTGTCTTGCTTGGATCCACAATCAATGCTCACGGAAGCAGCAGTCAAGAGATCAAAAGATGTGTTGCATCAGGCCAACAATGTGCTGCAGAGTATTGAAAGGGTGTTACACACACCTTGAGGACTAAGGTGTACCTGACCCAAGCCACAATATTTGCAATTGCTCCCATATGCATGCGAAAGTTGGACACTAAAGAAGAACAGATGCATTTGGATTGCAGTGCTGTAAAGAATATTGAATGTACCAAGGATGGCTAAAAGGACAAACCAAATTTATCCCAGAAAAAGTATGGCAGAGGGCTCCTTAGAGGCAAGGATGCTGAGACTTCATCTTAACATATTTTGGACATGTTGCCAGAAGGGGCCAGTCCTCAGAAGACATCTTTTATTTTCATGAGAGGCAGTGACAAAGAGGAAAGCGGCCAATGAGATGGACTGATAACATCGGCTCCATTGATGGGCTCAGGCATAGGAACAATTGATGATGGCACAGAACTGTGCAGTTTCATTTTGTTGTGCACAGGACTGCTGCGGGTTGAAATCAATTCAATGGCACCTAACACCACTACCACCACACAGGGTTTTACGATAAAGTTAGGACAGAGAAGTTATAAGATAAATCTAAACTGTCTTATTATGCCAAAAAGAAACTATTGGTACTTTTTTTTAAGGGGTGTGTGTGTGTGTGTGTGTGTGTGCGCGCGCGCGCGCACACACGCTGGGGGTGGGAAAGAGCAATGTCAAAAGGACAAAGAGAAAATAAGGATATAGGAGTCAGCTTCAAAGGGCTTCCAAATTTGATTTGAACATGAAAATAAAGAGTAAAGGTTATTCATTAAATAACAAAAGAAACCACAAGCCTGTGATGCTGAATAGGAAAGGGTTCTTCATAAGATGACCTAACATCTAAAAGTCTGGGTAGCTTTGGAGCTGTTTTGATAAATGTAAACTGGTTAGCACTGGTAAAAAATGATCACTTTGCACATTTCACATCGATTAACACAGAAGAATTATCAATGGTCACAGAATCTAGGGGGGAAGAGTTTGATGATCAAAGCATTTAGCTGAATGGTTTTATGTCTCTCCTCACAAACTGCTTATTAATGATAATGAGAAACTATAGCAGAGAACCCACACAACTGTTGACCAAATTGAACTTAACCAATAGACATTATATGAGCCTCTAGATCAGGGGTCCTCAACTTTTTAAACAGGGGGCCAGTTCACTGTCCCTCAGCCCCGTTGGAGGACCGGATTACAGTTTAAAAAAAAACTATGAACAAATTCCTATGCACACTGCACATATCTTATTTTGAAGTAAAAAAATTAAAGGGGCAAAAACACCTGGCGGGCCGGATAAATGCCCTCGGCGGGCCGCATGTGGCCTGCAGGCCGTGGTTTGTGGGCCTGCTCTAGATGCAATACCTTTGAGAAAGATGCATCATCATATAACACAGTATTCACCTGCGAGAGCAGGTGCATTGTCGTGGTGGCAAAACCAGTCCCCAGTCTGCCACAAATCAGGCCTTTTTGGTTGCAGTTACACAATCCTCTCAGAACCTCTAAATAAGCAGTTCTCAACCTGTGGGCCACAACCCCTTTAGGGGTCTGAATGACCCTTTCACAGGGGTTGCCCAATTCATGGCAGTAGCAAATTTACAGTTATGAAGTAACAAAGAAAATAATTTTATGGTTGGGGGGGTCACCACATGAGGAACTGTATTAAAGGGCGGTGGCATTAGGAAGGTTGAGAACCACTGCTCTAAATAGAAAGCATGATTAACAGTCTCACCTAGTGAAACAAACTATCCTCCTCACATCAAAAATACAAATGAGTATTGTGTCTTGATCTTTGAACTGCACTTAACAAACTTTGGGGGAGCGAGGTGACAATGGTGCTTTCGGGGTCATAAGAATAGCACCACGTCTCACCAGTAATGAACTTGGCAAAAAAACGTCTGGGTAGCTTTGGAGCTGTTCTTTCAAAGCACGGCATGTTTCCACTCTTTTTCTTGGTCAGTCAGAACCCAAGGCACAAACTTCAATCACTGCAACTCTTCTCATTCCAAAATCTCCCCTTACAATTCGCTGAACTGAGCTCCAAGACAGTCCAGATAGCTTCCCATCTCTGCAATGGTCTGCCGTAGGTCTTCGGGCACAAGTGCATGAATATTGTCATAATTTTCATCCATTTGGACATTTTATCCATCTAGTTGATAAGACGTCCAGAACCAGGTTTGTCATCCATTGACATGAATTTCACCTTGCTTGAAACTAGAAAACCACTCATACACTTCCATAGTGCTGTCCTTGTCAGCTGTGTTCGGCATCCCAAGTTTCTACCGCGTTTTTCCCAAGCAGGAAACAAAATTTCACGGCCACACGCTGTTCTCTTAAATTGGCCAACAAAAAAAAAAACAAGGTTCACAAAAAAATTCACTTTGACCAGAGAGAACCTTCCCAAGCAACGCCACTGGGTGCACTAACTCAGAACAAGTTACTACTAGATGCTTACCTCGTGAGAAAAATGCATGCTCTGAAAGCTCTGCCCCGTGGAGCTTCTCCCCAACCCCCACCAAAAGGCGGGGGGTGGGGGGTGGGGGTGGGGGGGTGACGGACGGACCACCCTCATATTCCTGAGTCCCTGCAATGTAGAGTTGACATCCTGCTCCAAAACAAATGTTTGGCCACTGAAAAGACTTGATTTACTTTTAAAAAGTCATAATTTTCTCACACAATAGATTCACAGTAAATTCTAATAAAATCAACAGTCACTGGCTATTTACTGGTGGGCCCCATCACAGAAGTGACAAATTGTGTGAGGAAGCCTAAATCATGGTTGATTTTAAAGCTTCATTATAATAGTTGTCCTTTGCTTTAAGATAAAATGACTAAACGTTGACCATAAATGCTTATTTCAAGCTACTCTCTAGTCCCCATTCTGAATATTATAGCCACATTGCTTTCCTTCATCTCTTGAATTTGTCATGTTCTTTCCCATGTCAGAGCCTTCGCATAAGCAGTTCTCTCGACCTAAGAAGCTTGTTAATTTCTGACCCAACCTCTCATCTAGAACTTCTGTTATACTCCTTCATTTCTAAGTTTTTCCTAGCCGTTTTAATGCTTCTTACCAACACAGAATACTGCACATTTCCTTCATACTACTTAGTATACTTTGGAATATCATGCCACAATATAATCAAACTCTCTATCATTATCATTGTATGCAACAGGATCATTTATAAAATGGAGACTTTATAAAATTCAAAACAGTAGCTACATTCATTAAGAGCAAATTTAAATTTTAAAAAGCAAACTTAAATTTTAAAAGCACTTAATCATTAAGCAGTATCTGAAATACAATACGTTCTTAGCATAAACTAATGCCAATGTGGGTATTTCACTTTAACAACTGTACTCCTAATCTCTAGCATGGAACTTAATCACATGTGCTCTGTAAATGCATTAGTAAACCAATAGTTAATATTGGTTAATAAGTAATAAAGTTACTTCTCTGCCTTCATTCAAAAGCACAGCAAGGTCTAAGTCTTCCACAAATATTTTCCTCCTTGCTCTCTCTAACTCTATTTTTTACTTGTTATTTTGTTTTTCCTTCTTTACATTCAGCTAATTCTAAACTATCTTTGGGAAATAATCAGAAGGTATTTTCGAAGAATCAGAACACCTGGAAACACTGGTTCCACTTTCCACATGGCCAGAATTGTCATCTGTACTTAAGTAGCAGCACTGGTTCCTTTAGACGAGAGAGTACAAGTCAGCCGTTTCCTCTTCCGCCTGATTCACTCATTTATGTTATCAGTTTAGCTTGGCTTCGTGAAGTTTTCTCCTTCTAAAATTATATAGCTCTTTTTCAAGTTAGAAAAGTATTTCCAAACTGCATTCCACTTATGCTTAACAACGAAATTTTCTTACAGGTTCAAGTAAACTTTTCCTAAACCTTTCTGGCAAGAAAAACAACCTTTCAGAACACCAGCTTTAAGGATTTCATTCATTCCCACAATAGCCAAGTTCTTCGTTCAAAAACACCAGCCTCTTGTCCTGATGTCTCATAACCAAACCACTGCACCGCCATCAAACTGATTCTGACTCCAAGTCTTTACCAGAGCAGCTGGTGGGTCTGAATCATCAAACTTGTGGTTAGCAGCGTATGGCCTAACCCACAGCACCAAAGGATGGCCTATATCCCTCTGTAAATAGCCCCTTGTACTGCCATCGTTGTTCAGAGCTTATTGCACTCCTTTGCTCTGAACTGGCTCAGAGTTGTCTTTTTCCTGTCAATCATGCTATTACTGTTTTTCCTTTTGCTCTAGTAGCTTGTGGTTCAGGGAGAAAAGTAAAAAGCAGGAGTGGGGATCCAGGTTAGCGCAAGCCAGCATGACAGAAAAGCAACACTTCCTTCACTATATCACATACTTCACTCCAATCAGGGCTTGGGAACACACTAACTATATTAAGATCTATACTGTGTGCATAAAAACAATGAGTTCTCAAGTAAATAATGATAGATTATTCTGTATTAGAGAGAAAAGGTCTTAGGGTACAATTTCCTTTTCTATCACATAAATTGGGAACTAGTCTACCACAGAATCTAAAGAAATACACACAAAAAGGAATGACCAATAAGAGAAAGTGGTCCTGTTAAACCTTGGAATAGAATGGGATTGTCAAGTAGGTAATTGGAGGGGGTGGGTGGGGAGTGCTGCTCCTAAAATCATTCGTTTGGGACCTTTATTTTTGTTATTATTTTATAGACTATATTATCCCCTGGAAAATAGTGTCTGGAAAGTTTTGTTGGCAGGGGATTCATGAAAAACTGGTGGAACAAAGGCAATGGTTTTCAAACATTTTGAACCAGGATCTATATTCACATAAGGAATTTTTCATCATACATAGTAAAAGGTTTGATGAAGTAATAGTCTGCACGAGGAATACTATACTTTGTATTCTATTTTACATGGTTTTTCATTTAAACAATAAACAACCAAAATTAACAACTGATCATGATTTGCTACTGGTTTGTAAACCACTGCTTTAATTATCATTAACCACAGCTAGTTATTTAGAAAATGAAAAGGATTCAAATAGGTGGATAACTAAGATCAGACCTAATGCCCATAAAATTGGACTGTATTTAAATTTGTTATTCATGCCACAATAATATCCCTTTACTACAAATGGTAAAATACTATGGAAAGCTTGAGAAAACCTGAAAAAAACTTTCTGTATGATGATTCAAAAAACCAGCAGTGACTCCCCAATAGTTCCATTCCAAGACAACTGTTTTCATAGTATTCTTAAAAAAATCAGAAGTCCATTACTTAAAATTTCTAAACAAAAATGATAAAACTGCCAACAAAACATACCCTACCATTTACCTATGGCTATGAAACCAATTGAGATTCCTAGTGGCCTACTGGGCTTCCAAGGTTGTATATTTTTATGGAAGCTAGCTGACTCATTTTTCTACCTCTGAATAGCTAAGTGGGTTCAAACCACTGATCGTTGTTTGGGTTAGCAGCCAAAACTTGAACCCACTGAATCACCAGGTTTCCATCTGCAATGTGACTAATTTTAATGATTATTTGGACTGAGTCATGTTAAATCTGAGACAAAGTTAGTAAATTCAAAATACTCTCCAACAAGTATTTAGTTAGTGGTACAGTGGTTAAGCATGTGGCCTGCTAAATGAAAGGTCAGCAGTCGTGGGATTTAGTGAGTTTCAAACGTGTGCATATAGAGCCTTATTTCCCATCTGGTCATTCCTTGAATGCTGTCAAATCAATTCAGACTCACAGGTTAGGATAGAATTAACTGCCTCACAGGGTTTCCATGTCTGTAAACTTTATGAGGGCAAGATTACCACCATTATTCTCCTGCTGAGTGGCTGGTAGATTCAAAGTACTGACCTTAAGCTAGCAATTCAGCACTTAACTACTGCACCACCAAGGCTCCTGACTAAGCAATAATTTTATTAACAACTGTCTATGGCAAAGAGCCCCCAATAAAACGATCTTTTAAAATAACTGTCTATGAAATCACTGACAGTATAAATGACACGATAAAAATCCCAACCTACATTTATAGTTTTAAGAATTAGACAAGGCTCACTTGGTTTTGGGGCCATTAATATTCCTTATTATATATACAAACTTAAGAATTATGTGATAGAGACACTTAAAAATAATCTAATAGGAAAAATGTAGTAAGGCAGAAATCATACATTAAACTAAATTGGCCATGAGATGTAAATTGAAGTTCTTTGTTAGATACATAAGAATTCATTATATCTTCCCTCTTTTCATATAAAAATTAAGTTGCTCAAAGTATTATTTAAGTTAGCACAACATAAACATCTACACTTAAACATCATCTATTTTTGAAAATATTGAAAGTATTTGTTGCACATAAGAACCTATTTATTGTGAATAATTCCGAAAAAGTAAAATAACCAACATAGTTTATATTAGAAGGATTCCAAAAGTTTGTAGGGAAATTTCTTTTAATTTTATTTGTCCATGATGTCTCTGAAGCCCCTTCATATGCAGGCTGTAATTCTCCAAGTTATGAACATTGACTAATAACAAATCTTATTAGCCCTTTCAAGCTAGGGCTTCGAACCAGCTCTGTTATGACTTTGGAGTGGAACTGACCTAAATGTTTACGTTTGGTGATCTTCATGATAACCATAATGGAAAAGATTACAGTTGATGCCCTGGTGTGGGAGTTCAGAAGAGGCAAGGTGAGCCCTTTCAGGAGCCTGATGAGACTGGGTTATTGGCAGGTCTATGAAATTGCACACACATTTGAAAGAGCAGTGGGATACCATCTTTGAGTTCGGCAGCACTATTTGGAAACCTAGTTTTAATGTTAGGTAAATCTGTCCTGACTTAGAACATGCAACAGATTCATTACAAGTGCCTTCATCGGTCTGGGGCGATGGCCCCAGTCCCAACTACTAAGTGGACGCCTGCCCCTCCCCCCAGAAGAATTTATTTCAAAGGACTGCACTGAATCTGCAGCTCCGGAGAGGGACATATCTTATCGGAGCACAGAGGAGCAGATGAAGGGGGAGGAGAGACTGGAGCACATGCTGGCCCACCAGACCTTGAGGACTATGACCCCAATTAGAGCAGCCAGTCCACAGAGAGGACCACATGGCCAGCCCCACTATGAGACATGACACCCCTCACTGACCCACGGCCCTGCGGGGCCACATCGAGGCAAAGCACTGGGGGAGTGCAGTGGAACGGCAAGGGAATGGAGCAGTAAGATCCCCAGGGAATGCTCAAGGTGGACTTTGGGGCCAAGGCATGGTGCCCCAACAGACTGGACTGGAAAACACTCCTAAAGGCCAACGATCCTTGAACTAACTACAAGCTTTTCTCTCTTGTTGTGTTTTAATTTGTTCTGTCAGTGGTTTCTTTTTGTTTTGTTGTACATTGTTGCTTGGTTTTGCTCTGTCTTGTCTTAGTGCATGTTATTATCTCCGCAGGTCTGTCTAAATAAGATAGGCTGCATGAACAATTCGGAGGAGGAAACAACAGGACCAACAGTTTCGAGGGGACATGGGAGAGGGGGAGGTGGGGGGAAAGGAAGTGGTGTTAACAAACCCAGGGACAAGGGAAC
>NW_022111373.1:48254966-48256566 GCF_000313985.2 Echinops telfairi | reverse complement strand
GGGGAAAAATGAGGACCTTAAGCCAGGGGCTTAAGTGGAGAGCAAATGTTTTGAGAATGACGAGGGCAATGAATGTACAAATGTGCTTTACACAACTGATGTATGTATGGGTTGTGCTAAGAGTCGTATGAGTCCCTAATAAAACAAATTAAAAAAAACAACTGCCTTCATCACTTGATTTATGTGCTGCTTTTAAATCACTGAAGAAGCTTTAAGTCCTTTCTTGCACTGAAGTATGGCTAACAAAGAACTGTATTTAACTGTTGTGATTGAACTATGAATTCTTAAATACAGTTAGGAACAGATCCTTTTCATATCTTGGGGATGACCTGAAGCAGAAGGTAAGCTACCGAACATGAGGGTCAAATCTTATATATATGCTAAAATTGGAAGCAAGAAAATATTTGCACTTCCATTACCTATATACAGCTACTTATAATGCTTTTACTTCATAAATTCATAATCATTTAGAATTGGAAACAAAGTATCATAAGTTTTATGAAGTTGCAATATTTTACCTCAAGTGCAAAAACAAATCAACTTATTTGAGGAATACAGAATGTAACTCCACTCCTGTCATTTTTTCTTTTGATGGCCCCATGTCTTTACATAGCATTATCTTCTACTAACATAATTTTACGTGACTATAAGTTATTCTCTGTTGGGGGGAAGGGGAGGAAAAGGGAGCAAACAGCAGTGATGACTGAATAACCCTACCCCATGGGACTGAACAACAGGATTGTATGTGAATTTATATACTGGAATGTGTATGGTATGGCAAGAAAATATTATTTAAAAATATATACTCTGCTTTTATCCTAAGCCTCTCAGAATACCTATCACAAAGGACAGGACGCTCCTTACAAGAAAGGATGCTGAAACTTTGTCTCACATGCTTTGGACATGTTATCGGGAGGGAACAGTCCCTAGAAAAGGACTTCATTCTTGGATAAGTAGCAGGTTAGCATAAAAGACCCTCAGTCAGGAGGCTGTACCAATGGGCTCAAATCTTAACTGTGCAGCTATGGTGTTGCTATGAGTCAGAACTGACTTGATGGCCCCTTAACAATACCCCTGTGGTACAGGAGACTTTGTTAGACACAGTTAATCAAAATTGCTTTTGGAGATTCAACCCTACCAGCCACTTTGTGGAAGAAAGAGCTTCACAACCTCTAAGAAGCAGTTCTACTCTGTCCCAGAGCAGAAGTCAGACTGATTTGAAGGCAGTGGATTTTGGCATTTGTGAATATACTTCAGCTCTGAGATATCATAGATATTTAATCTAGGAAGTCAATGACGCTTGACCTACACTTGGTTTCTTTATTTTCATCTCCATTAAAACATAAGCCTTAACACACACCACAGAAACATTAGAAAACAATTTAACACTTAAAGCTGACTCTAAGAGTCACCTCATTTGACAACAATATACTTTCAGTTGCAAACAATATTAGAAGCTACTAACAAAAAAGAAGCTGGTTCAAAAAAAAATAAGCTTGATCTCCATCACAACGATCTACAGTGAACCCTCGCCACTTCGCGCTTCGACTTCCGTGGCTTCACTCTATCGCAGTTTTTGCGTAACAGCACCCACTGCCTA
>NW_022111373.1:48252903-48254724 GCF_000313985.2 Echinops telfairi | reverse complement strand
ACGAGTGTAATGGTGACTAAAGGGTGTTTTTTCATGTCCTCTATGCTCTAACTACGCAAATATTTGATTTACAAATAAGGAATCCTACTTCGCGGAATTTCATTTTATCACGGTAGGGTCTAGAACCGATTAACCGCGATAAACGAGGGTTCACTGTATATATAACCCCCTCCCAGGGGGGTGGACAAAGAAAAGTGGGTGAAGGGAGACATAGATCAGTGTAAGACATGAAAAAAAAATATATATATATATATATATCATCAAGGGTTCATGAGGAAGGGAGGGAAAATGAGGAGGCTCAAGTAGAAAGAAAATGTTTTGACAATGATGGCATTTTGAGTGAAACGCTACAAGACGGCGACTAGGGCCAAGTCACGAGGAGCTTGGTATGTGCCTGGCGTAGTTTCGCTTGATACTCTTCAGAAATTAGGTAGAAAAGAAAAACATCAACTGGAATCACCAAAAGGAATCTAAAACAATTATGAGGTGGAATACTTGTGTGACTACAAGGTAGTAAAGATTACCAGAGCAAATGTTTTATCCCAGATTGGCTTCTTCTGTCATTCATTTTGTCCACTATCACCTGACCTGGAAATCCACACCAATTTCTGTGTTCCTGAGTCTCCTCACCACGTTTCTGTCCTGCCAGCCTCCCAACTCCAGAGGACACGGGGTATTATCTTGTAAAATGGAAAGGATGGCCAGATTCTACAAATACTTGGGAACCTTTGCAAAATCTCAAGTGCCCATTCTCTGACAAGCATAATTTTTTTTAATCTCAGGTAAAGGAAAAGCAGTAAAAGACAACAATAAAGTTTTGAAACCTGCCATTGCTGAACACACTGTAAAGAAGGCTAAACAAAGGACAGCTCTGCAAAGGTGGCAACATGAACTCAAGAGAAGGAAGAATCATAAAGAACTGATATTTGTGGAAAATAACATTAGAGCCCCCCCCCCCCTTAAGACTTCTACTACATTAATTAATACAAACCAGCTCCTGGAATCAGTTTAGTTAACAAAGTTGCCTTTGGTTGTTCGTGCATAGATTGTTTCTGTGAGAAATGTCCTGCTGAAGCTAGAGATCTCTTGGCATACAATAAAAACTAACAGATTAACCACCCGTCCCCCCACCCCCCGTACCCCCATCTATGAATGCAAGTCAAGGTGTGTGGGCCTGACTGTTCAAATAGGGTTGTACAGAAAGGCACCCAGCATTCTTTCTGCATCTTTCGAATTAGCAATAGCTGTGGCTGTGGTGTAAAAACACTGGTGAAAATTAAAAGAATTGAGTTTTGTCAAGGAATATGTTGGAGAGGTAATCACAAGTGAAGAAGCTGAAAGATGGGGCCAGTTATATGACAATAAAGGAATCACATATTTCTTTGATTTAGACTTTGAATCTGATGAATTTACTTGAATCTGATTAATTTACAGTGGATGAAGCTTGATAAGAAAATATATTTCATTTTGTGAATCACGGCTGTGACCCAAATCTTCAAATGTTCAATGTTTTTATTGATAACCTCAATACTCGACTTCCTCAAATTGCATTATTTTCCACAAGAACCATAAAACCTGGAGAAGAGCTGACTTCTGATTATCAGATGAAAGGTTCGGGAGATATATCTACAGCCCATCCAAAAAGAGGATCAGAACCATGTGTAAATGTGGGGCTCTCGCTGGAGATCCCCTTGCAGAGGGGTCTCGGGGAGGAGATGAGCCAGTCAGGGTGTGATGTAACAATGATGAGAAATACAACTTTCCTCTAATTCCTAAATGTTTCCTTCACAGAAGAAACCTACTTAAAGATCAACAGACACA
>NW_022111373.1:48250145-48252062 GCF_000313985.2 Echinops telfairi | reverse complement strand
CACAGAAGAAACCTACTTAAAGATCAACAGACACATACTAAGTTTGTACATAGGAAAATGTCTCTTTGAGCATATGCTAAATGCAAAACTGCTATGTAACAATTGCTAAGGTCAAGAATTTGTTTTGCCAAACATCTTGGAGAAATGGCTTACTTAAATTTGGACAAATATATAAATTCTACTTTTGTTATATTGTCATTCCTATTTACCTACTTAATACTTGTACCTGTATTTGAAAAAACTAGTTGACATCAAGTTTTATACTCTATTTTTTTACTTTTATCATTAAAACACTGGCATCTGAGTGATATAAAAATTAAATTGAAAAAATCTTTAAAAAGAAAATGATGGCAACAAATGTACAAATGTGCATGACACAATGGATGTATCTATGGATTGTGATGAGTTGTACAAGTCCCCAATATAATGATTTTTTAAAAATTAAGCTGGTTCCAGGACAATAGATTGCTGGGGGTTCTAAAACCAGTAACTCTGACCAGACAAAACCATTCATTTGGGCAACACACTCCCCTGAAGGGGTAAGAATAAGGCTAGCAGATGGAAGGGTAAGATTACCCAATGAAAGTATAGCAGGACAATCCTTGGGACCCTCAAAGAATGAGCAAATGCACTGTCATAAGAAAAAAGAAATTGCTTGGCACAACTTCCCTGGCTTTTTTCTTACCAATGCAATTTTCAGTTTTCTTAAAGCTTGTTCATTATCAAGCCCCTGGGCACCAATCTCTCTGCCTTCAATTTTAGTGATAAAGCGGATTCCCACAGAAGCCCCAGTTTTGATTGGATATGGCTCTTTGAATTAGACTAATAAACACCAAGTAAAATTTGTTCTATTGAATCATTTTCACTAGCTTTGATCTTACTGAAAACACTTTTGGAAAGATCAGTTCTTTGCGCTAGCTAATCTACCAAAAACACTTTAAGCACCCATCAAGCCAAAAGCTTGCTGGGAGCCAAACACGTTTGCTTCAAAGTGAAAATGCTAATCATGTGAGAGCCCAACTTGAGTAGGTATGGCATCAATTATAATTCTACAGTCTTTATCCAGTGGTTTGAGAACCAGCCATCAGTTTCTTTATTGACAGAAGTTGAAGGTCTTGCCTCTCTTGACTCATCTGAGTTCCTCCTTAACCTTCCTTAAAGTGAATGCTCAATTCATCTAAAAATTGTTGTTTTCTGTGGGGAAGCATTCCCATACACGTGTTGCAAAATGTCAAGGATATGTCAATGATATGATACTGTGTATAATTTGAGCTTTGTTAAAAATGTACTATCGGCCCTGAACTCCATATTGTTGTCCCCCTTACTACAAAAATCATCTTTTTAAAACGGGTAGCAGGGGCACAGGGCACTAACCCACCCAAGGTGAGGGTATTATTTATATCTCCACAGGGAAAGAGAGACCAGACTTGAACCCAGTGCTCCAAGATGTGAACGCAACATGAGGCATGGAGTAGGGAACCAGTGGAAGAGATCTGGGGGGGCCGGCCCCAATCCCAACTACTAAGTGGACACCTGCCCTTCCCCCCAGAAGAATTTATTTCAAAGGACAGCACTGAATCTGCAGCTCTGGGAGAGGGACATATCTGATCAGAGCACACAGGAGCAGATGAAGGGGGAGGAGGAGAGAGAGGAGCACATCCTGGCCCACCAGGCCATGAGGATGATGTTCCCAATTAGAGCAGCCAGTCCACAGAAAGGACCGCATGGCGGGCCCCCCTATGAGACATGACGCCCCTCACTGACCCATAGCTCTACAGGGGACAACACCAGAGACACAGTGTGGGAATTGCAACCGGTCTGATCCCACCATACCGAGGCAAAACACTAAGGGGGTGCAACAGAACAACAAGGGAATGGAGCGGTGAGGTCCCCAGGGAATGCTGAAGGTGGACTTTG
>NW_022111373.1:48238739-48248499 GCF_000313985.2 Echinops telfairi | reverse complement strand
CTGATGCCAGTGGAGAGCAAATGTTTTGAGAATGATGAGGGCAATGAATGTACAAATGTGCTTTACACATTGATGTATGTATGGAGTGTGAAAGAGTTGTATGAGCCCCTAATAAAACGATTTTTAAAAAGTATCTTTTTGTTGTAAGGCACAATGAGCTTAAGACAACTGCAATTATTTAGAACTAGTTTAGCTATCCATTTATTGTAGGAATGTTTAAAACACATTTTGTTCGAAATAAATTTACATATATAAACTAACTGAACTGTAAACACTTTTTGATCTCTCTCTTACACTGAGGTTGAGCAAAGTATTAAGTGGACACAGAATAGCGGGAGAGAAGTTTCTAACGGTCACAGCTATGAACCCTGTAGCTGTAGTTGTTAAATGCTGTCAAGTTGGTTCCGCCTCACAGCAACCCCATAGCACAACAGACTGAAAAACGGTTTGTTCCTCCTGTACCATCCTCATAATCTTTGTTATGCTTGAGCCCACTTTTGGAGTCAATTGGGGGACTTATGTTTCAATGACCCTCTGCTACACCAAGCATCATACGCTTCTGCAGGGACAATCCATCCTGATAACAGATCTATAGTATGAGATGAAATCTCACCATCCTTGCTTCTAAAGGGTACTCTGGCTGTGCTTTTCCAAAACAAATTTGTTACTGCTTCCATCGAGTATATGAAATATTCAATATTCTCCACCGACTCTTTAATTTGGTCGTCCATATCCATTTTACAGCTGTCACATACACACGAAATAACTGAAAATGCCATGGCTTAGACGAGGCACCCCTCAGACCTAAAGATGACATTTTACACAGTTAACTAAATCAATACTAGATTAGAACTGGGAGCATCATGTTTACTTTGATGTATATACAGAATCAACTAAGGAAATACATATGTGTGTTCATAGCTTAGTATATGTATTAGTTCTGTCCACTGAAAAGGCCTAGAAACAGTGATGCAAGGAAGAACTAAGATACTCTTGCTTCCATAACTTGGTTTCTAATACTATTTTCCAGTAAAAGTAAGCAGGGTTCATCTGTAAGTACTGTACTTTTTCTCTTTTAAGCCCACTATATGAAACTAAACAGACATCTACCCTAGGGAGGAGACAAGGGCAGTGATGCTAGATTGAAATGGAACAATCAGAATGTAAACAAGGAGAACATTGACACACTGGAAGTAAAACAATGTCACATTCAACCAAAACTAAAACAAAATGCCCCCATCAAGTTGATTCCAACTCAAAGGGACCTTTAAAGACAGCAGAACTTCCCAGCAGGATTTCTAAGTCTAAATCTTTATGGGAACAGACAACTTCATCTTGGTTGCGCAGCGCAGCTGCTGTATTTGAATCATCAACTTTGCAACTGGTATCCTCAATACAACAGGGCTCCTTTACATGTGCATAAGCTGACTCACTGTCATGGAGTTGATTCCAATGCCTAATAATTCTATTGAAGGTTTTCAAATCTGTAAATCGTTATAGGAGCAGACAGCTGACAGTTTCACTTTCCTCAGTGATTGGTGAGTCTGAACCCTTGGCCTTGAAGTTTTAGCAACACAATGCCTAACAAAACACACCAGGGCTCCTTCGCATATGGATAGAAGTTGTTTAATGGGTAACTAATTTTTTATGTTGTCTCTCACCAAAAGCACATAGAAAAAAATAATTACGAAATTTTTAAAAAGATAAGCAAGACTCCTGAGAAAAACGATTGATTCTGAGGCTGGGAAATGGAAAATACAAAATAAAGATGGAGGATCTCGTAGTACCAAAAAGAAAAGTATACAAAACAAAAAGGATGGGCACAAGTATAAAGGAAATAGAACCAATCTTACACTAAGCTTCCAATGAGCAAAACTAGAATTTGAGCAACAAAGTAACACACTAGCTTATAATGTAAAATACAAAGTACATTTTCATAAATCCATGTTTATATAAGTATGAGTAAATGAGGAAAAAGGAAAAAATACCTATCTCCTTATTGAAAGAAAGACTTCTATTTAGTCTATGTAGATATTCCCAACTACACCCATTGAGAGTGGGCCATATTAACTAAGCACTTGTTTCCAAAAAATACAATGTAAAAGGAGAAAATAACTACCTATACAAAGGAGAAACTAGTCATATGTAAGCATCATTAAGTGATTAAGGTTAGTTAACATCAGCAGCAATGTAATGTGGGGATTATTTTTCAACAGAATGTAAAAAGAAGCATAATTCACCTCTTTGGTCTACTTGCCAAAAGCTACTGTACATACTCATGTAAAAGCTGAGTTTTTCAGCATATTTTTAATGCAGTTTTGTGGTAAATTGGGTGCCTTAGGAGGGTAAAGGGAAGGTGGGGTAGCAACGGAGAACGGATCACAAGGATCTACATATAACTCCCTCCCTGGGGGACAGACAACAGAATAGTTGATGAAGGGAGACATCGGACACTGTAAAACATGACAAAATAATAATAATTTATAAATTATCAAGGGTCCGTAAGGGGAGGTGGGGAGGGAGGGGAAAAATGAGTTGATAACAAGGGCTCAACTACAAAGAAAATGTTTTGAGAATGAAGATGGCAACAATTGTACAGATGTGCTGTACAAATGTGCATGACACAATGGATGAATGTATGAATTGCGATGAATTGTATGAGCCCCCAATAAAATGATTTAAAAATGAAAAAAATCAAAAAATTAGGTGCCTCGGCTGATATTTGGGTTAGCTTATATTCAAGTATATACGGTAATTAGTATTTAGTCCTCAGGAAAACACCAGACAAGAGCAGGAGGGGGCATTCTATAAGATTATTTGCCTACTGGAACTAAGGATCATTAAGATTTTTTTTTTTTTTTAAGTAAGGAAAAACTTAGAAAATCTTGCAGATCAAGAAAGAAGAGCCAACATTGCAAAGACGCATTGTGACTTTTGGGGCAAAGAAGACACCAAAGGAAAACAGCAATAAAATCTTAGTAAAGCCTGGCATTTAGCCAAAATTAAATGCTTCTTAAAAATGGCTGTGTCTACTTTCCTCATCTGGAAAGTGGGGGCCACGTTCCTGCATCCTGAACACATTAGTTTGTGAGACTGAACTGCAATAATTCACGTAAAGCAAAGTGTACTGTGTGTCCCATGCCTGTCCCTGAGAAAGTCACCAGTTGCCATCAGTATTTCTGAAGTGATGAAAACAAGCCCTGGTAACAAAATGGTGAAGAGCTTGGCTTCTAATCTAGATTGGTTGCTTGGATAGAAGAGGCACTTTACAGGAGAAAGATGTGGCATCTGTCGTCATAAAGATGATATACTTGGTGATCTTATGTGGCAGTTCTGTCCTACACGGTCCCTTATTGTCAGAATGTCTACCCTGACTCTTTGTGACATGGTTGTTCCTAAGGGTTTTCAGAATCTAAAAGCATGTGTACCACTATCCAAAGGATGGCAAGATGATGAATGAGTGTAGGTGAGGCATTCCACATATGTTCACATATGTGCTGGGCTTCAAAAGGGTTGTGGAAAAACGTTATTAAAAGATAGAGGAATTTATCCATAAACTTTTTTAAGTCTCATGGTCTAAATTTAATATGCATAAAAATCACTGTGATTTTTGTTAAAATGAAGATTCTGATTCACTAGCCTTGGGGTAGTGCCCAAGATTCTTCATTTCTAACCAGCTCCCACTGATACCAAATGCTACTAGTTCAAGGGTCACAACTAGAGCTGCCAGCTTTATGTATTTTAACATTTCTATAATAAAATGTAAAAAACAAAAAAAAATTTCGCCATCTCTTATCTCTATTCTATGAATACTCTTAATTTTTAAATACTAATTAGTACCAACAATATTCACCTGATACAGTGGTTCTCAACCTTCCTAATGCTGCAACCCTTTAATACAGTTCCTCATGTTACGGTGACCCCCCAACCATAAAATTATTTTCGTTGCTACTTTTAATTTTTCTATTGTTATAAACCAGGAGACCCTTGTGAAAAGGTCGTTCAAGCCCGAAAGGGGTTGTGACCCACAGGTTGAGAACCATTGCTTTAATAAGCAACTACTGAAGCAGTATATAGAGCTAACTATGCATTAGTGTTTGCTTACGTATTATTTCATACCTGTGTACGGAAAAAATGTTTTTCAAAGCCATGTGTAGTTCTCTTATCCGTCATCATTTGTCTAAACTTTAGAGGAGCATATACCTATTACTAAACTTCCAGCTTTATAGTTTGCAGAATTGTCAGAACAAAAGAAATGCAGCATATACAGGAAGGAGCCCTGGTGGTGCAGTTTGCCTAAGTGCCTGGCTGCTAACCCAAGAGTTGGCAGTTGGAGCCTACCACCTGCTCAGATGAAAGAGAGGGTGTGTGTGTGTGACAATCTGCCTCGAAAAGATGGCAGTCTGCTTTATAGCCTTGGAAACTCTATAAGCAGTTCTCCCCTGTCCTATAGTGACACTATGCATAAGAATCAACTCAATGCCAATGGGTGTACTATGACCAGAACATCTAGGGAAAGGAAAAAAAGCAAATACTTAACTGAGGAATAGGAATTAACAAAAAATGAGATGTATTCATTTTTTCCTGTAATTAATGGTATCTCACACACACAAAAATTAAGAGCAAGTGGTTTAATCCTATGACTTTTCCTATTTTTAGTATAAGTGCTTGGAATTTAAATAGACTATAATTGGGGGTTGCTCTATAATTGGTACTGCCTAAAGAAAAGTTCTTCATAAGTGCAATGTTACACAAACTGGTGTGCTACAGTAGCATTGACCAGGACACTAACAGACGCATGGTGGAAAATGTGGCCTATGTTCAATCTTAACTTTGACTCAGTATTTCTTCTATTTAACAGGTGGAGCAAAACATCTTTAAAGCCTGTTAATTTTTAAGATTTTTATTTAAAACATTCTCACTAATATATTTCCTCACTAACTATACATGACTGCTTCCCCAAAAATATTGTTTTAAACGTTATCATCAATTGATGAAATGTGAAACATTAAATATTTTCTACAAGAAAATGTAAGCACAACACAGAATCCCACTATGTAAATAAAAAGTTGAATACCTATATGCATGTTTTAAATATAATAAAGCATTTTTAATATTGTAAAGTGCAAAATTGAAAAAAAAATGTCTACCTCATTATTAGGCCAGCAAAGCCCCATTGCCAGCTCTAAAGTTAGTATTATTAGACAAATCGCCATTTCCCCACAGCCTCTAAGAAGTATTTGACCACATACTATCTAGAGTTTACTCAATTAAAAATGATTTTAATATACATGCACATAGACATTCTGCTGAGTATGAAGCACCTTTCCATCATCCAAAATGTGGTCATTTATCTCTGACCTTTACCCTTAAGTCTATTCCTGGTGCAAATCATCATTCAAAATCATTTTGAAGTGGAAATTGTCTAACCAGGATTTGAAAAAGTTGGTCACAAGTAACAACACAAATCCACACAGCTGGAAATTCATTCTTTGAATTCTGACAAGAATATCTTTAAAAAACTAACTTCAGTTATGTGAAACTTTATGTTGTGCTGAAACTGTTATACAGGTGCATCCTGGCCCACATTTCTTAGTAATAACATTTAAAGTCATCAGTCACAGCATAGTAAGAGACAAATTTTTCCTACATCTGATTCTTCATTTCCATTAATGGTCAACGAGAACTGTCTCCACAGAGAGAACCAAGGGGGGAAAAAGAAATTTCATAAACTAAACTTGCCAAATGACAATTTCCTGAATTCAATTTCATGTCAACTTACACACATAAACACAAAAATGGTGGAGTGGGAAGTTCTTCAGTAAAAATAGATTTAAAGTTTGAAGGAAAAGCAAACTTTTCTTTAATAGACTATTTATAATGTATTGCCATTTTAAAAGCTGTATGTATTTCTCCTCTCATCATTTTACACTCAATAAACACTCAAAAAGTGATGGTAACTTTTAAAATTAAACATGGAAATTCCTGGATCTATAAAGTTCACTTCCTTAAGTCTTTTAAGTAGGCACAATTTCCCTTATCTGTACAGCCTTATTATGGAAGCTTTGAAAGAGGACCAGGATTAAAGATTAGTAATAAGGACATTAGAACAAAGGAAACACATAGCAAAAGAGCAATAAGAAACAAAATGAAAGCAAAATGGAAGCACGCCTCTACTTCAAACTCTAAGGCAGTTAGAGTAATGACTAGGTAACCTGACAACCACATTTTCAGGAAGTTTGTAAGAATAGTAGAAGTAACAGAATTGAATACATTTTGCAACTGTTTATAATGAATATTCATTGTAAAAGATTCCCTTTATTGACTTCCCTGCCCTGCCTCAGATCCATTGCTTTTGACAGAGTAGAAGACAGCAAAATATATAACAAGCTACTCTAATAGGTGAGGACCATATTATGTGATCTTTCTGCACACTACTCCAGTAAGTTTATTCTAAAAAATCTAATTTTCTATTCTAAGTAGTTTGATGCCTATTTTTTCTAGATAGTCCTATCTATGTACCATTTCATTGCTCATTAATAAAAAATGAACAATCAAGTGATTCCTCTACTCGCCTACTGAAGTCAAGTATCTATAAAGATTTGCAAAGCTGGATGCAATGGTGTTTTAATTCAGCCTATCAATTTTAGTCAATCTCATCTGAAATGTTACAATTTGTAAATAGAAGGTATGCTATAGCTTTAAACATTTCCTCTTTCCTTTTACACTTGAGAAAATCATTAAGAGAACATGTCATGTTAACTAAACATATAAATGATGTTCAGATTTTTTAAACTCTTAAACCAATATTGGTTCGTCTCAACTATGCTGCTCTCACAACTGTTTCTTACTTTTTCTTTAAAGAAAATACATGATGTTCTTGTTATCTCAATATGCTTATGAAAGCAGATAAACTAAAATGTACGTAGAAAAACATGGGAATGAATATTGAAATTGTACAAGCACTTTTTCAAAGACCCTCCTAACTACCAAACTTTGTTTCCTACATTCCATGCTTTCATCAGTGTATTTAATGTATCAGTTATGTGTTATCATGGTACATAAAACATGTTAACTATAAGCAAAAATTGAGGGCTTACTATAACCCGACCGAATTAAAGTCGTTATCTGCAACATTTGCCCTTAACTTTCCACAGACCAAAAAGGCTGTAATCCTCATACTGTAGGTGCAAAATCCAGACTTAGAGTTTAATTCAGAGCTAATAAGACATAGAACTGGGCACTTTAACTTCATAGTCCACATTCCTAATCTGTAAATTTGTTGAGTGCATATAACTACATAGCTTATTAATATGTAAGTAAATCAAAATTTGGAAGTTATGGACAAAATTACTTTTTTTTTCCATTTAGAAAAGTTTTGAACACATTAGTGTACATGGCTCCCACCCATAAATCATATATTGTTTGCAAAAACATAGTTCAAGTAATAACTCTTGGTTCATTTATAGCTCCCAATTGAAAGGAGAAAATTTTTAAATGGGTTGCAGTGACACTTTGATAAATGTCTCCATTAGTGCTAACAAAAGTACATTCAATGACAGAAATGTTCTATAGATCCAGTATTACAGACAGTACTGTCGACTAAGTACTTGAAGCATGGTCACTTTGACTAATTTCTAATGTTCTCTAGCTTTAACAACCAAGTACATTTTAATGCCTTTTTTTTTACTTGCAGGTTTCATTGCTAACTTAAACAAAACAAACATTCTCGTTTCTCTATTTAAACTCTTCTTAGTGCATCCTAATTTTTCAAAATCATCAACATTTGCATTATCAACAAAGTTTCAATAGTTCTATTAGAAACCCTTTATTATTTCAATAGCTAACAGGAACAATGTGAAAACAGTGCTTATGAGGAAAACTAAGCAGAGTTAATCAAACAAGTTTTCAGAACTCCTCATATAAAAATTTCATAATAAAGTGCTTACCTTGAATCTCCACTACTGTTTCTAACACTTTCTTCATCACTGTGTCCATTCATTGTAAATATAAAGAAGTTTTAAAATATAAATCTCCTCAGTTTATATGATGAATATAAATACTGACTGCTTGAGTATCAAAATTCAAGTAATATTCTTCAACATTCAGATTCCTCAGGACTGCTGATTTACCTAAGGAAAATATGTTAAAAGAGTTAGAACATTTCCTACAGAAAAAATATCTTACCTTTTTTAGAACATGCACAAACCCACCTACGGCCAATTAAACAAAAGATAGTAAGGAAAAGGTGATGCATTTTACTTAAAATAGCTAGGGTCCCATTAAGAGTATCTGATCTCTTACTACAATTTGAAGACTGCTACTTAATTTTGACAGAAATTAAAATATTTGTACACTGATAAAATCTATAGGGACTAGATGCAAACTATGTAATATTATTTACATAGATTAATAAAGCAAAGTGTTACTATGAGATAGGCATATATACGATTTAAAAATATAATCTTATGGACTTGGTCAAGCAAATGGGGAAGGGGGTGGGTTGGTATCATCTTTAATCGCGTGCTAATTCATATCACCAAAAACTTCATGTACTCATAGGGGAAAGTTTTGAAAATGCTCCCATGAGAACAGAATGGAAACCATATAATCTTCACAAAAATGTCCAAGTCAAAATAAGCATGCTCCCACACAAACTGATAAGACTTCACAGTACCCATCCAGTTTTGGACATGTACAGATTCAGCGAATTAGAGAAGGGGAAAGATGGTAACAGATGATCAATACAGTAAACATCTGTGTCTTTAAGTAAGGAGGAGTTTGGGTGGAAATAATGGACCACGACACCGCAGTTCCACCTTTCATGATTTCAGCACAACACTCTAGAGCCCCCCCTACAAGTAGGCCATCCACGAATAAACAAAGGAGATCTCTGGCAGGGGAGGGAGAGGAAGAAGCGGGGGATGGAGACGTCAGATCCTTCCCCAGGCAGAAAAGTACCGAGGCAGCCGCGAGTAGAGCGGTCCTCCGACTTCAGCAGAGAAGTCCCTCCTACGATAATTTCTATTCCACTTAAAAAAAAGGAAAGAGGCTGCCACCTAGTCAATTATAGGAAACTCTGCACCAGGAGTAGGATTTTAAATCTCTGGAGACTATGAGCAGTCCAGGAAACTCTGCAAGGACAGGTTCTCTAGAAAGTGATCATCCGAATCAGCATTTATTCCTAATGCTAAGTGTTAACCCCAACCCTATCCAGAGCAATTTACTAGTAATTAGCTCTTTAAAAAAATCGAAGTACTGGTGCTTTTAACCAATTGCCTTTCTGAAAGTCTCTTAAGAAAGTTCACTCTTTTCGCTCGTTCCTTTCCTTTTTTTTCCCTCCCCCCAAAATGGCTTTCCCAGTACACTGGGACTTCCTTTTGCCTTCATCCCCCCTTCTCTAAACCCTTTCTGAAAGCTTTTTCACAATTCTAAATTCTAAAGCTCCGAGCACATGCAGCTTTCTAGCCTCTCACACGTCCCAACAATGACTCCTCCCTAAATCCTTACATCTCTTCTCTGCTACACTGTCTTTTACTAGTTGCTTTGCTACTAAGTTTTCCAAGTGGCACTCGAAAGGGGCTTGGAAACCTCCTTCTTCGCTCCCTGGCCCGTCGCAGCTCCGCTCCCACCAGCCTCCCTCCGGACCCCCCTACTCGCACTCCCTGCCCCATTTGCCTGCTCCCAAGCCTCCCCTCCCGGTCCCTTCCCGCCTCAAACTTCCCGCAGACCCGCCCCGCGCCCTCCAGGGCTCGCCGCA
>NW_022111373.1:48230688-48234649 GCF_000313985.2 Echinops telfairi | reverse complement strand
TTTTTTTTTTTTTAGTTATTAAAATGTGGGGCTCTTATAGCTCTTATAACAACACATTAATTGTATCAAGCACATTTGTACATATATTGCCATCTCTAAACATTCACTTTGTATTGAGCCCTTGGTATCAACTCCTCTTTTTTCTCTTCCCTCTCTGCCCCCCCACCTTATGACACCTTGATAAATTATAAATTATTTTCATATCTTACACCAACCTCTATCTCCCCCCATGGTTTCTGTTGTTCATCCGTTCCCCCTTCCTCCCCACCTTCCCTTTACCTTACTACTACTATACCTAGTAGGTATTGCTACTCCTGATCCTGGATTCTATGTGTCATGAGCTCTTCTCTGTACCTGTGCACATTCTCCAGTCTAGCCTGCAGTGAAAGGCAGGACTGGGGTCATGATAGTGGAGGTGAGGAAACCTCAGGGAACCAGAAGAATATTGTGTGTGCCATTGTATGCTATACTGCGCCCTGGTTGACTCATCCCCTCCTTGTGACCCTTCTGTGAGAGGATATCTTGTTGTCTACAGATGGATTTGGCACCTCTGCTCTGAGCCCCCTCGTTCTCAACAATATGGTTTTTTTGTTTTGGGTCTTCTGATGCGTGTTACCTGATGCCATTGACACCTCATGATCTCACAGACTGGTGTGTTTCTTCTATATGGACTTATTGCTGTTCTGCTAGATGGCTGCTTGTTTAACTTCAAGCCTTTAAGACCCCAGGTGCTCTATCTTGATAGCCAGGCACCATCTGCTTTTCACTTTTGCTTATGGACCTATTTTGTCTTTAGCGATTGTGCTGTGAGGGTGAGCATCACAGAATGCCAGGTTGTTAGAACAAAAGTGTTATTGCATGAGGGAGTGCACACGCCTCTTTTTGAGTTTGCTTTCTTGAGTAAAATTGGTAGGTGATGTAGTTCTAGTTTTTTACTTTTTTTTTTCAACAGAAACCACCTTACTGTTCTCAATTATTTTGTATTCTGACCAGAAGTGGATAAGGTTTCCAATTTACCCACATCAATTCTATTTATCTTTTATGCCCATAAATATCTATTTCAGTTATATAAAAAGGGTTCTCACCTCTACATATTTACTATACCGGGTTTCCCAATTTCTCTCAAGTCCAAAGTGATTATAGTGATTAGGGGACTAAAAGTAAAAGCCTAGTTCCTCAAAAACTGCCCCCCCACACACACACACACACACTTTGTCGCACCACTTTCCAGCTTTATTCCCACTGCTTTTCTTGTTACGGAGAAACTTTTCCTTCCTTGTTTGCCAAGGTTAGAATTTTAAATTGATTTTTCTCAAACTCATATTCCCTCTACCTAAAATCTCCCATCACTTAAAAGTTATTTTTGAACTTGCAAGGCTTCAGCTCCATAAATCCTCTGGCTACACCAAAAGTCTATTGTTTCCATTTATTGGAAACTTAGCACTTTCCCTCCAAGTGTTTCGTTCTTTTGTGTGCCGTGACATGAGTCAGAACCAACCTTATGGCAACTAACAACACTGGCACTTAATTTTCTTTAATATGTTATTTGTCTGTCTGTTGGTAGCTATGACTGAGGTATCCTGTAACTTGTGATTCTGTGCATGGGGAGTCAGACCAATAATTTTATTGACTGATTTTTGAGAAGATGGCGGTTTCTTTCTAGTACACTAGCACCACTGAAACTGTAGAGCAACTTACAACTCTCCACTGACAGGAAACAATGGATGCCGCTCGTGAGGTGCATTGACCTGGAATCCAACCCACAAAACCACAAATGTATCCATCTCTCCACCTACTTTCTATTTGCCTCTGTGTCAGCACTGACAAGTCCCTTTTCATCCTTCTTCTCATTCTTAGGAGCCCTGGTGGTATAATGGGTTATACTCTGTGGGAGAAGTATGGGGCTTTCTATTCCTGTAACAAGTTATAGTCTAGGAAACCCACAGGGATAGCTCTACCCTATCTCTTTGGGTTGACTAGAGAAATTCAGACACTCAAGTGTATAAGAAAGAGCTTTATATCAAAGAGCAATTGTATATTGAGAAAACAGCCAGTCCAGATCAAGTCCATAAGTCCATTATTATCCCATATGTTGGATACTGGTCCATAAATTCCTCTTTAGACTCAAAGCACATGCAATGATGCAGAATGCAGGAAGATCACAGGCCAATGGGTGCAAAGTTTTATGGAACAAGTGGCAGTGGAAACATCTCAACGTTGGAACAGGTTTCCACATGTGTGTCTCCAGCTCTGGGTGTCTCAGCAGCAGGAAAGGCAAGGCAGAGGGAGTGGGTCTAGCCTCCAGTGAGCTATTTATCTCCATTGTGCCTCCAAATGAGCTCATCAAGCTGTGGCCTGATTGACAGGCTAGACTCTTCCCCATCGCTCAAGTTGACAGGAGATTATATAACTGCCACAATGTCCAACAGGGTCACTCTGAATCAGCATGGACTCCATAGCAGAGAGGGTTTTGAGTGAGTGGAAAAGCATGCTTGTTTTTTTGCTGGGTCTGCAGTGTGCATCTGGCTCAGACATCTGGTTCTTTAGACATGAGCCAGTGACCTGCTGTATGGCCGGCTGCTCATTCACCTCTGCATCAGCCCAGCATGGGCACAAGAGAAGTTTTCACTCTTACATGATCTATGAAATTTGCCCACCTCTACAACAGGGAACATGGTGTCGTAGTAGTTACACATTGGGCTGCTAACTGCAAGATCAGCAGTTGAAAATCACCAGCTGCTCTATGGGATGAAGATGAGGCTTTGTGCTCTTGTAAAGATTTACAGTCTCAGAAACCCATATTGGCAGTTCTACTCTGTTCTGTAGGCTCACTATGAGTCAGAATTGACAAAGGTAGTGAGACACTGCTGTTTCTACTGCCACTTTCCATATTCTAGTTATGGTTACTCTCTGCTAACTGAAAGTTGGTGGTTCAAAATCACCCAGAGGCTCCTCAAGAGGAAGATGGGGTAGTCTGTTTCCATAAGAACTGTCTTAGACTGGGTTTTCTAGAGAAACAAAACCAGTAAACTTACATGTATACATATACAGAGAGTGAGAGAGGGTATCATGTAAATGGCTCACACAGTTGTAGAGATATAAACAAAAAGCCCCACTGCCATCAAGTTGATGTTAATTCATAGTAGAAACCCTCATCTATAGATCATATGTCAGACTGAAAACTCATAACGTGCCCATGCCGGGCTGATGCAGAGGTGAATGAGCAGCCGGCCGGCCATACAGCAGGTCACTGGCTCATGTCTAAAGAACTAGATGTCTCTGAGCCAGATGCAGACTGCAGACCCAGCAAAACAAAACCAAGAAAAAACCAAGCGTGCTGTCCACTCCTCAGAACCCTCTCTGCTATGGAGTCCATGCTGATTCGGAGATGACACTTTTGGACAGGATAGAGCTATCGTGGATTTCCCAGACTATAACTTTACAGGGATAGAAAGCCCCCCCAAAAAGAAAAAACAAGGAATAGAAAGCCCCATCTTTTTCCCACAGAGCAACTAATGGTTTTAAACTGCTGACCTGAGGGACCGTGTGTTAGCAGGCAAACATAACCACTAGCCAAAAGGATTCCAGCGCATTTCCACAGCATGAACTTGCCTTGGAAACGGGCCACACCCCAGGGAGACCTCAGCATGGCAATGGCTGCAGTTTAACTGGCAAACCAGTGAGACTCCTGGCCCAGCAAAACCTTAATTATTACAAAGACTGTAGCCATTTTCACCCTGGGGAGCAATTCTCTGTGGCATGGGATTACCATGTTTTGGAAGAAATTCCATGACTTCCAGCAACAGCCATTACCATCTCTCTGGAAGTATGAAAAAGAAAATGCTTGGGGGAACAGACCTAGGTGCAAATAATTATAGGTTTGGTAGTAGGGTGGCAGGTGGACATTGGGCCTCCTCATGCGCACTCCCCTAATACAAGAGCACCTTGCTCAGCTAAACGG
>NW_022111373.1:48224225-48228884 GCF_000313985.2 Echinops telfairi | reverse complement strand
ATGTCATTTTCTCAGAGAGGCCTTCACAACTTAAAAGGCCTTCCTCGGTTATTTTTGAGTTCCCCAATTTATTTACGTTAGCTGATCATGATTTACAGTTACCACTTTTGCTTACTTATGTATTATTTTATCCTCCACTGGAAGCAAGCACCCCGATAAACTGATATGAAACATTTGGTAAAGTTAAACATATGATCAAAGTGAAATTTTCAGGATTTTTAAAAGGGAGACAAATAAAAATTAAAGGGGAAGCATAAAAGTTTTAAAGATGGGAAATAAAATTATACTACTGTGTGACAGTTACATAATCGACTGTCAACTTGAGGGAAGGGGTGGAGTCTAGCCTGTCAATCAGGTCATAGCCAATGAGGCCTCGATGTGGGCATGGCCTTTTCCTGAGGATTCTAGGAAGTCTTTTCTTCGTCCCTGGAGGTGGGACACACACTGCTACACATTCCTGTTGATAAGCCACATGGAGCTACACTGACGGAGCCAGAGCCCTGGAGCTGGAGGAGCCACACCAGTGCTTAGATGCTTCCATCACCACTAGATCTACATGACTTTCTACCCACTGGTCTGTGATCTTCCTACATTTGGCATCATTGCATGGCTGTGTGAATCTAAAGAGGAATTTATGGACTAGTATTGGACATATGAGCTAATATTGGACTTATGGACTTTATCTGGGCTGGGATGTTTTCTTAAGATACAAAATTTCTTTGATATAAAGCTCCTTCTTATACACATATGAGTATCTATGAATTTGTTTCTCTAGTCAACCCAGACAATTTGTCAACTTTTAAAATAATAATGAAATAATTGAACTGGTTTTAATATACCGATACCATTTTATAGACGTGGTAGAGGGAGGTGAAAGTAGTGTGTGAGTGCTCACACCATCATGTCAACTGACACTGTTGATCCAACATTTGTTCACCTTTCCTTCATTGCATAGTAGTTACACAATCTAGTCTTTTTCTTTCCTCCACCATGTCACCCCCACCCCTCCATGTGTTTCATTGGCTGGTCCCTCCCATCCTCACTTCTGAGGAGCATTCTGGCTTACTTTTTCCAAGCCAGGCTTGTTCACTCTTCTGGCAGCCCATGGCACATTCAATGTTCTTCTCCAACATGTGTCATCCAAAGGAATTGATTCTTCTTCGGTCTTTCTTATTCATTGCCCAGTTATCGAATGCATATGAGGCCATTGAAAGTACCATGGCTTGAGTTAGGTCAGTGCACCTTAGTCTTCTAAGTGGTATCTTTGCTTTCTACATTTTAAAGAGCTCTTTTGCAGCAGTTTCGCCCAGTGCAATAAGTCATTTGACTTCCTGACTGCTGCTTCCATGGGTATGGATTGTGGATCCAAGTAAAATGAAATTCTTGTCCATTTCAAACTTTTCTGATTATCATGGTGTTGTTTACTGATGAAGTTGTGAAGATTTGGGGTTTTTTCTGTTGAGATACAGTTCTTACTGGTAGCTATAGTCTTTGATCCTCTCAAGTCCGACAAGTCCTCTTCACTTTCAATTAGTAAAGCGGTGTCATCTGCATAGCCCTGGTTGTTAATGAGTCTCCTGATCCTATGTCATATTCTTCATACAGTGCAGCTTCTCAGATTAACTGCTCAATCTACAGATTGAATACTCATGGCAAAGGCACATAACCCTGACACACACCTCTCTTGATTTTAAACCCACAGTATCCTCTTGGTTCTGTTCTCTGTGTGCAGACTTCTTATAGTACCCCTTGACTGCTTCTTTGTGTACAGGTTCTGCCAGAGCTCAATTAAGTGTTCTGGAATTCCCACTCTTCCCTATGTCATCCATAAAATGTTATCATCCTCACAGTCAAATGCCTTTGCATAATCAAGAAAACAGAAGTAGACATCTTTCTGATATTCTCTGCTTTCAGCCAAGATCTACCTGATAACAGCAATGATATCCCTCATTCCACATCCTCTTCTGAATCCAGCTTGAATTTCTGGTAGTCCCTGGTTGGTGTATACTGCTGTAAGCATTTTCAAATTATCTTCAGCAAAATTTACTTCTGTGTAATATTAATGATGTGGTTTGATAATTTCCTCAATCTTGGAATGAATAACGGACCCTCTCTATTCCATCTGTAAAACACACTGACTGCTGCTAGTGGAATGCTGAATTTCTAAATGCTTGCAGCTGGTCAATTACTCTACCCAGAATGTGATATATTGTTTTAAATTAGATTGTCTGGGGTGGGCTAGGGGTCACTTTACATAGCTTCTACTTGGTCTTCTCACTATAGTAGCTCTTTTCTCAGGGACTAAAGGCTCAATATAGGAGTTACTTAACTTGCAGGTTTGTCCGTGGAAGTTATATGACATGAAGAACTAGGGAAAAGACTACTAGCGGTGTCCATGGCTGATAGCCACTGTGAGCCAGGATTTGTCCAGGCCTTCACTTATTTGCCAGAATCTTGTACGGACCCCGCAATGCATATTTAGTTGCCTGAGACTTTTAACAGATCTGTACCACAGTGTCAGACTTTTCGTCCTCAATCCAGCTATCCCCCTCCTTTATCAAACTATTTCATTTTCAATGAGAACCTCCTTCATTCTATGTAGGATATGGGGCACAAACAGCCTCTGCTGGAAGGTGTTGGTTCAATTACTAAAACTCTCAGAATTAGTACTTGGGAGAATATTCTGATGAAGAGGAATGCCCGGACTGGGGCACAGATGTCAGATGGTTCAAGTGTGGGTGAGAGAGAAAAATATCACCTCTGCATGCAATGCATACAAGGACAATGAAATTGGTTTACTATTTTTGACCAAATACTGCCCCTTAGGAAGTCTTATATTGTGCAGAAAGGGCCAGGAACTTGTGCCATTGAGGGAAATCTAATGGCTTACTGAGTTATATGGTGGGCTCCTTATCGAAAGCTCACCAGTTCAAAACCACCAGCCACTTCATGGGAGAAAGATGGGGCTTTCTACTCTCATAAAAAGTGAGAAGCTTGTGGGGCAATTCTAGCTATCCTGGAAGGTTATTATGTGTAGAAATAGACTCCGTGCCAGGGAGTTTGTTTTCATTTACTTTGGTTTTGTGCCATTGTTGTGCTCAGGCACTGGCTGGAGGCTTCTCAGAATCAGGTTGCTGCAACTGGAATGCTGTGACAGATCTTCAAAAGTGCTGCAATCAGGTATACCTTAACTGTACTCCTTGCATCTGAATGGAAAATTCAAGATTGATGTGAATACCACGTCTCTGTAGCTGCCACACTGAACTACCTGGAGACTCTCCAGAAGGCTCAAGGAGTGGCAGAGATCTTGATCGCAACCATGAGCACAGTAACTAGTGGTCAGTCAGGGGAAGTTATAAATATGGAGGGCTGGTTGAAAAACTTCTGATGAAACAATTCGAACAAAGGGTCTCCCTGATTCCCTATCACTGGACAAAGGCTGAAAACTGATTTGATTGACTCTTACAGTTATGAAATGTGCCTCCATAGGCTATGAGACACAGAAAAGTTTGGGTAACTTACTGAAAAGAGAGACATTATATGAATGTGTATTGTTTCCTTTGGCTGCTCTTAACAAAATGTTACAAATTCATTCTCTCATAGTTCTGGAGGCCAGAAGTATGAAACCTAGTAGCATCGTGTACCCCTGAGGCTCTGCAATAGAACCCATTCTTTGTTTCTTCCAGCTTTGGGTATATGCTGATATTCTTGAATTATAGCCATATCACTCCCATCTTTAACTTCCATAATCACATAATTTGTATTCTCTTCTATACAGATCTTATAAAGATGTAAAGACACTTGTCCCTAGATTTAGGGCCAACCCAGATAATCCTGTATGAACTCATCTTTACAGTCACATCTGCAAATACTCTCTTCCAAATACATGCAGTCCTGGATCCCTAATGATTTCCATTCCTAAATCTGTCTTTAATTCTAATTTGTATGAAAGCCATAACAGGGTCAGTTAATATCTAATGTAAGTCAACTATTTGTAGTCTATAGTACATTTCTATACATTAAAAAACATTTCCAGATACACTAAACATTTTAACATAGTAATACAATAATAATGTTATGATGTTTATTGCAAAATAGGGCCTGCTTGCTATTATGAAACATGGTGTGTACATCAAATTTTTAGGGTAATAGGCTTTGAAGGGGTTAGTTCATAACTATAGTTTGTACATAAGTCTGTGGTTTGTAAACCTCACATTGGTAACCCAAGTACTGCCAGGAAGGCAAAATTCACAAGCTTGGGATTAAGAGAAATGTGTTTGGGGAGGGGGCACCATTCAACCTATTACAAAGGACATCCAGAGTTCCAATTATTCATCCCTATTATCCCTCTCGGCTCCCTGATTATGAGTCCTTTTTCCTGCAGACAGAGAATTCACAAATGCTTCTCTAGGGAACTTGAGCGGTCTCACATAAGATTTCCTCTTCCTATTTCTCTGATGCTCCCTGTGAATGGAAACCAAGTGTTGGATACTACTGGCAACATGTTAATACACAATTCACTATGCATTGAACCCGGAGGAAAAAATAGAAGAATTAGTTCAATCTTAGGACTATTAACTTGGAAATTATTTTTTAGATACAATTTGATTTGTTTTTTTAATCATTTTATTAGGGGCTCATACAACTCTTATCGCAATC
>NW_022111373.1:48220342-48222473 GCF_000313985.2 Echinops telfairi | reverse complement strand
AGAACAAATTAAAACAACAAGAAAGAAAAGCTTGTAGTTAGTTCAAGGATCGTTGGCCTTTGGGAGTGTTTTCCAGTCCAGTCTGTTGGGACAACATGCCCTGGGCCCAAAGTCTGCCTTCAGAATTCCCTGGGGATCTTGCTGCTCCATTCCCTTGCTGTTTGCTGCACTCCCCCAGTGCTTTGCCCCGGTGTGGCGGGATCAGATTGGGCACAATTCCCACACTGTCTCCGGTGCTGGCCCCTGCAGGGCCATGGGTCAGTTTTAGATACAATTTGATTGACACATTGTTGTTTTTAAGTGCGGTTGAATAAGTCCTGATCCTATTTGCAGCAGAGAATGGAAGTACTTGTTAAGGGTCTTCCTCTGTTTTGCTGCCGCTCTACCAAGCATGAGGTCCTTTTCCAGGGACTGTTTGCTCCTAATAACCGAAGTATGTGAGAGAAAGTCTCTCCATTCCTGCCTCTAAGGAGCATTGTGATTGTACTTTTCCAAGACAGATTTGTTCGTTCTTTTGGCAGACCATGGCATGTTCGATATGCTTCTCCAGCACCACAATTCAAATGTGATGGTTCTTCCTCGGTCTTCATTCTTCAATATCCAACTTTCATGTGCATATGAAGCGATTGAAAATACCATGACTTGGGTCAAGTACACCTTAGTCCTCAATGTAACATAGTTCTGAGGATATGGGCACATTCATTTGGTTACATAGCTGTTTCCTGGACACAGAGTTGAGCGAATCCAAAAATATTATCAAGCTCTTTATAGAGCACATCTGTTGACGCTTGATCTATGCCCTGAACTTGGGCTGCTAACCATAAGACAGCAATTTGAAACCACCAGCCACTATGTGGGAGAAAGATGAGTCTTTCTACCCCAATAAAGAGTTCCAGTTTTGGAAACCACAAAGGCAGACCAATAGGGTCTGTCCATAGGGTCACGATGAGTCAGAATCCACTTGCTGGCAGTGCGATTGGTTTGGTATTATATCTTTATGGGTAGAAGTGCCATACAATGGTGTGCTGCTGCAGACCACTTCCAAACTCTGCATTCACTGAAACAAAGTTAGTAGTTTGAGTTTGGCATGATGGGAGAGACTTTACTGCAGAAATCAGCAAATGCTGCAATTCAAGGCCGAGCTATTTCAAAGAGTTGGTTGTCAAACATTTACATGCAGCATTTATCACTGCCTGGTAAGTGACCTGGAAAAGTTAGTTTCTACAGAAAAAATTTACCTACTCTAGGGTCTCTGCACCACCCATAATACCCCAACTTCATTTTGGTGATACCTAGTGATATAGTAAGTTATATTTTGGACTGCTAACTTCAAGCTCAGCAGTTCTAAACACCAGCCACTTCTAAGGAGAAAGATGAGGCTTTCTACATTCATGAAATATTTACAGCCTCAGAAACAAACCCACAGGAGCAGTTCTGCTCTGTCCTATAAAATCACTACAAGTAAGAATCAATATGGGTTTTCTAGGCTTTGGGTTTCCTAGCCCAACACCTAACCTGCAGTGTCACGAGGTATGACTTAGGGCATTTTAAGGTGGAAAGACTTCAACTGATCAGGAAAATAAATAGTCCAAGATCTCAGAAGAATAAAAACATCCCATAGAACTTAACTAATGACCTTTAAGTTCAGTAAAACATTTGAAACAAACTTTACCTAATTAGTATTCTATATGTGTAACAAACTCTGTCTCATCATTTTGAAAGCCAATAAATATTTACTGAAAGCCCAGTATATATGCATCGGTAACTATAATAGAATTACCAGGGACTTACATATTTATTCATATCATCAGTTACTCAATAAAAGGACAGAGACACTTGAAGTGTTTGGGGGCCCAATAGCAACTACTGATTAAAGATCACTTAACAACTAGAAAATAGAGATGTGAAGTTTCATGTTCTTTGATAAAAATTCATTTTAGGACTGTAGGGCTTACAACATCTTGAGCTATGGTGTCCCCTCTGTGGAGCATACCATGACAGAAGACAATACTGGGAACACACTGGTGGGGAGTGAGTCCAGCCTGAGCCCCCCACAGTGGAGTGATCCAAGAAGGGAACATACATAAACAGATGAGCAATGGGAGCAACGCAAAGCCACAAAATGCCCGAG
>NW_022111373.1:48211248-48212343 GCF_000313985.2 Echinops telfairi | reverse complement strand
AAAGTAAATGTTTAGAAAATGATGATGACAACATATATACAAATATGTTTGATAAAATTGATGTATGGAATGTTATAAGAGCTGTGAGAGCCCCCAATAAAATGAATTTTAAAGATTCATATTAGGAAAGTTTTTTTACTGAACTGAAATGCACACACATAGAAATGTACTTTCATTTACACCACTGACAGCTGAAGCTCCACATTTATGAAGTATGTGAATGGAGAAGGCTCAGTTGGTTTTCCAAATGGCCATGCCATGAGATTAAGCACTTATTTTGCAAATTAAGCAGAGAATTCAAAACTCTTACAATCACTCAATCAAGTATATGCTTTCAATGGCTACCTTTAATTTCTTGAAGAGAAGGCAATTTCAAGACCAAAACAAAGTTATCTCTAAAGCCAGTGAAAGATAATGTAAACAATGTGACGAGATATAGCTTTTTATTATCAATATTAATATGTTATGTTAGTGAACATTTGATCATATAAATTAAGCAAGGCATCTTTATTAGTTCTTTTAGTGTAATTTGACTTTTCAAACTTAAAACGTGGGTAAAATTTGACTTTTAAAGCTTGATATTACTTTACTTCTTAATTTATAATAATTTATCATTTCCAATTCAGATGAATGCTATAGAAACTAGTTAAAACTTCACAGCATACAGAAAACCTAACTCAAAATGGATCAAAAACCTAAATTTTAAAGCGAAAACTATAAAGGTCTTGGAAAGAAACAGAGCCAACAAAGTGAGGCCTACTTTTTTTTTTTTCAATTATCAAGCACCACTACTAATGAACAAACAGTAGAATGCAAATTCAATAACTGGACCCTCCTAAAAAGTATTACTGTGCAAATCAAAAGATCTAGCAAAAGGAGTGAAAAAGATATCACAGACTGGGAAAAAGTCTTTGGAAACAATTTATTTAATAATGGTCTAATCTCTGAAATATATAGAAAGCTTAAAAAACTCGACAATAAAAGGACAAATAATCAAATTTTTAAATGGACAAAGGACATTGTGTTAGTCTGGGTAGACTAGGGAAACAAAATCCGTATTTCATAAGAGAGAGTTTTATATAAAGGGTAAGTGTG
>NW_022111373.1:48208026-48210385 GCF_000313985.2 Echinops telfairi | reverse complement strand
TAAATAACCTCAGCTACAGCAGGATAGGAAAGTGGTGTATCTTCCTTTCAATACGATAGTTATAAATCAGTCTTTGGATCAAGGTGCAGTTGCCACCTTTCAGGCATATTGCCTATGGGCTACCTTTGTTCAGACATTAGCTTCAAACACTAGAGGGATGGTAATCCTCTGACATTCCTGGGAGAATTATAATATTCTTCAGTGTATACAGGACAGTGCACCTTACTGCAAGGAGGTTTCAGGAAATGATCAGAATAACATGAAAGAAGACTGTCGTGGGAATTCATCCATATGTCAGAAAAGTTGAAATTAAGGGGAATTGGTAAATCTGAACTTAAAAGATTTTGAAGAGGAAGGAAAACATTAATGAGGAAAAGAAAGAAAAGAAGCTGTCAATATTTTATAGTGAAGGAATTAGCCATTCTTTTCTTAAACCAAACCAGGGGCTTCAGTTACTTGCCAACGTGGATTCCAATGCTGATTGCTTTGCTAAAGTTGCTAGGCAAATTTGGGATGGTACTTCAAAATATTAAAAAAATGTGGGGGTGGTGCGGTGCAGGGGGAGGATCAAGCAAACAGTGTTCACTATTTTTATGACTATAAATGTCATCCCCATTCTCCTAGATAATCCAGATGACCCTGAATGTACAAGTAAAGTTATTAATACAACTGACAAAATACCACTCTTGTCCAATTCTTTTTCACCGTGGGAGTAAATTTTTATGATGTATGTATTTTATCTAGGCATTTTTATACACAGGCACCTATATATGTGTGTCTATATGTAAATAGACTATGTATATAAGGGAGCCTATTGCTCAAGGATTTAAGCATTGGGCTGCTAGCAGAAAAGTTTGCACCTGCCAGTCTCTCTGCGGGAGAAAGTGAGCCCCACTGCCTCCGTCAAGGGTTACCTTCTCGGCACTCCTGTGGAGCAGTTCCGCGGGGACCTGTAGAGCTGATGTAAGTTGGCATGAATCTGAAGGCAGTGGGCTTGGTTTCCTTTTCTGTGTATGTATCAAAATAAATCTCTAAGTTTATTTTAATGTTTCCAACCTACAAAGATAAATAAAGGTTGCATTTACAGAGATATTGATAATATGGGCAATAAGAATGAAAACTTTAAAAAACAATATGGCATTCAACTTAGAAGCAGGGGTGTGTCTGGGTTGGTGAGAGGAAGCAGACTACACTAACATCACCATAGCGCGCGACCCCAGGGTCCCTGTGTGGAGCATTGCCTGGCCCACACTCTCCTCCAGCATTTCTCAGGACTGGCGTTAGGAATGCTGCTTGGTTTCGGTATCCAGAGGGGGGCTTATCACCCCGCTTCATAGGACTCTCCTCCTCCATCCTGTTGAAATGCAGCCAGGGTTAGAAGGTGATGTGTGTGCAGGCTGGGGGTCTGCTGAGTTCCTGAGCTGGGCCGGGCAGCACGGTCAGTCAGTCCCTGAGCAGCGATCATTGTTGGTATGGCCTGCATACTGACCAAGGTCCCCAGGGCAGGAAGCAGCACAGCTGAACCACCAGCCGCTTCAGTAGGATGTGACTGTCCTGGCAGCCAGCCACCACCTTCTTTCTGCAGAGCTCGTGCCACCATTTCACTTCAACCACAAGAAACAATATAAATGTAAACACAGTAGGTCCTTAAATGACACAGGCTTGGATTTCATAGGTCCATGTACACATGGACTGTTCCCAACTATATTGGAAAGTTGTTTGGATATTTGGCAAACTTTGGAAAACCTCAGAGCTGAATGTCATAGCCTAGATAAACCAATAACCAAACTCACTGCCCTCCAATAGATTCTGACTCATAGCGAGCTGATAGGACAGGGTAGAGCTGCCCCTGTGTGTTTCTGAGACTGAACACCTTATGGGAGTAGAAAGTCTTGTCTTTCTTCTTGCAGCCTAGAGATATCAAGGAAATCTAATAAAAAGATAAGTGTGTTATGAATGCATAAAATATATGCACCTATTCTATTTTATTATTTGCCAGCATACACAACAGTACTGTAACAAGCTATAATTTATCAAAATGTATGAACACACAGACAGTACATGGTTCCATTTGCAAACAAAAACAAAACAGATCTCACTGCTATCAGTTGATTCCAATGCATAGCACCCCGATAGAATAGACCAACACTGCCTGCTTTGGGTTTCTAAAACTAAACCTTTATGCAGACAGAGAGCCTCAGCTTTCTCTGTAGTGCAGCCAGGGGATTACAGCTGCTGGCCCTGTAGTTAGCAGCTCTACTTGAAGCCCACTAGCAGGGAGAAATATAAACAAATGTAAAAATGCAGTATTGGGCTGGATGAACAATCTGGAGGAGAAAACAACGGGATTGACAGTTCC
>NW_022111373.1:48202719-48206570 GCF_000313985.2 Echinops telfairi | reverse complement strand
AGCCCCTAATAAAATGTTAAAAAAAAAAGCAGTATTGAATCAGGATTGCATAAAATGGACTGTAGTGCATACTACTCTGTAATCAATTTGTAGCCATCTCCTGTTTCTATTGCAGTGAGCTCAAGTGTTAGGAGTATCCTCTTAAACACCTACCCCGTTTCACCGAAAATATGACAGTGTCTTTTATTAATTTTTGCTCCCAAAGATGCGCTGGTTCTTATTTTCAGGAGATGTCTTATTTTTCCATGAAGAAGAATAAGGTGCACATTTATTCTTTATTGTTTTATTAAAAGAGACCTCGTACTTCCTGTCTGCTCTGGCTGCGCTGCGGCCAACAGTGAGCTGCGCAGCGGCACCCGCTGCTACAGTCCAGAGCCCAGAGTTACGGTAGCTTCTAGGGGGTCTTATTTTCAGGGAGGTCTTATTTTCGGGGGGATGCCGTATATTTCAGGGAGAGACAAAACTGTAAGTAGGTCTTATTTTCAGGGGATGCCCTACTTTCGGGGAAACAGGGATGTGACACTAACCTTCCCTCGTGCACTAGCATGCCACCTCTCTAGTACATTGCATAATCACAGTAAAACGTGTTATGTGGTTATTATGCATTTTTCATTGTGTATCCTACCAAACCAAGAATCCAAACTCATTGCCATCAAGTCAATACCGACTCATAGCCACCCTCTATGACAGAATAGAACTCCCCCTGTAAGTTTGGGAGACTTTGTTTATGCGAGTAGAAAGCCCGGTCTGTCTCTTGCCGAGCTGTTGGTGGTTTTTAACTGGAAGCTCAGTGAGTAACCACTACGCCAATGCACTGTAAAACTTGAATCATACCATGGAACCTGTATAAGGTGCTGTTGGTAATTCTGGAGCCCTGATGGCACAGGGGTGACACTTTGGGCTGCTATCTGCAATGTCAGCGGTCTGAAACCAGCAGCTTCACGGGAGAAAGACAAGGCTTTCTACTCCCATGGAGCTGGTGCTTTCAGAGGGCTGACAGTGTCGTGGGAAACTCGTGCGGGCCGTTGTGAGCTGTCCTATAAGGTCACTGTGAGCAGGCATCAACTTGAAGGAAGGAGGGTTTTTGTTGTTTTGTTTTAAGTGATGTTGGAAATGCTCCCAAGGAGCAGAGAAAAGTTATGACACTTTACAAGAAAGGTTTAACTGCGGGATATGTGACGTAGATTAGAGGCTGCAGCAGCAGCTGCCTGCTCTTTCAAGATAAAAGGATCCAACATAAAGACCGTTATGAACAAAACGGAAAGGAAATTTGTGAGCCCTCTCTGCAACTGTGCAAACAGACCTGAAAACCTTGTACTGGTAGTGAAATATCATTTTATCTCATATTGATAATGAAGCTTTCATGTTTGTGCCGCATTACTGTGAGAGAGGTATTCCTATAGCCTTTAATGTGATTTTTTAAAAGTCATTAAGAGACAAGTAAAGAAAAAGGAATGTGCTCTGTCTCATACAATACTCTCTGCTTTTATTATCTAGGTTTTATTACAATGTCCACACAGCACTCACAAACAATATTCACGATTCAAGGGCATATTAAGAAGGTTGTACAAGGCACGTGAAAATTATGCAACTCAGGATACAGTTGTGCACTCAGAAAGTTCTTCAAGGCTGCTAATAATTACTCAAAGGGAGCCTCTGTTGTAAGCCTCCACCCAAAGGTACTCAGTTGGGTCAGGGAACCCAGCTCCCTGAAGTAAGTGCCTAGAGGCACCCGCTCCAGCCACATCTCAACCCCAAAGCACTCAGCTTCAGCTCTATGGGTCAGCAAGCCCAGCAACTTCTATGTAGTGCCCAAAGACACCCACTCCAAGGGCACCCTCCTTTCCAAAAGCACTCAGCGCTGCTTGCTCTGTGGACAGGGGAATCTACTGCTCTAGCTCCTGGCTCTGTAGCTGCCGCTGCACATCTTCCACTCCTCTGACGCCGCACCTGTCTTCTGAATCAAGGAGGTTCACTGTGCAGGGAGGGATCTCAAGTCCTCTGGACTTGCTTTACTCCTGCCTCTTGCTAGTGGTGAGATTTCCCCCTCCTACTTCCTAAGGCTTGTTTATACTCACAGTGGGTTGGAAATAACAATGAATCATGTTCACATTTATTCACAGGTAAGCCCTATTAGGGTCTCTCCCCACCTTTTTACTAGACCTATGCAGAAAAAGATCATTTCACGGCAGTTACAGAGACTTTAGCTAGAAAAGGCACATTAAATAATTCACTGCACTTGCAGTTTAATTTCAAAATATACCTAGACCACCCACTTTGACTCAATTACATGGTTACCACCATTTTCTGGGCTATCATAATTTCTTGCATGGATGACTGAAGTTACCAACTCAATTGGACTATCATATTCCACCATGGCGACTCAGCTAGTTTATTCTCCACAGAGCAACCTGATTTACCTTCTAACGCACAGTCAAGATCATGTCACTCCTCTGCTCAAACTCTCCTACAGGTCAGCCAGAGTCCTTACATTCCAATAGCTTTCCCAGCAGCTCTCCATGTTTCATGGTTGCATAATCTCTCTGGAATCATCAACCACTTCCGCCCAATCTGATCAATCTGGTTTAATTTCTACTTCTTGACTCTGCCAGTCATGTTCCTAGCTTGGAAGATGAGTGGTTATCTTTCCTTGAACTCCCTACCTTCAAATACCCACCTGGCTCACTTCATCACCTCCTCACGTGTTTGCTCAAGTCTAACTTATTGATGAAGCCTACCTTGACCTCTCTTCAAAAACTGCACATGCACAGTAGGATTCCATATTCCACTATCATTTCCCCTTTTCTCAGAGCACTTCATTCCTTTAAAAATAAGAAGTCTGTGTGTTTATGTTTCTTGTCTTCCTAGAAGTTAAGTTCATTAATCAGGAACTCCAAGAAAAAGTGTACACGAAAAGTCGTGTTCCTAGGATCATGCCACAGGCTGCTGTTATTGCTAGTGCAACCCCTAGAGTTGTTTCCCTCCCTTAACAAGCTGCTGTACCACAGAAAGTCGTACTGCCTGCTCCTGTCAATGTGTCCATTCATCTCATTGAGAGTCTTCCCCCTTCTTGATGACCCTCTATTTTAGGAAGCCTGATGGTATTTAGGGACTAATCCCTTCTGATAATGTGCCTAAAGTACATGAGAGAAAGTCTCACCATCCTAAGTGCCCTCTTCTGGAATAAGCAAGTCATTTATTAATAAGAAAGAGAAGTGAGTACCAGGATTTAAGACAAGAAGGGACAAGCTAACTCTAATGTTTTGTGTACATACAGTTATCAAGAATGCAAAAGAAGTCACACAGAAATTATATTTCTCTAAAGTGATACTGAGTATACCTGCCTCTTCTGCCTCACCTTCCATCACCTCCACTTTTTTTGGTCTCTGCTACCTTAAGCCAGAAAGACTAGCTTCTCCTCTTTTTCCTCATCCTCAGCGTATTCAACGTGAAGCTAATTCATCTTGTAAACAGATAATGTAAACTTACAGTATCAATAAATATAGTATAGGACTACAATTGTATTTCTCTTTCTTGTGGTTTTCTTAATATAATTTCCTTTTCTCTTATATATACAAAGTATGTGTTAATTAATTATGTTATTGATAAGGTGTCTTGTCAAATGTAAGCTATTAGTAGTTTAATTTTAGGGAATCAAAAGTTATACTCTAATTTTTTAAAATCATTTTACTGGGGGCTCATACAACTCATCACAATCCATACATCCATCCATTGTGTCAAGCACATTTGTACATTTGTTGCCATCATCATTCTCAAAATATTTTATTTCTACTTGAGCCCTTGGTACCAATTCCTCATTTTTCCCCTCCCTCCTTCACCCTCGCTCCCTC
>NW_022111373.1:48198775-48200213 GCF_000313985.2 Echinops telfairi | reverse complement strand
AAAAAAAAAAAGTTTGTAGGCAGGCTTACTAACACCCTGCAGTATGCAGATGACACAACCTTGTTAGCTGAAAGTGAGGAGGACCTGGAGCACTTACTGATGCAGATCAAGATCCGCAGCCTTCAATGTGGATTACAACGCTGTGTAAAAAGGCCCAGATCCTCCCAACAGGTCACATCACGAAGGATGTCGTGTTGTTTGGATCCACAACCAGTGCTCACGAGGCAGCAGCCGAGAGCTCAGAGGTGCACTGCATTATGAGTTGAACTGACTCAATGGCACCTCATAACAGCAGCAGCAGCAGCAACATGCGAGTGTGTAATATATGGAGTGTAAACTCACATGGATTCAAGTTGTAATATGCTGCCTCCTTTCTGAGTATGAATATAATTATTTGTTGGGGAGGGAATCTTATAAATTAGTAGCAAAACCCTTTGCATTTGGTTTGATTCTTAACTTTAATATGTAATCATCAGGAGAGGGCAGTCATAGACTACAGTCAAAGAATTCTGTTAACATATTAGAGGCAAAATACTCCAATCCTGCTTTAAAGATACTCCAATCATGCTTTAAAGACTTAAACGTAAGAATGTAAACTGTAAAACTCTTAAAGGGCAACATAATAGTTCTGTTTTGGAAAATTTTTTTAAAAATAGAGTCTCAGAAATGACACTGAAAGCATAAGCAGCAAAGCAGAAGTACATGAATTCGATTTAATTTCAAAATTGAAAACCTTTGTTCTTCAAGAAATGATCAGACAACCTAAAAATTTGAGAACTGTGCGTTGGAGGGATACATCTGGTAAATATTTAATTTCCAGAATATATAATGAACTCTTACAATATAAGGACTGACAAGCAACCCAATTTTAGAAATGGTCAAAGCACTAGACCAGACATGCCACTCAAAGAAGACATAACAATGGTCCACAGGCACATGAAGCGGTGTTTAGCATTGCCGGTCAATGTTGTTGTTACATGCCATTGTCATTAGAGAAATGCAAGTAAAGATCACCCTGTGCTGTCAGTCCATCCACGCGACAATGGCTAAGATCAACAAAACAGAAAGCACTAGGTGTTAGAGAGAATGTGGACAAATCAGGACCATCACCCACTGCTGGTGAGACTGCAAGAGGATACAAGTGCTTCGCCACCAGGGTACCTTTGGGATGGAATGCTGACCTCAGTATATACTCATGCTCACCTGGCTGAACTAGTTTGTTAGAAAAGGAGAGAATCTGTATGCACTAATATCTCTTCTTTAGGGAGCTGCCTTTTTGGGGTAGTGAGATACCCAACTGGGGTATCTGACTGCTATACCTTGTTTTTTTCACCTGTGTATAGTTAAAAAGGTTTGTCAGGGTTTGGTAGACGCAGGGATGGGGTGAAGCAGGGCGTGTCGGGGTTTGTTAAAGGCAGCTTTGACTAACTGGGGAAAG
>NW_022111373.1:48195117-48198361 GCF_000313985.2 Echinops telfairi | reverse complement strand
CTTCTGCTGCATTGTATAAAGGCTGCTGTGACCATCTGGGGGAGTTTGATGGTTTAGTTATAAGGGAGAAATTGGGGACTTAATGTATAATAGTGCTTATTTAAACTCTGAGTGGTGGGGGTGGGGCACCGGCTTAAACTGATAGCAGGGGAATGAGATCAGTGTGTCTTGGAGGGAGAGAGAAGTTAAGGGAGTTGGGCTGTGTCTGCTATAGATCTGTTTTAGGAGGGCTGCAGGTAAAGGCAAATTGCATGCTGACAAGCTGGGTTAAGGGGGGCGGTGGAAAAGGTATAGTGGAAGGGAGAATGTGGGACAAAAGAGCATAAGGGTTGGGTATTACCGGGTGTGTGGGGACAACAGCTTCGTTAATGAGGCACACGTCCTGGACCAAGCAATAAGTACCATTTGTTTTTTTATTGGCAAGATTAGAGTGTTGCAGGGTGAGTGGGTAAGAGTAATGAGGCTGTTTGAAAGGAGACATTGTATGATGTATTAACATTGGGAACCAATGAGGTCTGTAGGGCCAGTTTTCCCAGGTTGAGTGAAAGAAGGGGAAGGAGCAGAGGTGCTGTGAGACCAAAAGTAAGGTGGAAGGAGATTTCTAACTAATTTAAAATGTCTCTTCCCAACAGAGGGACCGGGCACAAAGGGATTCTAAGGAGGAATGAGTAAAGGGCTAGTACACCTGGGGCAGGTTGGCTTGCCATAAATATCCATGACCGATTGAGGAAGGACTGCTTAGCCCTGAAAATGAGGGCAGCTCAGAAAAGATAGCTTATGTGTAAGAAGGAAATTTACTTACCCAATACCTTGAGCAATACCCCAGGCTTGGCAAGGGTGACGAGGGTCCAGTCAGGGTCTTCTCAGACTTTGGCCAATCCCAGCAGGGCTAACGGTGGGTCAGGAAGTGGAAGGACAGTCCCCCCACGTGGAGATGCAAAGGGCCTGTCGCTTTTCCAAGGACAGTCGGACTTCCAGTGTCGCTTTGACTGCACGCCAGGTAGGGTTTGTTGGTGCTTTAGGCCTGGGGCACTTCTGTGACCAGTGCCCTTCTCTGCACTTGAAGCAGGCACCAGGTGATGGTTGTTGTTCCCCTACACCCTTGCCCCATGCTGCCCTTCTGGGACCTCGGGGGAAAAGCTCCTGGAGCTTTCTGACCCCCTCCCTCCTGCCAGGCTCAGGGTGGTGACCCGACCCATGGATTTGTGCTCTGCTTCCCTATGTGGGAGAGGTCTGTCAGAGGCTGCTTGGGGTGTTGGTTATGTGGAGGCTGAGCAGGGAGGGAGCTGGGAAGGGGAGAGTGAGACTACAGGGAGTCTGAGGGGTCTGGCTTGGGGAGGGGGCAGGTGTCGGAGGCACAGTGCCTCAGCCTTTGGCAGTTGAGGGGGTAGCGGAGGAGGTCATGGTGAGGGCTACCCAGAATATGGAGGAGGCCTTACTGGGGGCGTAGATAAGGAGTCAGGGGGTCCTGAGAAAGATGGAAGGGGAGTACTGTCAGGGGCCTGATTAAGAGTTTTTGGCTAAGAGACCTTAAGCAGGGTAACAGGTAGTAGAGAGGGACGGAGCGAAGAAAGAAAATGACCTGAACATATAGGACTTCTGATTATTTATGAGTTTGTTGACAAAAATTGTTGAGGTTGCAGGGAACGTTAAAATTGAAAGTGCTATTTTCTGGCTAGTGTAACTCATTGACCAATTGGTATTGAGCCTAAACTTGGTTACAGAAAAAGACCAGACATTTAGGGCAGAGATCAGGAGCCAAACCCAATTCAGTAAGGTAAGCAGTAGGCACCCTAAAGGACTGTCCTTAGGGGGTTGGGACAGAAAACTTCCCATTGTGTCTCAAACTGCAGGGGGTACGGACAGAGGAGAAGGGTGTCCCCTGGTCCCCGTTAGCACCCGTCAGTCAGGAAGTGTCTCAGTAACCCTGAGAGGTGTCCCGATCAGAGCTAGGGGCCCAGTGGGAGAGTCCTGGACAATCCAGAACAGGAAGGTTCCCTGGCGCAGGCCTGTGGCTTTAACCGGCAGACAGGGACCTCGGATGAGAGACAGACACAATGGAAGCTGAGGAGGGGGAGGGGGGCCTTGCTTTATGGCCAGTAAAATGGAGTTTAGTTAGGCCTTTGTTCAGGGTGAGAGTAAGTGGAAGCAGAAAATTTTAGAGAAAGCATTGCAGAGCCACAGATGCAAAACACACAAACAGGTAGAAAAGGCTCAGACACACATTCTGTGTTCCAGTCCAGGCAGAAGGTGCAGCGACTGCTCACCTAGGGCTAGGAGTCCTGTTATCAGCAGGAATCCCAGGAGGTAAGCACAGAGACAAAAGGCTGGAGGCCACATGAGAGAAGGTAGACACAGAGAAAAGATGGACACAAGAAACTAGCCTTATCATTTCACCCCTTTTGGGGAAAGGCAGTTATTTCCAGCTCCTCTTGGGACTAGGGTTGCAGAATAAACCCCTGCAGTGGAGCCACGTTCAGCTTCCTAGCATACTTGCTTTTCAGTGCTTTTAGCTAGTTAGCCTCCCATGGACCCTATGTTCCCGTATGAGTTTGCTGGTCCTTGGTGTCCAGAGCGACAAACAAGACAGAATAAACATACACAGAGAGATACTGACCAGAAGTCGCTCGTTCAGAGAGGCTCTGGAGGTTTGAGAAGAGAGGAGGGGTGGGCTGCGTCCCAGCTAAAGCAGGGCGGGGACAGCACAGAGCCCCTGTCCCTACCTCTCATAGGTTTCGGCACCAAATGTAAAGTGGAACTGAGGAACAGGGAGGAAGACGGACATAACTGACAGGATAAGGGAGAGCAGAAACAGCAATAGCTTTATTAGGGGTGAGCTCCCAGATGAGATTCCGTGACCTAGGCCAACAGGTCAGGGAAGTCGTGCTCAGCCGCTGGGGGCAAGGGCTTTTAAAGGGGTGGTGAGGAACGTATGGCAATTATGGCAATCAGCATACGGGGTCTGGAAACTCTGAGAATTGCTTGTCAACTCCTCGTGGCTTTCTTTGAACCCAGAACATCTGGTTTCACTGGTTATCTTATCTGGCATGGACTGCTGCTGACCTTTGGGATGTGCAGGGAAGCACATGCAGAGAAGCATGTGTAGGGCCTGGACCTGCTTCAGCTTAGTCCAAACGGGGGCTGCCTAGTTGAGACCCGGTCCAAACACACATATGCTGCCATCATCATTTTCAAAGCATTCAGTTCCCACTTGAGCCCCTGATATCAGCTCCCCTTTTCTTCC
>NW_022111373.1:48192687-48193806 GCF_000313985.2 Echinops telfairi | reverse complement strand
ATAACAACGACAACAACAACAAAAAGAAAGCCACTGACAGAAATGGAAAAGCCTGTAAAAATAGTTCAAGGTCTGTTTGTTGGCCTTCATGAGTGGGTGCCACACTTTGTCTCTAGTCTATTTTTTGTATTCCCCAGGTATTTCATCACTTTATTCCTCTTGCTGCTCTGTTGCATGCCTTTAGTGTAACACCCCAGCGTGATGGGGTCAGGTTGTGCACTGTGTCTCCAGTGTTGTTCACCGCAGTGCTATGGTTTAGTGAGGGACATCGAGTCTTGTGGTGGGGCTGCCCTTATGGTTCTCTCTGTGCATTCTCTGCTCTGAGCAGGAATATCATCCTTGGGGTTGGTGGGCCAGGATGTGCTCCCCTTCCTTTCTGTCCCTTTTCATTTCTCCCATGTGCTCTAATCAGACACATCCCTCTATACATCCTCAGACACGTCTAAGCTATAGCCCTGGTGCTGTCCTCTGAACGGCATTTTTCTGTGTGTATGTGTGTGTGTCTGGGGGGTGAGGGAGTCAACACAGTTGGGATGGGGGCTGGCCCTGAAGACCTCTTTATTGGTCCCCTGGTACATGACTGTATGTTGTATTCATGTCTTGGTGCGTCGGGTTGAAGCCTCGTCTCTCTCCCTCCCTTGTGGAAATATAAACAATACAGGGTAAGTTAGTGCCCTGTTACCCCCCCCCCTCATGTCTTTTCCCCCCCTTTCTGTCCCCCTCCTATTAAGTTGGCTGCCATATGTATGCCTGGAGTGGGTTTGGTCCCTGCCATAGTTGCTGGACATGACCCCAGGGATGCATGTATACATCAGCTTTTCCCCTATGTCCCATTTTTTTAAAGCACATGTCAGGGGACCCATGTTTTACTTGTCCTTTTGTGCATGACTTACTTCACTTAGCATGATTTCCTCCAGTTCTTCCTATACAGCAATGTGCTTCATGCATTCATCGCTGCCTTTTAGGGATGCCTAGTACCCCATTGTATGTATGTACCACAGTTTTTTGATCCATTCATCTGTTTTTTTTTAAATTTGTTTTATTAGGAGCTCATAAAACTCTTATCACAATCCATACATACATCAATTGTGTAAAGCACATTTGTACATTCATTGCCCT
>NW_022111373.1:48182477-48191341 GCF_000313985.2 Echinops telfairi | reverse complement strand
ACAAAACAAAACACAACAAGAAAGAAAAGCTTGTAGTAAGTTCAAGGACTGTTTGTTGGCCTTTAGAAGTGTCTCCCAGTCCAGTCTGTTGGGGTACCGTGCCCTGGCCTCAAAGTTCACCTTCAGCATTCCCTGGGGACCTCGCCGCTCCATTCCATTCCTGTTTTGTTGCACCCCCTTAGTGTCTTGCCTCGATGTGGCGGAATCAGATTGGGCACAATTCCCACACTGTGTCTCCAGTTTTGTCCACTGTAGGGCTACGGGTCATGTCTCATAGTGGGGCCGGCCATGTGGTTCTCTCTGCTCTAATCGGGAACATTGTCCTCATAGCCAGGTGGGCCAGGATGTGCTCCACTCTCTCCTCCTCCCCCTTCATTTGCACCAGTGTGCTCTGATCAGATGTGTTCCTCTCCCAGAGCTGCAGATTCAATGCCATCCTTTGAAATAAATTCTTCTGGGGGGAGGGGCAGGTGTCCACGTAGTAACTGGGATTGGGGCTGGCCCCAAAGACCTCTCCAGTGGTTCCCTACTCCACGCTGGCATGTTGCATTCACAGCTTGGAGCACTGGGTTGAAATCTGGTCCCTCTTTCCCTGTGGATATATAAACAATACCCTCCCCTTGGGTGGGTTAGTACCCTGTGACCCCAATCCATTTGTCTGTTGATGGAAATTTGGATTGTTTCCAACTTCTTGTGATTGTGAACTGTGCCTCAATGAACATTGGAGCACAGATGTCTGGCCCTGATTTGTTTCTAGCCTCTTCTGGGTATAAGCCCAGTAGGGGAATTGCTGGGTCGTATGGTAGCTCAATCCCAGTCTGTTTTAGATATTGCCATATCAATTTCTATAATGGCTGTACATACCTACAGATTCACCATCAGTGGATGAGAGTTCCTTTCTCCCCATAGCCCCTCCAACACTTGGTACTTTCTTTGTGATGGCCAATGTCAGAGAACAGTGTGTGGCTGAAAATGTTGTTTGCTGCTCAGGAAAAATGCCACAGAAACTGTTGTGATGTTGAACACAGCTCGCAAGGACAGAACTATGGGGAAAACTCAAATATACAAGTGGTTTTCTGATTTCAAAATGGTGAAATGTTGATTGATGGCTACCCTTGTTCTGGACGTCTGTCAACTTCCAGAAACGTTTAAAATGTCAACAAAATCTGCACACTTGTGCTTAAAGATCGAGCACAGACCACTGAAGAGATGGGGAGGTTTCCTGGACTATCTTGGAGTTCGGTTTATCAAATTTTAATGGAATATTTGGGAATGAGAAGGGTCACTGTGAAATTTGTGACCAGGAAAAAGAGTGTCTAGTGGGAACATGCCGTGCTTTGAAAGAACAGCTCCGAAGCGACCCAGCCTTTTCCCCAAGGTCATTACTGGTGAGGAGACAAGGTGCTATTCTTACGACCCTAGAAGCAAACATCAGTCAAGCCCATGGAAAACGTCATCGTCACTTTGACCACAAAAAGCTCGTCAAGTGAAATAAAAGATCAAGATGATGCTCATTTGTTTTTTTGATGTGAGGGGCATAGTGCATTAGGAAAGCTGTTTGTTGATGTAGAAGAGGTGAAAAACAAAAAATGAGGGAGGTGCTGTTACCCATCGAAACAGATGAGTTTGAAAAAATGTTTCCAAGCATGTAATTGCAGATTTGTCAAATGTATTAAATGTAATGGAGAGTATTTTGAAGGTGATAAGGTTGTTTTGTAAAAATAAATTGGAGTACATACATAGCTTTAAAGAAAGTTTCATTTGGGTCGAGTAACCCCTTCACATGTATTAATGCCCAATTTAAAAAATGAAGAAAACTCCAAATAAAGAAAAACTAAAAGAAACAAAAATGAAAAGCATTGTTAATCATCCCCGTTGGGTAGATGTGATTGCAGTGACAGCATCAAAAATGTATCCAGTGACAGAATCTAAGGTACTGTTGATGGGAGGAATGTATGCATGCATCGTCCAACTGCCAGCTGCAGTCCATGAGCTGTTGCTTTGTACAGATGGATTTCTTAATTGATTGAACTCTGGGAAACCACAACTATTGTGCCATCTCTCTTTATAGTCAATGTTTCAACTCTTTTATTTAATGTCTGTCTTCCCTTACTAAAAAGTGAGATATCACGAGGGTAGGGATTTTTATCTGCTCTATTCCCAGACACATTTCTAGTACCTAAAACAACAACAACATCAATCCTACATTGGGTTCCCGAGGCTGTCCATCTGTGGAAGTGGACAGTGCCTTCTTTCTTTCTCAGATTGGCTGGTAGGTTTCAGCCACTGACCTTGAGGGTAACAAGCTAACTTGTAACTGACCATGCCACTAGGGCTCCTGGCACATATTAAGAGCTCAATAAATATATTTGGAATGAATGAATATACAATAAAAAAGAGTGACATTTTTAGTCTTTTTCAAATTAGGATTAAGTAAATGGGTAAATCTTTTATGGTAATCTGGAAATTCCTCACAGGAGAAGCAAGGTAGGAAATAAGTAGAATTTTCCATAATCTGGCCCATTTTTTAAGTATTCAACCTATTCTAACTAAAACAATAAAGTGTATCTCTTTTTAGAGAGTGTTAATGCAGAATGTTGGTTCTTCCAAATTTAATGAAGGCTATTAAAGAGCCTGCGAGAGTCATGTTATACACACTGAGCTACTAACCACAAGGTCAGAAGTTCAAACCTACCAGCCACTCTGAGAGAGACACATGAAGCTGTCTGCTCCTATGATGATTTAAATTTTCTGAAACCCTGAAGGGCAATTCTATTCTGTCCTATAAGGTCATGATGAGCCAGAATCAACTTGATGGTTTGGTTGGTTTGGAAGGGCAACTACTTGGTTTCTTCTTTTTTATAGAAACTGGCCATAACTATTTGTATAGTTATGGTGTAGATTAAGAAAGCCTAAAAAGATCCCTGACTGGTCCAGACTACTGAGTCCAGTGGAACTGGACTGTGGAGACAGTTCGAATTCATCGTGAAACAATGTACAAGAGGACAAAACAGTGCCCACTTCATCATCATACTCACAATGATTATGATGCTGGAGTAGATATCATGATAGGCGCTCTGGTGGCACTGTCAGGTAAGCATTAGGCTGCAAGGAGTCGGAATCAACTTGATGGCAGTGGGTTTCATGACACTGTCGATCATTTTATCAAATGTTTTCCTCTACTTATCAGATCTTGTACTTTAGCAAGCTTGACGTCTGTTTGGGGGGATTGGTTTCTCCTGACAACATGTCAAAATATGTGAGATGAAGACTTGCCATCTTCACTTATAAGGAGCATCTGGTTGTACTTCTTCCTGGTTGTACTTTTTCCAAGACAGATTTGTTTGTTCTTCTGCTGGTCCATGGTACATTGAATTTTCTTCACCAATGTCATAATTCAAATACATCATGGTCTTCCTGGTTCATTATCCAACTTGCACATGCATATAGGTGATTGAACATACTATGGCTTGGGTCAGACACCGTGTTCATCAAAGTGACATCGTTACTCTTTCACACTTTAAAGAAGTCTCGAGCCACTGAGTCCCCAATGCAATAGTTCATTTGATTTCCTGACTGCTTCATCCATGGTATTGAGTATGGATCCGAGTATAATTAAATCTTTGACAACTTCGATCTTTTCTCCTTTTATCTGTTGGCCCAGTTGTGAAGATTTTTTCTTTCTTTATTTTGAGCTGCAGTTCATACTGATGGCTGTAGTCTTTGACTTTCATCAGTAAGTACTTCACATTTTCATTTTTAGCAAGCAAGGTTGCGTCATCTGCATATCAAAGATTATTATTTAACCTTCCTCCAATCCTGATGCCATATTTTACATGCAGTCCAGGTTCTCAGATTATTTGTTCAGCATACAGACTGAGTAGTGTAGTGAAAAGATGCAAACCCAACATACGCCTTTTCTGATTTTAAATCATTATAAGTATCCCTGTGTTCTATTCAAAAGACTGTCTTCTGGTTCATCTACAGATTTGCTCTGTAATTCCTATACTTCACAAAATTAGCCGTGATCCACGTAGTTGAATGCCTTTGGATAATCAATAATACACATGTAAACATTTTCTTAGTGTTCTCATCTTTCAGCCAAGATCCATCTGACATCAGTATTATAGCCCTCATTTCATGTCATCTTCTGTAACTGGCTTGAATTTCTGCCTGCGCCCTGTCAATGTACTGCTACAACTGTTGTTGAATGATCTTCAGCAAAATTTTATTTGCATGTCATATTAATGATATCATTTGGTAATATATCCACATTCTGTTTAGTCACCTTTCTTTGTAATGGACACAAATATGGATTTGTTAGTTAGCCAGGTAGCTATCTTACTGAGGTTGTTAATAAGTCTTCTTCCAATCCTAATACCACATTCTTTTTCATATAATCTTGTTTCTCAAATTATTTGCTCAGCTCACAAATTGTCTAAGTAAGGTGAAAGGATACAATTCTGATACAAACACTTTTTAAAAAAACTTTAAATCATTAAGTATCCTTGTGCTCTATTCAAAGGACTGCCTCTTGATCCCTGTGCCAGTTATAGATGAGCATGTTGAAGTGCTCTGAAATTCTTGTTCTTTTCAAAGCTATCCAGAGTTTGTTATTGTGTTAGTTACATAATTTCATGTGAACTTGGTATATAAAAGTGTAGGTAGGGGTGGAGTCTAACCTGTCAATCAGGTCACAGTCTGATGGTGACTCCTTATGGGCACGGCCTTCTCATAACGAGGGTCCTGGGAACCTGCCTCCCTCTCTCTGCCTTCACTTTCCTGCTGGTCGATCTTGATGGTGGCCAGAACCCTGGAGATACATCTACTGCCATTGGATCCACAAGACTTTTCACCAACTGACCTGTGATATTCCTGCATTCTGCATCCTTGCTGTGACTGGGTTAGTCTGCAGATGGACTTGTGATAGTATCAGACTTATGGACTTGAGTTGGACTGGGCTGGGTTGTTTTCCTGATATATAAAGTTTCTTGATATAAACCTATTTCTTACATGTATATGAATGTCACTGAATTTGTTTCTCTAGTCAACCCAGCCTAACACAGTTATGATCTATACAGAAAAATGTCTTGGCATAGTAACAACAAAACAAAACAAAACCACACAACATATGTAAACATCTTTCTGGCATTTCCTTTTTTCAACCAAGATCCATATGATGTCAGCAATGATATCCTTTGTTCCACATCCGCTTTTGAATCTGGCTTGAAGTTCTGGCAGCTTTCTGTTGATATATTGCTGAAACAGTTGTTGGATTATTTTCAGGAAGATTTTACTTGCACATTATATAAGGATGTGGTTCTATAATTTGTGCATTCTGTTGGGCTACCTAGGGAGCGTGGTGGTATAGTGATCATGAGTTGGGCTGCTAACTGAAATGTCAGCAGTTCAAAACCACCAGCCACACTGAGGGAGAAAGAGGGCGCTCTCGACTCCCGTGGTAAACTCACGGAGGCAGTTCTTCCCTCTCCTCCAGGATCCTGGTGAGTCAGCATTGACTCAATGGCAGTGAGTTTGTTTTCTTGGGTTTTGGAGTCAGGTTACCTTTCTTTTGGATTTGCATCAATGTGGATCTCTTCCAGTTGGTTGGTCAGATACCTGTCTTCCCAATTTTGTGGCATAGCCTAATGAACGCTTCCAATCCTTCTTGAAACATTCCACTTGCTATCTCTTTAATTCTTGGAGATTTGTCTTTTACTACCGCCTTCAGTGGTTTTGACTTCTTCCTTTTAAACCATCAGTTCTTGATCATATGCTAGTTCTTTAAATGGTTGAATGTCAGCTGATTCCGTTTGGACAGAGCCTCTGTATATACCTTCCATCTTCTTTACTTGTTTCCTGCATCATTCAGTATTTTGCTCACAGCATCAATATTGCAACGCTGAGGCTTCTATTATTTCTTCAGTGCTTTCAGCTTGAGATATCATGAATGTGTTCTCCCATTTTTGTTTTCTAACCAAGTTTTTGCTCATTTCTTCATAATATTTTACTTTTTCTTTTTGGAAAAGTTACTTTATGAAGCCTTAAGTAGCACTGAATATAATTAAACTGTGGTCGAGAGTTAAGATACAATGTAATAGTAAATCAATTCCAAAAAAAGTTATAGATGAGACTATGAAATTTCCTAACACTTGATTTTAATAATCAGAGACATTGATGCAGGAACTGAAGCAAAGCATAAACTTGAAGAAAGACAACGAGCAGAAGTCCGGGAAAGGAAAGAGAAGGAAATTCAATGGGAGACAAGGTTATTTCATGAAGATGGAGAATGTTGGGTTTATGATGAGCCATTACTAAGGCGCCTGGGTGCTGCCAAGCACTAGATTGGGAAACGTTTACCCCTGGTGCCCAGGGCAGTAGGCATAATGAAGCATCAATCAATCTTCCTTTGGGAGAATCTGTTCACTCCCTTCTTATTGCAGTGGTTCCTATCTCAGGGATACTGTACTTGCTGAAGCAGATGAACAATTTAAAGCAAGAAAAGCTTTCTTCTTTTCTCTTCTGTGGCAGATGGGATTTTGACTTCAGTCCTGAGAAAAAACTCAGGCATTGAAAACAAGATGTCGCTAAGCTTTGAAAAAGCATTTATAATCTTGTCTCAGAAACTCTGCACTCTAGGACTGCTATTGAGATATGACGTTTACTAGTTCATATCATCTTGGTTACACACACACACACACACACACACACACATATACAAAATGTACTTGATGCAAAATTGTGCATAATACTCCATTTGCAAATAGTGATTCCACTGTTTTAGAAAATTAGTGGTTACTTTTTCTCCTTGAGCTGCCTTTTGATATTTTTTGTTCATCTCTTTTTTTTTTTTAACATCTCTTCTATTTGTTTTAGCTACTCTGTGCAAGAGCAAGTTTCAGAATATCTAACAACCACTTTTTCTTCCTTTTCTGGGTTATTAATATCCTTTTGCTTTCTTCATGCTTGATGTTCTTGATGTATATGGGCTTAAATTCTGCCAACTAGTTTTGCTGAAATCAACGGATAATATTGGAAGCCAAAAATTCATTTGCCAAGTCTCCAAGTGGATTGAGCCTCCACTGTTGTCCTTTTGACTTAACTAGGAATGTGAACAGTCTTGACCTCAGGCAGACTACATTAGAAAGTGGATTATCACCACTCCCCTAACCAGCCTTAGAGTCATAGTCTGCTTTAGGGGCTCGCCTGGGTGTGTCTCTGATGGAGATTGCTCCATTCTTGTCAGATTATGGGCCATGCCCTATCTTGGTTGGAGGACTCTGGTGAACATTGCAAGCATTTCTGTCTAGTCCAATGTATGTGTTCCAGTCATGGTCCCATTTCTCCTCTGTAGTCCCTCTTGCAACTTGTGTTGTATTGATGTGCTCGCAGTCATGATTCTATGACAGATTTTGTCTTCCCAAGTCCTCTGTAACTTCTCAGTGTCATTATAATTTATCTCTCTTATCTGGATGATCTGGTTTTGTCTTTGTCTTGTCTTTTCCTGTTTAAGACTATAATTGTCCACCTTTAATTATACTTGAGATCGTGGGTCCTTTTTAGTACCTTAAAATAGGTATTATCCCATACCTAGTTTAACCATCGGTTTTCGATGTGTCAGTTTGTTTTTGTTGTTGAGACAGGTTTCTAAATGAGGTGATGTATACTCCTGCTAATCTGTTGGCTTATGTGCACTTGATCCGGGGATGATTATGTGATCCGGACACAGGTTCACACTGTTAGCCATGGTGATTGTATTATAAAAAGTTCTGTTTACAACAGATGGTCATCTAATTAAAAGGATCCTATTGAAAAATAAATTTATGCCAGAGGAAAGTAGAATAAAGATACGATTAGATGAGATTGAGTTGCTGTTGGGTGCTACCATGTTGACTCCAACTCATAGCAATCCCATGTGATAGAGTAGAACTTGCCTGTAGACTGTAATCGTTAAGGGAGCTCACTGTCTTCCCACTGTGGAGCTGTTGGGTGGGTTTGAACCTTGCTGTTAATAGCTTCTTATTTAGCACTTATTATATGGTAATTAATCACACAGCAATTTAATACAACTACCATGAGAGGGAAGATAAATTTTAATGAACCCCAGCCTAAATATGAGCTGAATAAGGTTAAATATTTTCCCCATTATTCACAGCTAATGATACAGCTTGTTGAATGTAGATGGCCTGGATCTAGAATCTGGCTTGATTTTTGCTGTTATACATGGCTTTAATATTTGCTCTTTTTAATAAACATATTCACAAATAGAGTAAGAATGAATCTGAATTCCCATCATTAGTCTTTGATCCTCTGAATCTCTGCGTCTCATCATGCTTAAAATCATGAATTTTCTGATTTTTTTCTCTTTCAAGTCGATAAGCAAACATATCTTCCTTCTTTTTTCCTGAAGCAGTTTTGTTCCTAACTGGGAAAACAAAAATAAATAAAACTGAATAATATAAAAGATTGATAGCTCAAACTTACCCAGTAAAATTGCTGAGGAAAAGAGGCCTGGTGATGAGTTTCCATAAAGATTACAGCCAAGAAGGCCAGTTTTATTTTGTAACATATGGAATCACCATGAGTTAGAATCGATGTGCGGACCATGGGTTGATTTTATTAGATGTAAGAAGCAATATGAAGTAAGGAGAAATCTATGCCAAACATTGAGGGTGGCAGAGCACACTGGAAAAACCCTGATGGCTCTCCCAAATTTGTGGTTTTATACTTGTGTTTGGGGAAAATCTAAAATTATTTCTTAGGCTCCTTTACAGCAATTTAATTAACTAACCATACGTTAGTACTCTTTCTGCATTTACCTTAACTGATTTATACCATTCCTTCCTGTCAAGCCTAGCTAACAT
>NW_022111373.1:48179005-48180323 GCF_000313985.2 Echinops telfairi | reverse complement strand
CCCAATGCCCATTTCTAGACAACTGGACATATTTTATGTTCTTTGATGCCTGATAATGATCCCTTCAGCACCTCGTGATTACACAGGCTGGTGTGTTTCTTCCATGTGGGCTTTGTTGCTTCTCATCTAGATGACCGCTTGTTTACCTTCAAGCTTTAAGACGCCAGATGCTATAGTATAAATATTATTCTATCACACATAACCTCGTACTTCAAGGCTGGTCTTTAAAGGCCATTTTTGGCTATGACTTACTTCCAGGTTATTAAAATCAGAAAGAGTTTTGCATTTGCAGTTGGTGACCTAATGGAAGTGGAACAAAATTGGTAATAGATTACATTGATTTGCTCCTTACACATTTTAATTGTAATCTTTGAAGAATGATAAGATCTTTGCTACTATTTTATCTGAAGGAGATCAATATTGGAAGAATGGAAATAAGATTAATTAGAAAACAGAATGGCGGAAAAATGAGGACCTAATTCCGGGGGGCTTAAGTGGAGAGCAAATGTTTTGAGAATGATGAGGGCAATAAATGTACAAATGTGCTTTACACAATTGATGTATGTATGGAATGTGATAAGAGTTGTATGAGCCCCTAATAAAATGATTTTAAAAAATGATACAAGAAGGAAGAAAATATTTTTAAGTTGTTTGTGGCATTGAATGCACAAACCTTCTTAATATGATTGAACTATTAATTGTATGATATGTTAATTATAGCTCAATAAAATTTCTACTCTGTCCTAAAAAAAGAAAAAAGAAAAAGAAAACAGAATGACAATTCTTACTATAATGCAAGAAAACCAGCTTTGTCTCTTAAACATAGTTATCATTATTAGAGAATAATTTTAATGCCCTTTGTTTTTCAATAATGATTACTGACTTGTACTGGGGCATAGATATTGAAAGCACATGCAACTTGAAACATTGTCATTAAGAGCTATTTAAATGATAAAGTTTTAGAGCACCTTTTTCTAATAACCTGGCATTCTGTGATGCTCACCTTCCTGACATGATTGCTGAAGACAAAATGGGTGTATAAGTAAATGTGGTGAAGAAAGCTGATGGTGCCTGGCTATCAAGGGATATAGCATCTGGGGTCTTAAAGGCTTGAAGATAAATAAATGGTCATCTAGCTGAGAAGCAACCAAGCCCACCTGGAAGAAGCACACCAGCCTGTGTGATCATGAGGTGTCAATGGGATCAGGTATCAGGTATCAAAGACCCAGAACTAAAAATCATATCAATGTGAATGATGGGGAGTACGGAGTGGAGATGCAAAGCCTTCTGTAGACAATTGGACATCCCCTCACAGAGG
>NW_022111373.1:48175967-48177171 GCF_000313985.2 Echinops telfairi | reverse complement strand
AATTTTGACAGGCAAGAGTTCAAAACACAGGGAACCCAGGACAGATCAACCCCTCAGGAACAATACTGAGAGTAGCCATATCAGGAGGGTAAGGGGAAGGTGGGGGGAGAATGGGGGAACTGATCACAATGATCGACATATAATCCTACCCCCCCAGGGGTATAAACAACAGAAAAGTGGGTGAAGGGAGACAGTGTTTGGTGTAAGACATGAAAAAAATAATAATTTATAAATTATCAAGGGATCATGGGGGCAGTGGGGGGTGGGGGGAGATCAGATACCAAGGGCTCAAGTAGAAAGAAAATGTTTTGAGAATGATGATGGCAACAAATGTACAAATGTGCTTTACCTAATAGATGTATGTATGGCTTGTGATAAGTGTTGTACGAGCCCCCAATAAAATGATTAAAAAAATGAATTTTGTCCCTAGGGTGGTTCATCAGTTGCAGAGATATAGAAATTTATTTTTTAAGTCACAGAGTAATCATAATGGGAAGATAGATTTTAGAGGGGTAAATCTCCCCCAAAAAAACCAAAGGTAAAAATCATTGAACATCATAATAATTTAATAATAAATGTTCTAAGTATCATATGCATTGATATTACCCATATGAATGAATATATTTTTAAATTTTATTTTTTATTGGGCGTATAGTCCAATTACATTAAGCAATATTGTACAATTGGTACCACATTCAGTTTCCAAATATTTTTTTCCTTCCTGGGCTCCTTGACATCATCCCTCTTTTACTCCACCCCACCCACCCCTGTATCACACCCCCCCCCACCTCTGCCCTAAACTCTTGAAACCCTTATTGTACTTGCTGTCCCTATGGGTTCATCAATCCTGGGTTTCATATACTGAAAAACATAAATCACCACTTCAAGAGGGTGCTCCCAATGACATAACTCATCTGAGACACACCCTCATGAACAAGCAAACAAATAGAAAACCAGAAAATGTTGAAAACCAGAACAGGTCCAACGTGTATCAGAGGGGCCATCAACTGACATGATTTTAACTGTTCAAGTCAGGTGTGTGCCTTTGATCTTCTACACTCATCTGTCCAATGCACTCTGATTAGTGACCACTTTCCTCCCACCCCCTGTTATGGATACAGGGAGACCACCAGAGGCTTATTTCCTGTATCATTCCCACAGAGTGCCTTGGCCTCCCACTGTCATCCACAGCCTTCTGCAAACT
>NW_022111373.1:48169441-48171458 GCF_000313985.2 Echinops telfairi | reverse complement strand
CTCTTCCATGTCCCCCCAGAAGTGTTGGTCCCATTAGTTTCTTCTCAAAATTGTTTATCTCACCTATTTTATCGAGATAGAACTACAGAGATAATAATATGCACGAAAGCAAGACAGAGCAAAGCACAGCAACCAAACCAAACAACAACAACCAATGTAAATAGTTCAAGGTCTGTTTGTTGACCTTTATGAATGTTTTCCAGTGGATTCTGATGGGGTGCCACACCCTGGCCTCAAAGTCTACTTTTGGTATTCTCCAGAGACTTCATTGCTCTGCTCCCCTTGCTGTTCTGTTGCACACCCTTAGTGTTTTGCCTCAGTGTGATGAGGTCAGATCAGGCACAATTCCCACACTGTGTCTCCAGTGTTGTCCCCATAGCTATTTGTCAGTGAGGGACATCTGTCTCGTGGTGGAGCCGGCCCTATGGTCCTCTCTGTTTATTGCTCTGAGCAAGAATATCATCCTCAGGGCTTGGTAGGCCAGGATGTGCTCCACTCTCTCTTCCTCTCCCTTCATTTGCTCCTGTGTGCTCCAATCAGACATGTCCCTCTCCCTGAGCTGTAGCTTCAGTGTTCTCCTCTGAAGTGAGTTCTACTGGGGGTCGAGGGCTGTCTACATATTTGGGATTGGAGCTGGCCCCTCAGACCTCGGTAGAGAGTCTTATTGATCACCCCCCTGGGGCATAATGTTCCTCCATTAAAATTTTCTTTGATTAACCTCTGGCACTAATTATTTTTTGGCACTGATTTTTAAAGCCCTGCTGAGTTAGCCAATGTAGGCTAACTCCATATCATAGTGCCTGAATGATTCACTTGTACAGAATCAATCATTTCATGACTGGACACTATTTATACAAGCAATGGGGGTTGTCAGGGAAATTTATAATAATAATCACTGAGAATATCAGTCACAGGTTTGCTGGAATGATATATAGATTAATATAGCATGTTGATGTAGCAAGACCATGTTTGTCTGCCTGCCTACCAGCAGTTCAACAACCTTGGTACAGCTGTGTTCCACTTTCTCAAACACCATGTATTTTCTGACTTAAGCCCTTAGGTTGCAAGTGTGTCTCAGGTAGAGTTCAGTTCACCCAGTGGAGTTTCCACATCATCAGATCTCACTGATGCCGCCTCTGCAGTTTGCTGTGTGCCCTGACGATCCAGGATTCAATGTCCCAGCAGTGCACAGCACCTGGCCTGGGTCCCCAGGATGGCTCCAGAAACCCTGAACCATGTGGTCCATTTGATGCATACCACCAGGGACACTCCCCACCTAGGGTCCCCAAAAGAATTTTCATCATGCTTTCCCTCAACTGAAGGCTGGTTCTCCTCTTTTCCTACCAACAGACATGCATTTGGGTTCCCCAGATCTTTTTTGCTCCCTTTTCCCTCTCCTGCCTTGTTTTTCCCATCAGTATCCCTCATTCCTCTGATAGGGCAGTCAGGGAAGGGGGCTCATTAAAGCTTTATACAGCAGCCATTCAGTAGACAGCATTCCCTTCCCCTCCCTTGACCATTTGATCCTAGCTGAAACGAGGTGCCCTCCAGCAAAGTGACCTTCAAATTACTTAGCTAGAGCAGATGGAATATGGTTCATTGGCACCAGTCAGGTTCTCTACCAGGATGTCTGCCCACCCTGGCCAGCAGGCTGAATGCCCTGTAAGCCTGAGCTTGTGCCCATTCTGCTGCTTCTTCCTACAGCATTGGATTCATACAGTATTTGTCCTTGTGTGATTGACTAATTTCACTCTGCGTAATTTCTTCCAAATCTCTACATAACTTCGATCGTTTCATAGTTTCATCGCTGTTTTTCATGAATGCATTGTATCCCATTGTGCGTATATACCAGAGGTTTTTTTTTAAATCCAATTGGAAGATTATTGAGCCTTATTTTTAATGCTTAAATAATTTTTTGGACTATAACTTCATTTTGTACAATAACAGCTCCTTGAACCACTGTTATTTATCATCTTTTTGAGGACTAAGGTGTACCTCACCCAAGCCATGGTATTTT
>NW_022111373.1:48166166-48168491 GCF_000313985.2 Echinops telfairi | reverse complement strand
ATCTTAAAGAGGTCTTATACAGCAGATTTGCCCAGTGCAATATATCATTTGATTTCTTGGTTGCTGCTTCCGTGAGTATTGATTGTGAATCCAAGCAAAATAAATCTTTGATAATTTTAATCATTTCTTCATTTATTATGATGTTGTCTTTTGGTAAATTGTAAGGTTTCTGCTAAAGAACCAGAATTCCTTTGGGGATTAAGGGTGCATACTTTAAAGGACTATTTTAATAGAAATGTGTGATTGGAATTTATTTAACTTTAGTCACTGGTAGCATAGTAAGTTGGGTTGCTAACGGCTTTGTATTATGATAAAAATTTACAGTCTCAGAAACCCACATGGGTAGTTCTACTCTATCCTACAGGGTCACTGTGAGCCAGAATCAACTTGAAGGCAGTGAGTTGAGTCACTTAATTGACTCACCAATGCAGTTTGTAAACATAGGGTGGCCGTACAACTTAGCTTTACAATGGAAATTGGCTTCAAGACTGAGAGGAAGGGAACCAGTCCTCTGGACAGTGGGGAAAATGTGACAGATGGAAGATGGAACAGGATGGAAACTGCCAGAGAAAGAAATGACACTTCATTTTCTGTAGTATTATTGGACAGCGTTCTCCATCCTTCCTTTTACACAATCGCTGCCATGATAGCGGCTTTCTGAAAGGCAATGCAGAGAGCCCAGCCTTAGGTTCTCCAACTCATTTGACCTACTACTCCAGAAAAAGAATAATTCATCATCCTCCTAATAATTAATAACGTTTGTACTATAGCTTATACTCTAGGATAACGTGTGGTATCTGCTTTTCCAGTGACCCCCGGGTGGTTCCAGCTCTCCCGTCGGGTGGTATTGTCCACTTTCTGAAACTCATGCAATCAAGGCATTGGCACCAGCAACAATCAAGCTGACAGATATTGATTCTGCTGTGTTTAAATGAAATTTCCAAAGTTTAATGTATGGCACGGAATTCTAAATGTTGGAGAAAAGAATGGAAAAGTTTAACGGAGTGTATGATGTCAGTACATCCCTCAAACAAAGGAATTCAGTGCCATTGCCCCAGGAGCACAGACCTGGGCATTTCTCAATGTTGAGGAAAAACTCAACTCTTGATATGCAGTGTTTGGTTTTATGACACTATATGTTTTAATGCATAAACAGCTGGACATTCATTATCTGAGAACTTGCTCTATGTTTCAAATATCATCAAGATTTCTGGGAACATTATCTGCAGTACATGTTATGAAATTATTTGCAGGTATTTGCCACTTTCTTATGAATTATGATGCTATTTAAATGGGAAATGTATATCCTTTCCCCCTTGCCCCCAATATCTTCACACACAATGTACTCTCAATAGTCCTGAGTAATTTTCTTTGCTACTTTTCTCTACACTGACCCTCTATTGCTAACAGAGCAGAGAAAGTGCTCTTAGGATTCTATACCTAAACAGTCAAACAAGCAAAATAAATTAACTTTTTTTTTAAGGTACGCCATCTAACCACATGGCTCAAAGAACAATTCCAAGTAATTTCACTTCATCGCAGCCTAGATTTTCCTACCTAATACATTATCATTGCTAATGTTATTTTTTGTTTTTATTTCATTTCTGTTTTTGGAATGCTGACTTTTCAAGATGTTTATAATTTGGAGTCATTTTTAATTTTAGTTTTCATATCCATAGTAATTTGATTACTAATTCTAATAAATCTACCTTCAGAAGGTATCTCAAATGGAAAGGCTTTTATGACCATTTTCAACTGTATTAATCTCTCACTTAGTTTCTATAGCTCTTACAGAAACTCATTCTTTCCCCCTGTAGTCTATTCTACCACAGCGGCCAAGAGATCCTTTTAAAAAGGCATGCAGCTTCTATTTCATGAACTTTGAAAGGCTTCCTTTTGTACTTAAAATAAAAGCCAATATCTTTATGAATGCATACAAGTTTAGCTTATATCTTTTTAGTAAAGCCTTCTTGATCATCCTATTGTCAATTGTGACAGTGGTCTGTGTTCTTTACATTCCCCACAATCCTTATCTTCCTGCCCTGCTTTATTATTTCCATATCACTTATCAACTGAAAGGATATATATTTTTATTAATCTTTTTATTGTCTGTCTCCTTCTCCTACAACATAAACTCCTTGAGAGTTCATTTGTTAAATCTCCTGTATCTAAGGTAGTGCCAATGATAATAAGCACACAGTATTTTTTTAAATGAAAGAAAAAATTCTATCTAGTTAGGGCAAAGTATTTTCATTTACATATCATTACAAATGAAAGGGGATATCGGGAGACCTGGTAGGGCATGATCAAGGGGAATGTAACAAA
>NW_022111373.1:48151669-48153398 GCF_000313985.2 Echinops telfairi | reverse complement strand
CCCATGACATAGCCCACTTACCAAAGCCTAATAAACATCAGTGAAAATCTCAGGAATGGTTTATCTTAAACCTTTTGTTAGTGTCTTTTCTGACTGGTAGTAACCTGTAGGACAGATTAGAATTGCCCCCCGAGTGTTTCCAAGGCTGGAAATCCCTATGGTAGTAGATTTCTACATTTTTCTCCTGTAGAATGATAGTGGGTTGTGCACTTCAACCACTGCACCACTAGAGTTTAGATTCCCCTAAAGGCTGAACTTTTAACATTCCTGGCTCTACCTTGTACTATGAGCAAACTGGCTTGTTTGTTTGAGAGGAGGTCAGTTTTTTAAAGATACAAAAATAGGATTTGTGATACTGAGCAACTGGAAGAGAGGTGTGTTGAAGGACCCTGTGGCTCTTCAACACAAAGATAAGATCTCTGGAGATTTTCCTAGGTTTTGCTTTAGGCTTTGAAGGATAACGAAACAGTAACAAAAAACTCACTGCTAACCAGTTGAAGAATATTTCATTTATTAACAAGTATCTTGGCTCCAGTCCCTCAAATGAATCTTCTTGCTGGCATGGGTTAAATTGGAACAGGTAACAACCACAAGAAAAACTTTTGTGATTCTAGCCTAACCTAATAGTCCTAATTTATTTAGTTGGTTGTTTCTTTAATAGTTTAGAAAGGCCTCAACAAATGTTTGCTCTTTCCGGAGGAAATGAATCTTCAGGATAACTATTTTACCTCTCACCTGATCCCTTATTCTTATTTCTCTATTTCCCACCACATTTTATACTTTTCAGCAGCTTGGTTCTGTAATTCGCAGCAATGGCTGCACAGAACTCACAGGCGATATTCATGATTCAAGGGTTCATTGAGGAAGTTGGCAGGTCCCAATGCAGGTAAGAAATGCTCAGGATAGAGTTGTTCAGTTAGGGCATGCTACAAAATTCTGCCAGAGGTACGAATAAATGTCCAAAGGCATGCTGCTCTGCTATAAGATTCAAACCAGAGGCACACCGTTTCAGCTCAGTGGCTTGATGAACCTAGCTCCCTAAATGACGTAAGTGCCCAGAGGTAGCTCATTCCAGTGAGCCTCAACCTGAAGGCACTGAGCTCCACTTAGATGGGTCAGCAAGCTCAGTTCCCCAATTAAGTGTCCAGAGGAACCCCACACTACAAATCATCCTTCACCTAAGCTCTCAGCTTTATTTGCTCCATAGGCTGGGACGTCCAACCCTCTGGTCTCATGCGCTGCCTCCTGGTTCTGTTGCCCCTGCTACTCCTGCTGCTCTGCCACTTCTCAGGTATCAAGGCTGTTTTCTGGATCAAGGAGGTTCACAGTGCTTGCATCTTGGGGCCCAGAGAGATGTGCTCCACTCTCGCCTCTTGTTGGTAGTAAGATCTCCACTCCTGCTTCTCTGAAGGCTCATTTTATTCCCAGAAGGATGGCAACCACAATGAATCCTGTTGTCAACTACTCACAGGTTAACCAATCAGTGTCCCTCCCCCTCCCCCCTGCACCGCCCCAATCTTCTTACCCTTATCCATGCAGGAAAACATTGTTTTGTGCAAGTTAGAGAGCCTTTGGCTAGCAGAGCCACATTAACCAATTACTGTCCCTACAACAACCAAGAGATGGAGGAAGAAAAACATCCAAAATGATTACGAAGCAAAAAATACAGGACAAGATAATCAACAAAGTAAGAGCAATCGTACAGCTAACTCATGACAAAAAGCAAAAA
>NW_022111373.1:48146230-48149781 GCF_000313985.2 Echinops telfairi | reverse complement strand
TACTTATCTGCCTTATGCCTCTAGTGCCTCCCCTTCCTATTGCATGTACACCCCTTGCTCGTCCCCCTCCTGTTATGTGTATGTCTCTTGTACAACCCCTTCCTGTTATGTATGGGCTTACCATGGCTTGCTTGCCCAAGATTATATAAGTCTATGAGTCAATAAAGTACAGCCTCTCTCTCTGCTCATTCTGGTTCTGGTCATCATGGAGAAATGGGACCTTGCATGCTTTATCTTGTCTGCTGTTGTAATTTACCCTTCAGTTACACAACCACCCCTTGGACCCACACACATGCTGACTCATAGTGACCTCCTGTGAGTTTCTGATACTGAAACTGTCTTCAGAAGTAGAAAGACCAGTCTCTCTCCAGTGAAATGCTGGTGGTTTTGAACTACGAAGTATGAAGATAGATGCCTGACTCATAACCACTACACCACCAAGGCTCCTTTCAACAAAATACAGCGAAGGAAAACTTTCACAGAGCTAGATACAAAAATTCATAACTTAAAAGAAGAAACTTCTGATGGGTGACATTTACAAAATTATGCTTTAATCGCTGCAAAACAATGGCAAGACTTCTTAAACTTTGTTAATCATGAACGAGTCTTTTTCCTGGGAACTTGTGAAAGGAAAGTGGGGAAGGAAAGAGGACATGGCAGACTTCCTGAGGAATGTTGGATAGCAGATGTTTGAAAGCCAGTTCAGAATAAGAGTAACCAGGAAAAAAAAAAAGAGTCTAGCCTGCATTGTGGAGCCCTGGTGGTGTAGTGGTTGAGTTGGGCTACTAACCACAAGGTCAACAGTTCAAAAATACCAGTGGATCCACAGGAGAAAGATAACGTTATCTACTCCCATAAAGATTTACAGTCTTGGAAATCCATAATGGTAGTTCTACCCTGTCCTTTTGGGCCAATATGTGATAGAACTGACTCAAGACAGTGAAATTTGGGGGGGTTTTTTTTGGGGGGGGGCTTGAATCTTTGCCTTGTCCCCTTCCAAAGAAAGGTGACAACAGAATATGGAAATCATTTAACAATTTCACACGTAAGCAAAATTTTGCTGAAGATAATTCAACAATAGTGCAGCAGTACATGGGCAAGGAGCTGCTAGGTAGATACTCTAGCTGGATTCAGAACAGGACAAGGGATATCATTGCTGCCATTAACGTGATATTGGCTGAAAGCAGAAAATATCAGAAAGGTGATTGTTTGCTTATGTTTTATAGACTAAGAAGAGGCCATCAATTGTGTGGATCATAATAAACTATGGATAATATTGAGAAGAATGGGAACTTCAGAACACTTTAGTAGGCTCATGCCAAACCTGTAGATGCATCAAAAGACAGTTATTTGAGCAGAAAAAGAGAATACTGCATGGTGTAAAATCAAGAATAGTGTGCATCAGGGTTGTAACTCTCTCATCATACTTCTCAGTTTGAACGCTGAGTAAATCATCTGAGAAGGTGGACAAGTTGAAGAAGAACGCTGCATCAGGATTGCAAGAAGTATCTTAGTTTTGTAAGGTAATTCCTAATAGAATGTTTTATCTTTGGAAAAGAAACCCAATGTACTGCCACACCTAATTACTTCCTCATTCCTGGAACACACCCATCCCATGACCCCTCCCTCCTTTACTAAGGATCTTCTCCACACTAGAAATCCCTGCCTATTCCCTTTCTGTGACTTTTGTTCCCTCCTGTGACCTTCGCCTGCAGATAAAGTATAAAAGCTACGCCACCCGACATTCAGGCTCAGATTTTCTGGAACGCCAGTTCCTCTGGGTCACCAGCTAATACGTGTTCCCTCTTTCAAGTTCTGCAAGAGCACTGCCTGGTCATTCCCGAGGCATTGGCCGGCAATCTCCACTGCGCTGGCCCCTCTAGCCACCGGTTTGGAAAGGTGAATTGGCAGTGGCCGGAGACCAGGACCGAAGGAGGAGAAAGGCACCACCCCCACATCTGAACCCGATGACGGTGAGGCTCCCACCTCACCTCACTGGACTCTATGGAGACCTTGACATGAGCCCTTGTTTGTCTGGACAAGGTAAGACCCAGGTGTCCTGTACTGCCTCAGTCAGGCCCTTCCAGTGGGGTGGGAGGAAGGACTGATCACTCCTCAGCCAGCATTATTACTGGCTCCAGGTAGGGACCCCGGAATGGGCAGGAACTGTTTAACCAATGCTGCAGTGGCCTTGCACCCCGTGGTCCTGAGTCCATGTACACTGATGAACCTCCTCCCACCCAAGGCTGCCTGGTTACCTGTCCTGAAAGGTGTCTTCTTCTGCTTAAGACTAGAGTCCATCAGCCAGCCCATCTTTGCCTTTGAATGGGAGGGACCAGTTTACTTCAGCCATACAACATTTGCCCACCTTGATTGGAGAGGCCTTAAAATCAGACTTGGCCAGCTTCCCCAGAGACAAGCTTAACTGCTTACTCCTAGATATGAAAATAATAATACTTTATAATTTTATCAAGGGGTCACTTGGGTGGGAGCAGGGAGGGAGGGACAAAAGAGGAGCAGATATCAAGGACTCAACTAGAAAGTAAATGTTTAGAAAATGATGATGGCAACATTGTACAAATATGCTCGATACAATTGATGAATGGATTGTTATAAGAGCTGTGAGAGCCCTTAATAAGATTATCTTAAAAAAATAATAAACTGCTTATTCCGACAGTGTGGCTGATTTGCTCCTTTCAATCTAGACCAGGGAAGACTGTTGGACAGGGACACTTGCACTCCTGCAGCTCTCAGACAGGGAATCACAGAAAAAGGCACCAATGTGCCACCGATGTGTTCCTCCCTGGGGTGTCACCTGGCAGAGGGATATCTCTTGCTCGGACCTATGAGAAAACTGGTCATCTGCTCCATCTCTCTGCCATCCACCAGGAAGCAGCTACCGGAGTTTGTAGGTGTGGCAGGATTTTGCCGAACCTGGATACCGGGTTTTGCACAGAAGGCAAAACCCAAAAATGCCACTCGACGGGGCCAGACGCTACCCCTTTTGAGTGGTTGCAGGCTTAAGATGAAGCCTGCGTGGACATAAAAGGGGCTCTCACCCAGGGCTCTGCCCGGTTTGCCAGACATTCAGGTAGACTTCACTGACATGCCCAAAGCTGACGTACATGGTTACCTGCTGGTAGTAGTCTGTGCTTTCTCAGGATGGGTACAGGCAAGACCCACCCAAGCAGAGAAGACCCAGAGGTCATCCAACATCTCTGAGAAATCATCCCTTCTTAAGGAATGCCTTGGACTATAGGAAGTGACTGTGGACTGTCATTGTAGCAGAGGTGGTTCAACAACTAACCGCCCTCTTGGGGATAAAGTGGAAATTACATGCCACCTACCACCCTCATAGCACATGAACCGGACCCTGAAGGCAACAATGGGAAAGTTTTGTCAGGAAACTGGCCTCAAATATTCCAAGGTCCTGCCTTTCCCCCTATCCAGGCGCAGTGCACCCTGGGACCCAGCAGATACTCTCCTTATGAAATAATAGTTCTGAAATAATATTTAGGAGACACCTGCCCCTAGTAAAACAATTCAGGGAT
>NW_022111373.1:48143350-48144659 GCF_000313985.2 Echinops telfairi | reverse complement strand
CAGTAAACAACAAATGCTGTGAGGATACTGGCACCCTCACACACTGCTGGTGGCACTGACAATATAAGTACACCTCTGTGGCTATTGACATGCGGCTACAACTGACCATCAGAATCCCATACAATACCACAATCTCTGCTGGGCATAAATCCCAAAGATGTAATCATAACACAAACAACCAGATGCCTACCTGTGTTCAGTGCAGCACCGTGCACAATAGGAAAAAGATGGAAATCACCTAAATGCCCACCAGGAGAAGAATGGATAAAGAAACTCTGGTTCATACACACAATAGAACACTAAGCATTGCTGAAAGCAATTATGGAAACAGGACACACCTCATGTTATGGATTGGATGGAAATCAATGAATCATGCTGAGTGAAATTAATCAGTTAATCACAAATGGACAAATATGAAAAAAAAATAAGCAAGAAAAAGACTTCCACACCAAAGAGAACAGACTTTACTTGGGAGAAAAGCCTGTCACCTGCAGATGACACAACTTTGCTTGCTGAACACGAGGAAGACTTGAAGCACTTGCTGATGAAGATCAAGGATTAAAACTTTCAATGTGGATTACAACTCAATGTAAAGAAAACAAACATTCACACAACTGAACAAATATGTAACATCCTGTAAAACACCACCAGCAAAAAAGATTGATGTTGTCTAGGATTTTGTCTTGCTTCAATCCACAGTCAATGCTCATGGGAGCAGCAGTCAAATGATGTCTCCCATTAGGTAATTCTGCTGCACAGTATAGACAATATAGTGTTGAAAAGCAAGGAGGTCCCTTTGAGGACTAAGGTGTGGTTGACCCAAGTCATGGTACTTCAGTTGCCTCAGGCCTGTGAAAGCTGGACTTTGAAGAAGGAGGTTTGAGGAAAAATCAGTGCATTTGAATGATGGTGCTATGGAAGAATACGGAAAGTACCACGGACTGCCAAAAGAATAAAATCTGTCATCTGTCTTGAAAGAAGGACAGCCAGAATGCTTCTTAGAAACAAGGATGTTGAGATTTCGTCTAACATATTTTGGACATGTCAGGAGAGACCAGTCCCTAGAAAGGACATCATGCTTGGTAAAGTATTGAAGCAGTGGAAAAGAGGAATATCTTTGACAAAATAGATGGTCACAGTGGATACAATGCTGAACTCAAAGATAAGAACAATTGTGAGGATGGTGCTGTACACAAGGTTGATGTGAGTCAGAAATGGCTTAATGGCACCTAGCAACCAACAACAGAAAGTAGGACATGGGAGGACAAAGGAGTTTGTCACAGAAGCATGACTGGAGCAGAGCAATACA
>NW_022111373.1:48137798-48143016 GCF_000313985.2 Echinops telfairi | reverse complement strand
AGGAATGGTACCATGATTGGAACACATACGTTATATTAGACATAAAAGTATGCAAGATGGATCTATGACCTGCAGATCAAGGCAGTCAGGGCATGGCTCATGCCTATAGGACCCTGGCATGGCATTCTCCACCAAGCACACACCTAGGGAGGCCCAGAGAGAGACTGCCTCTCCCTGGGCTGGTGAAGGGAGTGGTGGTGATCCAAATTCTAAAGCACTCAGCCTAAGGGCAAGACTTTTCAGCTTTCTGCTTAATGGTCAGAAGGAATTCAATGGAGGCTCAATTGACTCTGCAAGTGAATTTTGGATTTTTGCTGTTACCTGTGGCCTTCTGCATATCTAGTGCTCAGAATTAAGCTGCAATAAACAAATAACATATGGTCCTCACATTTGTAATGGACTTATGTTTTTATGAGTACAGGTAATCTTATAATTAACCAAGATAAAAAACACATTTATGCCAGCTGTTCCCGAACAATTAGTAATGGCAACCCTCTTTCACTTTTCAATCTGTTCAATGATATATTACTCTAAAAATACAGTATTTATCACTTTTCCCCCTCTTAATTGCAGTTTGGTAGAAAGTTTGCAAAACAAATTAGGTTTTTTTAAATTACTTCCTTTAATATTCAAGAAACATAATAACAAAGGTCCCATCAAGCTCTCAAAGAAAGCCCAACCGAGGGGTATAGAAGAGTCAGAAAAAACCAACCCAACCACGCTAGTTCGGTGTTCAGCAGAGAAAGGCAACATCGCAGAGCACTGGGGCCACGCAGGGCCAACTCTCCACCAGGGCAAAGTGCCTAGTTCTGAGGATTGTATCCCATATCAAACTGTTGAATAAAAAACTAATTTGGGCACTCAAGGTGGCACTGGGTCCCGGTAAGTGATTTGGCCAAGCCCAACTCCACCAGGAAAGCGGGCTGTGGCAGGGCCCGGCTTGAAGATATAACAATACTCTTCCCACGTATTTCCTTGGTTCTCTATTTCTTTTTGCATTTTTCCCCATCCCCTTCCTGCCTTTTAAGGTTTTGTTTTGCATCAATGTTACGGTTTGAGCTTATATGGTTGATTGCAATCTGGAATCCATTCTTTGTTGGTGTGATGATTTACTTTATAGGCCTGTCGATTGTTTGGCTGAAAGTTGTTCAATTAAAGATTGAGCAGTGTCTAAGAGCCACAGTCTTGAGGGCTTCACCAGTCTCTATGAAACCTGGTAAGGCTGGTCTTTTTTAGGATTTTGAATTTTGTCCTACTTCTATCTATGCGTGGCCTTGTGCTACGATCTTGATCAGAGCGATTGGTAGTGGTGTCTGCACCCCATCGAGTTCTTCTGGTCTCTCGGTGTGGAAGCTTGATCCAGGTGCTCCATTAGTCCTTTGGATTGTTTCCTTGAGTCTTTGATTTCCTTTTTCCTTCATTGCATCAATAAGTGCATCTTCAATGGCTGGTCACAAACTTTAAGATCCCTCTTGGTGTTTTAAGATTCCAGCCGAATGTGGAACATTGCCTTTGTGGACTACACTTCGCCAATTGACCTCCAGTCTCTGAGACTGGCCCTAAACCTCTATCATGGTTAAGGGTTTGGGTTTGGGTTTTTTGTGTGTGCCAATGTGGAACCTGGAAGAAGATACAGGAGGATTCAACCCATCAATCAGGTAATACCTTCCTTGGGGTTGGCTTTTTATAAGAGAGACAGTGAGACCTTTTTCCTCTCTTCGCCTTCCTGCTTGCTTGGATTTTGCATCTGGCTGTGAGGTTGGCAGCACGTGTGGCCTGCTGGTCCTGGTAGCTGTGGTGTCCTGCCTTGTTCCTGTGGACCTTGGAATCACATGACTCTGTACCCACCAGCCTGTGATCGCCCAGCTACCTGCTTTGCCTGCTTGCTCTACCCACTGGCAGCTATGTGAGTCTGAAGAGGGCTTTGGTTAGCATCGATCAGACCAAAGGACTTGAGCTGGACTGGGTGGGATGCTTTTAAAATTCAAATCAGAAACAAAAAAGGGTAGTATTTGAAGGTGATATCTAGGTCTACTTCAGCTCTATTACCATATTTCAACACAAACATGAAATGGAATACCCTGTATAACTAAGAAATGATGACAAAAATCACCAAGCACCTCACGACATGAATTGATCTGGAAAACACCAGGCTGAGTAAAATTTACCAATCACAAAATTTCTATGATCACAAATATTATATGAGACCACTGTTTAAGGAAGACAAGGCAAAACATGATGAAGACTTTCATACCCGAGGGAAGAGGCTTTGGAATTTTCCAGAAGGGGGAGGGCAAAAGAAGGAAAATAAAGCAAAGGGCGGGATAGTTAACGGATATTGATTTGGGTAAAGAGGAAGTAGGTGGTTGGTGGTAGAGGGAAGGGCAGTCAAGGAGCAGAAACTCTCTGCTGGGCGGTGGTGGTCACTAGTTTCGACTGTGGAATACCAAGTTAACACACTGAAATGGAAAACCTAAGTTGCAATAAAAAACAATACTGACCAGGTGAACTAAAGAAATGAGAGAGACACTGCCACTGAGCAAAGACATGCTGTAGAGATAGACTTGGAAGTGACATTTAGTAGAACTTATTTCACTTAACCTTGTTAGTGCCTCAAGTACACTTTACATGCTGCTTGATACAAGGATCATAAAATATTTCATATACACAATGTCTTCTTTGGCAATGGTCCAACAGACAAGGGCTGCTCAAAGCATAAAAGATAACAGCACTGTCCAGGGACATTGAGAGTTATACCGTCCATGGCAGTAAGCACTCAACACATAGGGTTAGAAAGGACTTTGAAGAACTCTAAAATACACGTGATTGTACTAAATGTAAAGAGATTTGGCACATTATTTTTTTTAAGATACACAAAAAAGTGAACAACTCATAAACAAAGTTGGTGGTCACTTGACTCTTTCACTAAACCAAAACCAAACTCACTGCCCTCTAGTCAATTCTGAGTCCCAGTAGTCTATTTTCTGATTGCCAGGGGACTACCCAACTCGATTTATGACTTTTTGTTTTTACTGTGGCATGCAACTTTTTAATACAAATATAATCAAAGATGATGTTTTAGACTATTGAAAGAAGATCAAAGGACATGCATGGGCACATTATGCCATAACTTTTAAACACAATTTTATCATTTTATTTTGTGTGTGCATTAAGTGGGAAAACTGTGGGGAAAAAATCATACTGTAAAATTATTATTTTTCATGTTGTTGATGACGAATGTAATTTTTTAATATAAATCACTTTATTGGAGGCTCTTACAGCTCTTATAACAATCCATACATCAATTTTATCAGCACAGAAAATGTAACTTTTGACTACTGTTTTGAAGACTGATGTTAAAAACGTTAAAAATGACTGATGTGCAATCATTGTGGAAAATGATATGGTGCTACCTCAAACAACTGGGAATAGAAATTCCATATGTTCGAGCAATCCCTCTTCTGGGCATCCACCATAAAGAAGTAAGGGCCTTAACACAAATGACAGATGATCATTTTCAACACTGTTCATATCCATAATAGCTAGAACTGGAAATACTTCAAACACCCTATAATAGAAGAATTGGTAAAGAAACTTTGGTATATCTACAGAGCAGAATACTATGCATCGCTGACAAACAGTGATAATGCCATGGACTTCCTCATGACAAGGATGGACCTGGAGATCATTATGCTGAGTGAAGTTAGTTAATCACAAAAGGATGAGTATCGTATGAGACCATTACTGTGAGGACAAAACCAGGACAAAGACTTGTATAGCAAAGGGAACCGACTTTGGAGGTCCCCGAGGGAGGGATGGCAGGGGCAGGAGGATGAAGCTGTGGACTGGAGTGTTGGTAGGCAGTGCCTGAGAGAACAGGAGGATAGAGGTCCCTAAGAGGAAAGGGAGGAAGCAGGGGAGAATATGGGGCTGTGGGCAGGTGTCGATGAGTGGGTTGAACTATTGCAGACAGATTTGATCATCTGAAATGAAAATCTCCCACCAACTCACCATAAAAAAAAAAATCACTTAAAAATGTGAAGCTTTTGTTTGCCAATTTACCCTTCATCTGTCTATACACTTCTGAAGGCAGTTGAGGTACAGTCAATTAACATGACCCTCTGGTCATAAATCCTTATGTGATGTATTACAATTTTGGATTCTATGTCTGTGGCTAGGATCCCATTTTGGAGGGAGTTCTGTGTTACAGGATTACAGTGGGGGTATGTTAACCAAGTTAACATTATTTCCTTGTGGACAGCTTTTACTACGTTAGTAGTGGGTGGGACTTAAGACATCATATTTCATTTTCCTTGGGATATGGTCAGATAACAGATAAACTACACCCCCATCAAAGCCATTCCTCGGTATATAAGGCCATCTGGGACACAGAGAAAAATTTCAGGGCCATTTAGAAGAATACATATAAGTTGTCTGTCTCAAGTGGTGGAGGCCACCAAGACCAGAAGAGATGCACCAGAGACAATGGCATGGAGATTGAGAAAAGCAGCCCTGAGATTATGGGGTACTTTCTCTTCATCTGTGAGCCCTGGTGATATGGTGATTACACATTGGGCTGTGATCCACATGGTCAGCAGTTCAAAACCACTAGCAGTGCCATGGGAGAAAGACTGGGCTTTCTACTCCCATAAACAGCTACAGTCTCAGAAACCCACAGGCATTGCTATGAGTCAGCATTCACTGGATGGCAGTGAGTTCTGTTCATCTGGCCCAAAGTTATGGAACTGTGAGACACAGTGCTATGGAAGTAATGGCCAAGGGACCATATGGCTGAGAGATTGAGACCATGGAAAGAGACTGTGTGAGGCAGAGTTGACTACAGAAACAAATCCAGGGACACTCATATATGTGTACGGGAGAGCTTGATATCAAGAAGTAAATATATATACTTACCTGGCAGGAGAGATACCATGATCATGAAGGTGGTTTTCCCAGGGCGAGGCTCACCCCTTGCACTCCGGGTGTGCTGACCCCTGCGATTTCCCCAAATGTGGGAAACTCGACTGCATAATTTATGGTAGTGGGGGACTGTGTTCGCACTATCCCCTGATTAAAAAAAAAAAAGATAAATATATATCAAACAAACATCCCAGCCCAGTTCAGATCAAGCCTATAAGTCTGATACTAGTCCATAAGACCCTTTTCAGATTCAAGCAGCCACAGGCAATGATGCAGAATTCAGGAAGAACACAGGTTG
>NW_022111373.1:48132435-48137612 GCF_000313985.2 Echinops telfairi | reverse complement strand
ACAGAATTATGTAACTACCACAGAGACTTAGCTGTTAGCTGAGGAGAAATGTAGTTGTGGGCCAATGACTGTATGTTTACTATTTGCTAATTTGTAGTAACCTATTGAGTTATAATAGTCCTCTTAATTATGCGTATTGTCTGTGCGTTCTCGGTGGCCATTGCAACACATTATGGAATCCAGCATAGAAGTAAAGTGTCCTGGGGGAGCTGCTGCTGTCAGAGCAGTTAAAGAAGGAGGAGCATGGGGCATGTCAACTCCTGCCTCGGAGAAGTAGGAGGTCAGAGGAGGTCAGATATGGCCCCTCCTTTGCCTTTTGCAGCAGCATTTCCTTTTGTCTAACCCTTCCCTCCAAAATTCTGTGCTTTTCTATGTAAACCATGTCAAAATGGCACTTTTGGCATCCCTGAGGGAACTTAAGACATGCTCCTTTTCATTGTTCTTTGGGTTTCTGGAATAAAATGAAGTAGGAAGGGGTGAGATCAGTGGTGTGGGATGGATGGGGTAAGGCTTCCCAATGAAGTTCTCATGGGAAGCCCTTGTTATCTTTGAAGACTGAACAGGTGCATTATCATTAGGGTGGGGGGTGGGGGGGAGAGAATTCATCAGTACAACTTTTCTGTTTTCCTCACCAATGCAGTTTCAATTGTCTTAAAATTTGTCCTTAATCAGTTTATATAATCATCTTGAGTCCTTAAAAAATAAAAATTACTTCTTTAAAATTTCTTTAAAAATACTCATTTTACTGGGGGCTCTTACATCTCTTATAACAACCGATACATCAATTGTATTAAGCACATTTGTACATATGTTGCCATCATCATTTCAAAACATTTTCTTTCTATTTGAGTCCTTGGTATCAGCTCCTCTTCCCCCCCCCTCCCCTACCACCCTTGTGAACACTTGACAAATTATAAATTATTATTATCTTACACTGTCTGCTGTCTCCCTTCACCCATGGATCTGTTGTTTGTCCCCCTGGGTGGGGTTGGGGTTATATGTTCATCATTGTGATCAGTTCCCCCTTTCTCTGCCTTCTTCCCCACCTTCCCCTACCCTCATGGTATCACTACTCTTATTACTGTTCCTGAGGGGTTTATCTGACCCAGATTAAGCAATAGCCTTAAACTTTCTAAGCTGATCTCTCTGCCTTGGATTGAACTGTCCTAGTAGATTCTGTTCTGATTCGATCCCCTTTTGGGAGGCACTCTAACAAGTGTCCAAAACAGACAAATGAGAAAAGCTCAGACAAATAAGAACAAACTAAATTCATTGTCATCCAGGTTATTCCAATTCACAGCAAGTAGAACTGCACCCAGAGGTTTCCAGACTCGTTACAGAAGTGGAAGCCTCATCTTTTCCCGTGGAATGGCTGGTGGATTCAAATTGCCGGACCTCGTGGTTAGCAGCCAAATACATAACCATTATGCCCCAGGGCTCCTGCTAAGGAGGCGCAGATAGTGTATGACGGAGAGAACGTGTACTCAGCTGTTCATTTATCAGAGACATTGTATTTGTTCAGACACATTTTATTTGGAGTGAAACTGTATATATTTTTAAAAAAGGGCAGAACGAATATTTCCCTCTTTTTGCTCTTGTGACACAATTAATTGTTTGCATGGTTAGTTGTTCTTGGTAAAGATTTTTCTTTATTCTATTTAAGGGTGCAGAAAAGAAAAACATGTAGAGAATTGTGATGATTCTAATGTAAATGCCTCAGCATCTCTTCTCATTCTTGTGAGATTCCTTATTTTAACTTCCGTGATTTTGATTAGGACTATTTCACATAATTAGGTAAGGGCACAGTCATTATAATTATGTCAAATACTAGTGTGGTAGTTACACAATCTGGTGTCAACTTGACACTTCTAAGAGTGTCAATCAGGTAGCAGCTTGATGACCTCATTTGGAGGCACAATGGAGATAAATAGCTCAGCTCCATGAGGCACACTCTCTCTGTGACACATTCCTGTTGACAAGCCACATGGAGCCAAGTGGATGGAGCCTGAGCCCTGGAGCTGAAGGAGCCTTGTGGAGACCCATGTCAGTCCTGAGATGCTTCCACCACCACTGGATCCACAAGACTTTCTACCTACTGGCTTGTGATCTTCCTGCATTCGGCATCATTGTATGACTATGTGAGACTGATGAGGAATTTATAGACTGGTATCAGACATATGGGCTTATATCAGACTTAAGGACTTGAACTGGACTGGGCTATATTTTCTTAATATACAATTACTCTTTGATATAAAGTTTTCTGAGGGAGTACTTGAGTAGAGGTCCAATGTCCGTCTGCTAACTTGATACTTAACATATAAATATATGTTCATAGATCTATTCTCCTATTGCTATATGTAAATATATTTACATATGGACATGCCTGTATTTAGACTTCTAGAAATGTCTTTTGCCTCCGAGTTCTCTCCTCTGTTTCCTTTCACTTTCCTCTTGTCCCATATCATGTTCGGTCTTCAGTCGGGTTTCAGTAATTCCTCTCTGTTACATTGCCCTTGATCAAGTCCCACCAGGCATCCTATGCCCTCCTCACCATCGATTTTAGATCACTTGCACCTTTGTCTCTCGGTTTGTTGGCTCCCTCCTCCTTTTCTTCCACCTCCTCCTTTACCATGTCCCCAGGAGCTGTCAGCCCCGTTATTATCTCCTAGGGATTGGTCATCCTGTCTACCTTATATGGATAGACCTGAGGTGGGAAGTAAAAAGCCTATAAATAGTTACAGGTCTGTCTGCTGACCCTTCTGAGTGTTTTCCAATTAGATCTTCCCAGTTCCAAAGTCTATTTTCAGGATTCCTTGGGAACTTCATTGTTCTGCTACCCTTCCCTTCTTTTGATCTTTTAACTTATTATTTTGAATTGGGTAAAGGTTTAATGAGCATATGATCACTTTTACGTTCAACAATCATATACATTTTGTTCATTTCCTTCATTGATATCCCCTCAATGTAACACCACTTCTCTCTTCCTCTGTTTTCTGTTTCCATTCTTTCTTCTTTCCTAAACCTTCTTAACTTTGTCCTTGGGTAAATACTTTCCTTTTGATCTCAGATTGTTGATCAAATTATCTGATTACACTTTAGTTTATGCTAAAGTGTGCATACCTCACTAGTGTTCTTACTTTTATAGATCTGTGTTTTCTTAGGCTGAAAATTAAGCCACAGGGGTGAGTTGACTTTCAGAATCCCACATGTTTTTAAAATGTATTTTTAAATTTTTATTATTTTTAAGAAGTCCATATGCTTTCTTAAAATGTCAAAACATTTGTGTCACAAGTGTAAGCACTTGGGGGAGGGAGGGGAAAAGAGGAACTTATGCCAAGGGCTCAAGTAGAAAATGTTTTGGAAATGATGATGGCAACATATGTTCATATATGACTGACACAAATGATGTATGGAATGTTATAAGAGCTGTAAGAGCCCCCAATTAATTGATTTTTTAAAAAATGAAAAGAAGGTTAAGCACTTCATAGATGCGAAGAATAATTCCCTTATTGGGACTGTAGAAACTCCTGTGAAGGAAAACAAAGCTAAAACTAAAACATACAAATAATTATACATGAAAGCAAATTTTCGTCCTTCCACCCATTCCCTACGCCTGTCTAACTGCTCTCCTCTCACTAGCACTTCTCACAGGCTTCTTTCTCTTCCCTGATTTGTTTACTGCTTCTCAGGGCTTGACTAGCTCAAGATAACAGCGTTTAATCACATGTCTGAAGCCCATTATGAACATTAATTAATGCCTGACATCTCTTAATAAGGTAGGTAAAAACTTATCATTTTATAGAGGAAAATCAGGTCTAAGCAAGTTTGGCAACTTATTCTTAGGCCACCCAAGAAAGTGTGGCCCATTTCTTGTGGCCTGTTCTTCTCATGTGCAAGCCCATTCTTTTGATTTGCCATATACCAATCTGCTATAGCAACAAAACGATATAAAACTTATTTTGCAAAATGTCTCATTGATATAAGTATGGAGATAATATTTTTAAGGCAGAAAACCTTGATGTAACCTGAGGACTTCAAGGCCCCTTTGTTAACGCTTCCCTAGAGGAGAAGACGCGGCAGGCAGCTTTTATAATATTTTACAGGCTGCGAATCCCAGTTGGACAGATTTACTGCATGCTATAGGTTTACTAGGAGATAGAATCCCCTTTGCAGCAAGACCAATAACATATTCGTTGCAAATGTTAACAACAGCATAAATGGCTACTATAGATGGGCACCACGCAAGATAGAATACGCAGATATCAAATCGATTACATCTGTGGAAAAAATGGTGTAGAAGCACAATTTCATCAGTCCGAACAAGGGCATATGCAGATACTTTCAAAATGTTATAAGAATGGGTCAGTTTCTGCGGAAGGATATCAATCATGCTTGCTGTAGAAGATAAGCAAAAAAGGATGAAGATGCTCAATGTTGTGAATTTCCATGGTGACTGCAACAATGAACTTACAAAGAGCAGCAATTGAGAGGATGGTAGAGGACCACACAGTATTTTCTACCGTTGTACATAGGATTGCTATGATTTAGAACTGCCTTGATGGTACCTAACATCAAATGGTACAGTACATACTAAGATCTTTCCTCTAATGCCAAAGTTGTATCTTTTATATTAATATCAACAAAGATGGTCATTGCTTCATGGGCCTATTTGGAATTGGAGCCAAAGTATGTATTTTATTTGAGTGATCTGCTTTGCCCAAATACTGAGTTTCAAATGGGGCTCTGAGTTAATGAAGGGTCTGAACCTTTCCAAGATATATTAGATGTCATTCTGCTATTTAGACCACATGGGTCAGCAGGGCTGTCACTTTAAAAACTGCTCTATGGAATCCAGCAACCCCCTTAAGAAAGTGACAACATGAAAACTTGGGATTGTGAAACAAAGTCATGAAGATCACCATTCTTTTTGAGAAATGATACTTTTCTTGATAGTTGGCGCTCAAGATTAAATATCTGCCCACAGGACAACATCTTCCTGTGTCCTTTTGGGTGACTGTCATGAATTATGACAATCCACAAGGCACTAAGGTCAGGCATGAACGGTAGAGTCCCATCATACAGTGACAATGGCGCGAGGCGGAGTCCCGGCAGGTTTTGTATGGATGCCTTGCATGCATGAATTCAGACTATCTTTCTCTTTTGTATTGCTCCCTCCC
>NW_022111373.1:48125819-48131088 GCF_000313985.2 Echinops telfairi | reverse complement strand
TGGCATGGATAGGTGCACCATGGTCTTCAATTGAAATATTTGTTTTTAACACTTTGAAGAGGTCTTGTGCAGCAGATTTGTCCAACACAATAGGTTGTTTGACTTTTTGATTACTGTTTCCATGAGTGTTGATTAAAGATCCAATATAAAAGGAAATCTTTCACAACTTTGATGTTTTCTAAATCTACAATGAAGCTGTCTCTTGGTCCAAATGTGAGGATTATGATTTTCTTTACATTGGATTGTGATCCTTACTGAAGTCTGCAGCCCTTGATCTTCATTAGAAAGTATTTCCAGTCTGCTTCATTTTCAGGAAGCAAGGCTCTGTCATTTACATATGCCAGGTCTTTAATGAGCCTCCTCCAATGATGATGTTCTTTTTCATTTTAAAAGACTTTTAAGATTCCAAATTAGAGCAGAGACAAAAAATATATTGGGAAGAGATATGTAGATGTCTCTCATAAATCCTGGCCATGGGTGACTTACTGCAGAATATTACGATTAGCTCAGAGCATGATGGCTTGTCGTTAGGTGCTGCCGAGCTGGTTCTGACTCACAGTGACCCTACGCACGACAGAATGAAACACTGACAGGTCCTGCAACATCACCCATTTTTTCTTATGTTTGAGCTCATTCTTACAGCTATCATGTCAATCCATCTCCTTGAGGATTTTCTACTTTCCCCTGCCCTGAACTTTGCTAAGCATGATGTTCTCTCTCAGGTACTTGTCTCTCTTGATAACATATCCAAAGTATATGAGATGAAGTTTTGCCATCCTTGCTTCTAGGAGCATTCTGTCTGTACTTCTTCCAAGAAAGATCTGTTTGTTCTTTTGGTAGCCCATGGTAATTTCAATATTCCTCAATAACACCACAATTCAAATGAAGTGATTCTTTTTTATCTTATTTATTCACTGTCCAGCTTCCACCTGCATACGAGTAAATTGAAAATCCCATGATTGTGTCAGGTGCACCTAGTACTCAAAGTAGCCTCTTTGCTTGTCAGTACTTTAAAGAGGTCTTGGGTAGCTGACTTACCCAGTGCAATGCATTGTTTAATCTCTTGACTGCTGCTACCAGGAGCATTGATTATGGGTCTTAGCAAGATGACAGCTTCAGCCTTTCTTCCATCTATCACGATGTTATTTGTTGCTCCAGTTGTGAGGGTTTGGGTTTTATTGACTCAGAGTTGTAATGTATACAAAAGACTGCAATTCTTGATCTTCATCAGAAAGAGTTTAAAGTCCTCCTCACCTTCAACAAGCCATATTGTGTCATATACATATCACAAGTTGTTAATAAGCCTTCCTCACATAATACAAAATTCAAAAATTATAGAACAATATCACTGACATTAAAAAAAAGTGGAAAGAATATACAAAGTCACTGTATGTCTTAGGCAGGGTTCTCTAGAAAAACAAAACCAGTACACTTATGAATATATATTATACATCTATATATTTATACAGTGAGAGGAATATAACAGGTAATTCGTCCACACAGCAGTACAGAGGGTTCATCTCAACTAACTTCCATGGAACAGTTAATACACTGGATGGAAGTCCTTCAACTCACATGGGCTCCTGGTTCTAAGTTCAAGGAAGCAGACAGAGGAGTCTTCCCTCAGGCAAGACAGGTAGAGTCTGCCTGCAGGCAGCAGACAGCAGGGTGGGTCAGCAACAGTCGGCAGCACAGGAGCTTAGCAAAAGAGGTATACGTAGTTCAATCTCGAACTCAAGGGCGACAGAATCCACCAATGTCAAGCTTAAGTGGTGTACACAGCAGTGCTGCATTGTTACTACAAACCATTACATGCACTTCAACATTTACATATAATAGACTGAATGGGGGAGCCCTGGTGACATAATGGTTACAAGCTGGGCTGTGATCCACAAGGTTGTCAGTTCAAAACCACCAGCTGCTCCTTGGGAGAAAGAGAAGGCGTTCTACTTTTATAAACAGTTACAGCCTGGGAAACCCAAAGTGTACAGTTCTACCCTGCCCTACAGGGTCGCTATGAGTCTGCGTCTACTGAAGGCAGTGGGTGAGTGAGTTAGTTAATTGTGCCAACTTGGCCGATAATCACATGTGGGGCTAATTGAAAGGTGGAGGGATAAATGGGTGGTGAGCCTCGACTTTCTAGTTCTCGGGTCTCTTGCTTTGTGATGGTAGCACCAGGGTGTAGCTGCCTTAGCAGTTCCCTGCTTCAGCTTGCAAGATTGACTTCCTACAAGACATCCCCAAGGAGAAGCCACATGGCCCTATCCCGATGCAGCCCTGGTGCTGGAGCAGCCGTGTGGAGAACCCTGCTAGTGCTGAGATGCTTGTTCGTTCACTGACTCAGCTTTCCTCCTGCAGTCGGCATCATTGCCTCTGTTTTGTGAGGTGGAGGACTTTGTGGACTGGTGTTGGGTTAATGGGTTAATGTTGGACTTGTGGGCTTGGGCAGCATTGGGTTGGGATGTTTTCATGATGCACATTTTCTTTACATAAAACTCTCTCTTATACATGAGTTGCTGTGGATTTGTTTCTCCAAAGTACCAAGACTAATACAGTGAGTGAGATTTTGTGGAGGTGGGTGCACAGATGTACACTCTATTGGGTGTTAACCAAGCAAATGTCATGAGGCACATGACTTTGCAACAAGTTTACAGGAATGATGGCCCACAGACATTAACAGTTTTTTAGATATCACGCATAAGAAAGGTTGGGGATACCTAAAAATTGAGCCACGAAAGGGAGCACATTCTTCACTGTGAATGAAGAAGTGGTCTGAAGTCTAGAAATTGGTGAAAGAAAACCTTAGAACTACCACTGATTTGGTAGATACCAAAGTTGGGATCTCACGTGACTCAGCATATTATTTTCTAATTAATCATTTTGGTCTCAGCAAACTTTCAGCACAATGGGTGGTGAAGTATGTGTGAAAAACCAATTAAAAAAAAATGATCTTGCCCCCAGTCTTTCAAGCATGATCAGAATCAACAAAATGGATTTTGTGGAACCAATTTTACATGGGGATGAGCTTTGTATTTACCAATATCACCCAAAGAGCAAGGTTGTAGCTAAACAATTGCTTCCAAGGGGATCTGTGAGCCAATTGCATTCAAGGACAGTTCAGAAGCGTATGGTGCCTAATATTTTGGGGTGTTTGGGGGGTAAGTTTGATGAAAAAAATTTTAAGACCCACGATGATCATAGAGGATTATTGTGGATAAGTTTATGGAAAATGGAGTTGTTGAGAAAAAGGCCAGTAAAGTTTTGATGAGGATTTCCCCCCACACACCAAGGCACCTGCATGTTCATTAAGGGTTGCAAGAGCTGTCCTGTGAGAATGTCATTGGGAAACCTTGCCCTATCCATCTTGCAGTCACAGTTTTGCCCCCTTCAGACTTCTTTTCCACCACCAAACTCAGGAAACACTTAAGGAAACATGATTTAAGTCCCTCAAGGGTCCTAAATCGCCATTCAGACATGGTGTAAACTGGAGAGCGCAGAAAGATGTAAATCAAAGAGTTAAAGAGATGGAAACACTACCTTGAGAAGAAGATTGACGTAGGTGGAGGCTATGTTGAGAAACAATAATTTTATATTTTGATTTTTTGTTTAATAAAGGTGTCTATGATTTTGTAGCCATACTTTTTAAATTTACCCTGTGTTAATTTAAAAAACCCCAATTTTACACTAATCCGATTCTGACACCTGGCAACCATGTGTGTCCAAGTAGCACTATGTCTCATGGTTTATTGATGGGAAGTAGCCTACAAGGCCTCCCACGTGAGGTGCCTCTGGGTGGACTGAAGCCTCCTAACTTCACCTGGCAGTGGAGCTGGTTAATCGTCTGTATCACCCAGTGGCATAGTACTTCTATTAATAAACGCTTGAAATTTGCTTGGCAGTTTTGCAGAATGAAGAATGATATGGAAGTAACATAAGTTTGGCAAGAACTGCTAGGGCAGAATATAAAGAACTTTAAATATCAGAGTGAGGAATTTTTGTTTTTAAGTAGATGGAAAAAAGATACTGATAATGTTCAAGGAGTTGCCCTTAATTCAGACAACCTATTCACTTCTATATCAAGTTCCCTCTGAAGTGGCAGGAAAGCTTTGTTGTTGTTGCTTTGTTTTTGTTTGTTTGGGCAGTTAAACTTTAACACCAGTCTTACAGAAGTAAGATTTGAGAAGAACTTTAAAAGATATGAGAGAACTTTAAAAAGTTCATGAGGGAAAATTCCACAATCTTTTAATTTCATTTTTCCATCAATGTTTTGAAGCTCCCTCATTTGTGGAAGAGAGAAAATGAACCACGTCAAATGGACAGAGAAAGTGGCAGCACAGGACAGTAAGTAGAAGGCAGCTCTGTTTCCCTAGAGGAATTCTGGAGCAACTCTGCACTGAATCCTACAAACCCAAAACAAGAGCGTGGCATGGAGAAATGCTGCAGTGTTTTATGTGCAAAAAGTGCCAAAATCTTCTGTGCACTGGAAAGTAAATTAAACATGTGTACTGATGACATTGTCTAATGACTATAAACTGTGATGAGTCACCATGTAAAACCTATAATGATCTTAATTTAGAGACCACATGTTGGGTAATTGTCTTTGATATGCAGCCTGCTTATGATATCATGCTTGCTTGAGAACAACTTTACTTTTGGAAAACTCAGCTCCATAAAAATTATGTATCTGTAGCCATTTTGCTTTAAGTCATAATATTGGATTTTTTCATCCGTAGGTGCTTCTTATCTGTGTATAAAATGTCTTGTCAAAGATTGTGTCACTGTAAACCTAACTTATATTGCTGAAGTTTGAACCTGGATGCACATGGATCCATAGGAGGAGGGGTAAGCTTTTGAGAACCAGTTAAGCTTTCTGTCTTAACTGCTCTCTCACATGAGATGTAAACAATCACAATTCCATCACTTATCTCTGAAGCAGTCTCAATAAATGAGCTTTAGAAATTCCACACATTTTATAACTTACCACAATTGCCAATATATTTTTAGCATTAGGAAAATACCTTCTGTTTTAGTCTATAAAATTCAAATTATTTCTTGGAAATGCTACAAAATTTTGAAGGAAAACAGGTGTTGGACAAAATATTGAATTGTAGCCAATTGCAAAAGTCTTAAAGCAGTAAGAAAGCTGCCTTATACTCTTCCTACCCCTTGTCATGGGAGCAATTTCCTTGTGAGCAGGGAAGGCTAGTTCAAGTACACATTCTTTTGACAAAGAGCCCTGGTGGCACAGTGGTTAAGCTACTAACCAAAA
>NW_022111373.1:48119575-48123041 GCF_000313985.2 Echinops telfairi | reverse complement strand
ACAAATGTACAAATGTACTTGACACCATGTATGTATGTATGGACTGCAATAAGTGTTGTATGAGCCCCCAATTAAATGATTAAAAAAAAGGCTTCTATGAGTCAGAATTTACTTTATGAGTGAGTTGGTTTGTTTTTTTTAGTTTTGCATGGTACAATGTGCTTGACTACTAACTATAAAGTTGCTTTGGAATCACCAGAGGCACTAGTGATCTGCTTCCAAAATATCACAGGTTGAAAACAACAAACAACAAATCAGCCCACACCTATAGAGTCAATTCCAAATTTTAAGGAGGCTCTCTAAATGTTAACTGAGCCAATAGCCACATCTTTCTCCTGTGTAGCAGCTGGTGGGCTTGAACTACTGATCTTGGGGTTAGTAGTCCAATGTTCATGAGACAGCATCATTCAGGGGCAGTTCTATTCTGCACACATGGTATTGCCCTGTGTCCAAATCAAATCTAGGGCAACTGCTTAGCTTTCTTCTTCATGGCAGTTTAAATATTCTGTAGGTTAGCCTGGTTGATCAAAGATCTAATGTTATTTGGCTCCAATTTGAAATAGATCTAGCCTCCTTTTAAATCACAACATGTAAGTTGTTGAATTTTTAAAAATTGATGATCTGAAATGTAGACCGCCCCCACTCAATTCACAGTCAAAAGTTAAAACGAAAGCAAAAGAACTTTCCTCTTTAAGCAACAGAGTAAGTTATTAGGAAAATCAAAACCAAAATGGTGCTTTTCTCCCATTGGGGATTCGAAAGAGAGAAATGCGGCATCTTTGTCTCGCTAAAAGCCAGCTACCTGCTTCTAGTGGTCTGAACTAGAGGTTCTTTTCCTGACTGCACTTTGTCTAGAGGAAAAGAAACGGAATTATTGCTGTTGAGGAATAGCTCAAGGCTGATTTTAGAGTTGAACAGGTGAATGCAATTTATCTTCACCAAGTATTATTCCAAAGATATAGTGATTAGGAGAGTACATTGCCCCTGGTGGAGGTGGGCAAACTCTGGTGAAGATGAACATGATGCTGTGGCTTTGAGAATCCTGGGAAAAGTGCCACGTGCCCACAATTACATGAAGGCAGTGGGTTGCTGGTTCTGCACAAACCTGTCATATTCAGGCAATGGTAGAATGCAGACAAAAATCTGTCTCCAAGTTATCGAGGTAGTAAGAGCCCTGGTGGTATAGTGATTATGTGTTGGGCTGCTATCTGAAAGGTTGGCAGTTTGAAACTACCAGCAGGTCCGAGGGAGAAAGACTGGGCTTTCTCCTCCCATAATTGGTCTTGGAAGCCCACAGAGGGGTTGCTGTGAGTCAGCATCAACTCAATGGCAGTGAGCCTGATGAGCATGTGGGACCTCCCTCTTCTACCTCCCCACAACAGCTAATACTATCTGCTTTTACATCCCTAATGAGTTTAGACTTGGTTCAAAAATTGAATTTGATTTAGTAAAATAAAAGGATGTGATATTTTCTGCACTCATCTGTATAAGGCACTACAGTTGCCTTTTAGAAATTGATGACCTGGATTCACATCCAGGCTTGTCCCCGGTTCCTGGGGATGTTTGTTATCAGAGGCATGAACTTATTCAATGTACATAAAACATGATAGTATAATTCAGTAGTATAATGGTGGGCATTCAGAAGGACTGAAAATTAGTTACTCATTACATATTATGTCAACATCTTTCTTTCATAGTTATTAACTCTCAAAGTCTTAAAGCATCAACTATGTATCTATCAAAATCATTGTTCAAATAGTCTCACCCCTCTAAAATTAAACCCACTGCTGCTGAGTAAATTCTGACTCATAATGACCCTACAGAAGAGAGTAGAATTCCCCCAGAGTGTTTCCAAAGTTTAAATATTTGCAGAAGTCGACTGCTACACCTTTGGTTAGCAACCAAGTGTTTTAATCACTGCATCACTAGGGTCACTAATTCCACCACTTACTGCCACTACCACTGCTATCTAGTTGATTCCTGTATAGGCTTTTCAAGACTAGACATATTTATGGGAGCAAATAGCCCTTATGATAACAGATAGCTTCCTTTTTTACCCTAGGAGCAGCTGGTGTGTTTGAACCGCCAGCCTTGCAGTTAGTAGTTGTGCTAGTCTGGATTGACTAGAGAAACAAATTCAAGGACACTCAAAGAAAGAGCTTTATATCAAAGAGTCATTATATATTATGAAAACATCCCATCCCAGTCCAGATCAAGTCCTTAAGTCTGATATTAGCCTATAAGTTCCTCTTCAGACTCACTTAGCCACATGCAATGATACTGAATGCAGGAAGATCACAGGCTGGTGGGTCAAAAGTCTTGTGGATCCAATGACAGTGAAAGCATCTCATCGCTGGGGCTGGTCTCCACCATATGGCTCTCTCAGGTCTTTCTGTGGCTCCACATGACTTCTCAACAGGAAGACAAAGGCAGAGAGAGAGTGGAAGTTTTCAGAAGCCTCATGAGAAGGCCACGCCCACAAGGAGGCATCATCAGGTTGTGAGCTAATTGGCTAGACTACACCTCTTTACTCTTTAATATCCTCAAGTTGACATGATATTATGTAGCTACCATAATAGTCAAGCACTTACCTAACAATGCCACCAGGTCTCCTTTTAGTCCCACTACAGTACAGTTTAAATAATTAATAATAGTGCAACCAAGATGTCACCTTTCTAGAAATTTAAACTTTGGGCCAAAGGGATAAAACTCAAATGAATTAGGATTTAAGCATTAACTAGAAGAATTTATTTTTGTGCATGTTGGGCTTGGCTGGAGTCAGGGGCTAAAGAGCAGGTGAGTGGTAATACTGAGGAGACCCCTCAGTCAGGCTTCCTCTACCTGGGAGAGGCCTATAAAGTTGTGGCACTTTGGGATTGTTTAAGTTAAATGATATTAATGAAAGCCTAACACCCTAAGAGAGAAAAAGTAATATGGGCCCCACGTGATTGTGTGTTAAGAGCCACCTCTGGGGAACTTGAGAAACCCAGGTTCGGAGAAATCTCCCTTTGCTGCCTTTGCTGCCTACCAGCTGCTGACATTTGCATTAGAGGTAAAGTACATTTCAAATATGCAATAAAGGCGGCCCCGAGAGAGACAAGATGCTCCAGAGAATGAGAGCTGGCCCAAATGAACTGAGTTGAAGGAAATCTCATATAGATGCTTTGGTGAAGAGGGCAGGAAAATGGAATAATTTGCCAGCAATACATACAATTTGATTCCCCCCCTTTTTTAGTACAACGTGGCATCAAAGATTGTAGTGGCGAAGTTGTTCTGTCTACATTTGGGCCCAGTATGCCTAACTTCATTCACAGTGTTCTGCTCCAGATTCGTGGTCCATGTAGGGCTGGTAGTTGGAATGGGTCAGTTCTAGCGGATGCCTTCCAACCTAATCATTTCATAAAGTGCATAATTTTCTTCCAAGGTAAGTAGAACATTTTTCAGACATTGCCTAGCAATTTGTACC
>NW_022111373.1:48112282-48114578 GCF_000313985.2 Echinops telfairi | reverse complement strand
GTTCAGAACCATCAGCTGTTCCACAGGAGAATGACACGGCTTTCTATTCCCATAAAGAGTCACAGGATAGTTCTATCTTGCCCTACAGCAGCGGTTCTCAACCTGTGGGTCGCGACCCCTTTGGAGGTCGAATGACCCTTTCACAGGGTAGCTGGATTCATAACAGTAGCAAAATTACAGATATGAAGTAGCAATGAAAATAATTTTATGGTGGGGGGTTCACCACAACATGAACTGTATTAAAGGGTCATGGCATTAGGAAGGTTGAGAACCACTGCCCTATAGGGTCTCTATGAGACTGAATTGATGCTATGGCACTGATTTGGTTTTGGGTTGTATGTACAAACTAGGGAAATTAAAAAATATTTCTATAGGGTCCAGCTCATACAGGCATGGGTTTATTCTAAACAAAAGGCCTTTAAACATGTCTCCAAGACTATTGGATTCCTACAGACAAATTCTCTAAGAAATACATTGGTCTTAATCCCATCGGGAAAATTAACAAGAAAAAGGGCCCATCAAGAACAGTGGTTTCCAAGAGACTATGCTAGGCCAGTTAACTATCAGGTAGGCAGGGAGATCAGTTCCAAATGTTATGTATGGCAATTGCTTTTTAGAACCCCGAATGAGGCACATTTGATAAACTTTCTTGAAGGACACAGCATGGCCATGGGAGCTTATTATGAAGATGTTTTCAGAAAATTGAAAATTGCATTGGTGAGAAAAAGGCCAAGGAAGTTGTGCTGAGGAAGTTTTTTCAACGTGCCTGCTCGTTCTTTGAGCTGGGGGTGTCCTGTGAATTCCACTAGGAAATTGCAAAAGTTCATTGAGGTCACATCTAACCTCTTCTGATGATACATGGGAGTAGGAGAATCCATCTTCACAGCAGCCCACAAGGCCAATAGCTGTAACTCAGAGGTCGGGCATGACTTCACCGTCCATCATTCTGTTACCCTATTCTGACACCAACAGTCTGTCCCTCCCAGGATACTCTACTTTTCTGCTGTCTGATAATTTGTTGTAAAGTCCACACAGAACTCACGGATGATACAATCAAGGGGAAGTTAACAGCTTGCTGCAACCAGGGGGAAGTTAACAGCTTATTACCAGCCAGGATCAGAAAACATGAAGGGGATCAGAAAACATTAAGGATAGCATCATTGATTACAGCAGCAACTCTTCTTAGCCAGCAGTCAAGTCTATCTCTCTCTGGTCTTCAATCGCTCAGTCACAATGTCCCTGTGGAACAGGAAGTTTGCCTGCTACTCTACCTCATCATCTCACTGTCTCCTTACCTTTGTCTCTGGTCTCAATGTACCTCCTTTGCTCTGTTCTATGGTCAATGCTTATGGTCTTTGCTTAAAGATCATCCAACAACAGTTGCAGCAGTGCATTGACAGGAAACTGCCAGAAATTCAGGACAGTTCAGAAGAGGATGTGGAACAATTGATAGCATTGCTGATGTCAATGAATCTTGCCTCAAAGCAGAAAATACCAAAAAGATGTTCACTTGTGTTTTATTGACTATGCAAAGGCATTCAACTGTGTAGATCAGAATAAACTGTGGATAACCTTGAGAAGAATGGGAATTCCAAAACACTTGATGGTGCACAGGAGGAACTTTACATGGACCAAGATGCTTGTGTGAACAGAACAAGGGAATACTGTATGGTTTAAAATCAGGAAAAGTGATTCTCCCTTTACCATACTTATTCAATCTGTATGCTGAGCAAATCATCAGAGGAACTGGAATACAAGAAGAAGAATGTGGTATCAGCATTGGTGGAAGGCCTGAGATAAGCGGTTGACACAAGCTTGCTTGCTGAAAGTGAGGAAGACTTGAAGTACTTGTTGATGAAGATCAAGGATTGTAGTCTTCAGTTCTTCAGTGTGGATTACAACTCAATATAAGGAAGACTGAAATCCTCACATCTGGACTGATAGGTAAACACCATATAAATGGAGAAAATAATGAAGTTTTCAAAGTTTTCAGTGCTAATGGAAGTGGCCATCAAAAGAGATAAAAAGATGTGTTGCATTGGGTAAATCAGCCGCACAAGACCTCTTTAGGGTTTGAAGAGCAAGGGTGTTACTTTGAGCACTAAGGTGTGCCTGACTCAAGCCACACACATGTGTATTCTCCATTGCATCATACACATATGAAAGTTGGACATTGAATAAGGTCATTGAATTGATGCCTTTGAATTATTGTGCTGGAGAAAAATTTTCAAAGTACTATGGACTGCTAAAAGGATAAACTATGTTGGAAGAAGTAAGGCCAGAGTGCTATTCTTTC
>NW_022111373.1:48099424-48111570 GCF_000313985.2 Echinops telfairi | reverse complement strand
CTACGTCTCAGAAGGGCAGTGATGCATTTGAATTGTGGTGCTGGTGAAGAATATTGAAAGTACCATGGACTGCCGGAGAACACACTAATCTGTCTTGGAAGAAGTACAGCCAGAATGCTGTTAAGATGCGAAGCTGGAGAGACTTTGACTCCCGTACATAGAACATGTTACCAGGAGAGACCAGTTCCTGGAGAAGGACCTGGTGGTTGGCAGGGTGGAGGGGCGACAAAAAAGAGGAAGACCCTTTGCAAGATGGATTGACACAGTGGCTGCCAGAAGGGGGTTCATCAAGAACAATTGTGAGGGTAGTGCACGACCTGGCAGTGTTCCGTCTGTTGACCTCAGGGTCATTATGAGTCAGAACCAAATCATGATACCTAGCAACAGCAGCTCAGAGACCTTACTACGTTCACCCTGTGACCATAATCTTGCCTTTCTGTTTGTTCCTCACACACAAAGAACGCTTAAGATGAACACACTTAGAGATATGTAGGCTGCCCAAACTGCTATTTTGATGTGTTCTAAACTGAAGAGAGCAGAGTTCTTTGGGAAAGGGTTACAAATATGGAAACACCACATTTCTTCAGAATTGTATAGACCTAGAGGGAGGGTGTGTCCAGAAACTATAACTTCACAGTTTAATATTTTTGTTTAATAAAGATTTCTACAATTTTAGCAATACTTTTTTACTTACCCTCATGTACACATGTACAAGATGACTTCAAAAGTTTGTTAAATATTCCATAATCTTTTAATTTAATTTCCCACTAACATCTTGAAGCCCACTTGTGTGTGTGTATAAATTATGAACTGTTTTAGAGTAAGTTTCAGACATCATACTATAAGGTTGGTTCTTAAATACTTTTCTCCATTTTCTAAGAATAAGGAGGCTTACTGGTGCCGTTAGGTAAACATTGGATGGCTAGTGGAAGGTCAGAGGTTCAAACCTACCAACTTCTTCTTGAGAACTGCAAATCTTTAGGAAAGTAGAAGGTTGTGCCTTTCTCCTGGTTTTGCACTGGTACTTTGTGACCCACTATGCCACCAGAGACCACACTAATCATAGACCTTATTAAATTTCTGCACAATTTTCTAATCATGTAATTCATGGCTTTTTCAGGATCTAAAGGGATTGCACGTTGCATTTAATTTTTTACATCTCTTTTGTTTACTTTGCTTTGAAGTGTCCCTTCAATCTTTCTTTTTTTTAATTAATGACTTTGAGATATATATATATATGTATTTTTTTTTAATTTAAGGGTCAGAGCACTTATTTTGCAGAATGTACCTTAATATGTTTTCTGGTGTTTCCTTATGGTTAAATCCAGTTTATGCATTTTTGCACAATTTTATTGTTGTTTTTAGGCCCTGGAGCGTAAATTTTGTCTCATAAGAACCACAAGTGACATAGCATAACTGCCCATACAGAATTTTCTTGCCAGTAACTTTTGCAGAAGCAGATCACTACATTTGTCTTCCCTGGAGTCACTGGATGGGTGAGAAATGCCAACTTCTTGGTTACATAATGACAGCGTTTCTGTGTCAGCACAGCACATCTGGAGGAAATATGAGGTTAGTTAACCCATTATTAATGATTCCCACTGCGTTTTTCAATCATAAATGTACCATTTTTCTATTTTTATGACCAGAGATTTAAAGTGATCTCTAGTAGGGCTAGTTGTTGGCAAGGCAACTAGTGTGCCTCATATTATCTTGGGTCTCCAACAACCCAAGTAATCACCAAAGCAAATATGCTCAGCTAGATGACGTTTGATATCGTCCCTCTCATCTGCACTGGAGATGCACTGCATCTCAGCTTTTGATTTCTGCTCCATTGCTACTCTACACAGCAGGGTGGGGTGTTTGTGGTAGATAACCAACTTGCATAGCACACGTGTAAGTGGCAGAATTAATGCCCACGGGGTAACTCGTTACCAATAGAGGCTGGAAGCCAGTGGATAGATGCTTCTCTCTTCTACCCTTTGTATCTAAAATTGTGAGGCCTATTCTTTTTTTTTAAATCATTTTTATTAGGGGGTCGTACAACTCTTCACAACCCATCCATCCATCCATCCATCCATCCATCCATCCATCCATCCATCCATCCATCCATCCATTGTGTCAAGCACATCTGTACATTTGTTGCTGGGGCTCATTTTACATGGCTTTTTAGAAAGTTTCAGGGGGATCACATGCATAACTTGAGATGGCCTGTTTCCATCGCGGCCCTCCCCGTTTATTCTCCCCAGTGTTTTCTATCTTGACTTGATACTATTTAACGAAATAGTCTATCGCACATAACATTGCACTTCTCTTTTCCGCAGGTACCTCCACTCAAACAATTGTGCTGAAAATCATTAGGGATAGTGGGCTGGAGAGTTGGCACATTAGAACACAGCCCTCCCTCACCACTTTCAGGTTGATGCTGACTCTTAGTGACCATCCAGGCAGGATAGTGTCGAGACTGTAACTCTTCACAGGAGTAGAAAAGCTCGTATTTCTCCCAAAGAGTGGCTTATGGTTTTGAACTGCTGACCTTATGGTTATCATACCAATGAGTAACCCACTATACCACTAAGGCTGTAGAATTAAGCAGCATAAGCCAAATGATATATTCTTGCAGGCGCTAACCTCACCAGAGCTTCCTTCTTATCTCTGAACCAAAGTGTATGCATGTCGTCATTCCTCCCGCTCCATTTAAACTCTGCATTTTGGCACTCTCTTCAAGGTCCCTGCCCATTTACTTGTAAATTAGAGTGCCCTGGGAGCCTCGAGGGCATTGCAATAGGATGGCCCATTTCGTGAGTTTGGATGATGAAGCGTGCACACCTCTCTTCCTTCTCCTTTTCAGTATCCTGCACTTCAAATTTCCTTTTCCTTTCCACTAGTTATTTCTACTTTGTCCTTTATCTCTGATAGGCAACTCATTTTCCTTTTCGAAAGAAAATAAAATGGGAAATATGAGGCAATCATTTATTCCTTCTTAGTAGGAGAAAGTTTGGCACAGGGAAAGTTTCCAAGAAGAAAGCAGCACAGTCCCCAGTAATGAATGGAATGGAAAGTTTTAAGAACTGGAACATACCTGGCCCTGAGCATCAAGAAGACGGGGAATTCTTCCTTTGCTTAATGCTATGACATAGATGAAACTTCAAACGCCTTTTATTTTGATGAAGGACTTTAATAGTTGTTTTCATCATAGACTTCACTAGAAATCTGAGATAATATGATTTTACCTGACACAAGTCAGGTAACTGAAAAATCACCTTCATAGTTGTACGTTCTATTCCACGTTCTCTGCCGCTGTGATCATGCAGGTCTGTGGCTGGATTTCCTTTTTCCCTGATAATGTTATGTAGCTGGCTACATCCTCCTGAAGATAATAAGGATGAATGGTCTACTTGGAGCAAACTCTTGTCCTCAGATTGTTGACAGGCACTATAATTTAATTAAGTTGTTATACTGAGCAGGCTCTTGTTGTGGAAGGAGCCACAGAGAATCTTCCATCCAAATTACGTTCCATTGTAGGAATTCTTTGCAGGTTAGCAAGTTTCAGTCCAATAATTTTTAACCCCTGGATACCAGTTGTGTGGAGTGTCCCAAGTATTTTGTTGCACTGGTTTTATTCCATGTTGTTTCCCTCCCCTGATCTCAAGTTGCATTATAAGAAAGTACATGCTGTAGGTCAGAAAACAAGATGAAACTACTAACTCCATGTAGTGAAACCATGTGGTTGGAATTGTCTTGCATGTCAGAGTGATGGATCTGCAGCACCTCGACCACATTCTCTCTTTACAGAGCTAAAGGCACATTTTTTGGGAGATGATAGGAGAGTAAGTAGTCTACAGCCATGGGGTAGTTCACAGTCTCCAAGTAAGTTAACCAGTTAGGAGACTTTAGCAGTAAAACTGGACAAGAAATCACAGTAGATGATCTCCCTCTCATGGCCGGTCACTACTGGCCTTGCTGTTTTAATTCATGGCTCTTACAGAATAAAAAGTAGTGGCAATGCATGCAACAGATCACTGTTTTACAGTCAGCACTAACAAGGGGTGGCACCAAACATCAGACAGAAAAAAACCTTTAAGCCTGTGAGGTAACAAAGATTGAAGCTATTATTAATAGGTTGAGACTAAAAGAGAAGTCCCTGAATTACATTATTTTCAAAAATTCTCTCTTAAACAGAATTTAAAAATTCTCTTTACTGCCACTTAAGAATGAGTAATATGACAGTGAAGAATGAGTAGTATAATAGAAGGAATGATAGTATAAGGAATAGCAAGTGTTAAGTTAACAGGAACTTCCAAAATCTTGGTTACTCTGAGTACCAGCAGCCAAGCTATGGCTCTATTATCTCTATTATTGAAAGTAATAGGAGATGGATAGCTTAAAAAAGAACAGGGAAAGTATTTATTGATAAGTCCACTCCTTAATGAACTAGACTAAATGAAACAGTAAAAGTATGTAACTTATATACTCTCATAGGCTCTCAATTGAGTAGGTGATCTTACTAGTCAGTCAATTGCTGTTCTTTTTGCAAGAGCTCCACCAAGTGGTCATCCAGCAGGTGGGTGAAAGACTTAGAAAACTAAATTAAGAACCATTCTTAATTCTTAGAATTAGGAACTATTCTAAGAAAGAATTCTCTAACCAAAGATAGATGAAAGTCAATTCTATGTCAGCGGAGAGATTCGGATTCAAGCATCATGTTTAGATCTATCATCGGTTTCTCACCAACATTTGTTTTGAAAACTTTCTTGTCTTTACTTGAACTATGCTTGCTCTTTGACCTCATGACCCCTGTGTTTTAAGTCCTGCATTTTCTCCTAATCAATCGGCCCTTTCTGTCGACACATCTCGGCCTGTTTTGTCCCAGACAGTGGTGTCCACTACTTAAATCATGCTTCTGGTGTTACTTTCAGCTCTCAATACAGCCATCCAATTTCTCTGACCCGAACTGAACAGGCAAGAGTCTTAAGTGACAAGAGTCACACAGATGTGCAAATTGCATGTTTACACTACACACGACTACTTTCTGACAGACTGGACCTTCAGTTATGACCCATATGTGTCTGGTCAACCCACAGTAGCCATTTCAAACTCTTCTATTTTTCCCTTCAAATCTCCTTCCTACCAGAAACTCTTCCTAATCCCAGCATATGAGAATTCTACCCAGTTCATGAGGAAGCTTATTTTCCCTCCTTCAAAGCTTTTTGGTGTCTGTAATTCATCTTCTGATGGAAGAAGTACCCAACTGAAGACTCATTCCTCTATCTGCCCTTGTATAACACCCCCCTTGAGCTACTTGGTGACATTCTTTGATTAGTCATCTCCCTTCTGATAGCTCAGAAAGGAAGCATCGTAATGGTTCATATCATCAAAGATGAAAATGAAAAAATAAGACTAACTTACAGATTGAGATTTTAAGATAAAATCGAAATAAATTAACTCAGAAAAATTTGTGGGAAAATGGGATTTTTCTAGAAGGATACGGGCATAATTAATGCTGTTTCTAGAAAGATACTGGCAAAATTCATGTCTTTTTTCCAGAGACTGCTCTTGCTTGATAACATGTTCAAAGTAAGTGAGCTAGATGAAGTTTCACAATCTTCGCTTCTAAGGAGCACGCTGGTTGTACTTCTTCCAAGACAGATTTGTTTGTTCTTTTGGCAGTCCACAGTATTTCCTATATTCATCACCAACACCCTAATTCAAATGCATCAATTCTTTGGCAGTTTTCCTTATTCCTTATCCAACTATTACATGCATATAAGGTGATTGAAAAATGCCCTGGCCTGGATATAACTCAGAGCATGGAAGAAAACACTGAACATACAAACTTCCAGAGGGCAGAAGCCTCGGGACCATAAAAATATGAAGCTGAGGACTTTCTGGTCATCTTAATTTACATACAAACCAAAGTTCAATACCTTCCCACTCTGTGAGACAAACTCCTAGCAAAGAATCTTTTGATTGGCCTCTTGTTTTTTTTTAGTGTATCTGGTCATTTTTTTTTAATCATTTTAGTGGGGCTCATACAATTCATCACAAAACATAGATCAATTGCGTAAAGCACACTTATACATTTGTTGCCCTCATCATTCTCAAAATTCGCTTTCCTCTTGGGTTCCTGGAATTAGCTCATTTTCCTTTTTTCCCCTCCTCCTCCCTCCCCACTGATTGGCCTCTTTAAAAAAAAAAAAAAAAGGAGAAGGCAGAGCAGCCCACAGCCCACTGACTGGTTTCTAAGCCAGTCAATGTTTATAGCAGTTGAAAGCCTCATTTTCCTCCCCTGGATTGGCTGGTGGTTTCGAAGCGCTGACCTTGTAGTTAGCAGCCCAATTGTGCTACCAGGTTTTTCTGATTGGCTTAGTCCACCATACTTGTTCTCTCACCATAATCTTTCAGTCTGTATACTGAGCAAATAATCAGAGAAACTGCTTTATATGAAGAAGGACGTGGCATCAGGTTTGGCTTATTAACAACCTGCAGTATGTAGATAATACCACCTGGCTTCCTGAACCTGAGAAGGACTTGAAACACTTGCTGATGAAGATCAAAGATGGCAGCCTTCAGTCAAGGCGGCCAAAATCCTCACAAATGGACCAAGAGGTAACATCATGATAAATGGAGAAACTTTTGAAATTGTCAAGGATTTTATCTTGCTTGAATCCACTAACAATGCTCATGGAAGCAGCACTGCAGATTAAAAGACGTATTGCATTAGCCAAATCTTTTGCACAAGACCTTTTGAGGGTATTGAAAAGCAAGTATGTTACTCTGAGGATTAAGGTGTGCCTGACCCAAGCCACGGTATTTTCAATTGACCCATATACATTTGAAAGTTGAACATTGAATAAGGAAGACTTGAAACACAGGGAATCCAAGACAGATAAAACCCTCAGGACTAATAATGAGAGTAGTGATACCCAGAGGGTAAGGGTAAGGTGGGGGGCAGGGAGGGAGAAAGGGGGAATGAATCACAATGATTGATGTATAGCCCCCCTCCTCCCATGGGGACCAACAACAGAAAAGTAGGTAAAGAAAGACAGCAGTTGGTTTTTAAGACATGAAAAAAAAATTATCAAGGATTCATGAGGGAGGGAGGGTGGGGAGGGAGGGAGAAAAAATGAGTAGCTCATACCAAGTGCCCAAGTAGAAAGAAAATATTTTGAGACAGATGATGGCAACATATGAACAAATGTGCTTGACACATGAATATATGTATGGATTGTGATAAGAGCTGTGGGGCCCCCAATAAAATGATTAACCAAATAAAATAATAAAATGAAGGAAAACAGATCCAGGGGTTTGGGGCTTGCACTAAATCCTAGGTCCAAGTTAAGAATAATCAGTTCTTACATCCTGGCCCTGCTCACTATTCACCTGCATGAAATGATCACTGAAGATAAGGGTGCTACAGAAAAGTGTGGTGAAAAACATAGATGGTGCCTGGCTATCAACTGGAAGAGTCTGGGGTCTTAAAGGCTTGTATTCAAACAAGCAGCCATTCTAAGGAGGAGTCAACTAAATCCACATGAGGCAGCACACCTGCTTGTGTGATCCAAGATGATAATTACAAAATATGAATATGGTGAGAAGAAAAGCATCAGAGCTAAAATTATGAGCACCCAATTTGTGGAGGGCTATGTAGGACCGCGGGAGTCCAAAAGTCATCTACAGTGTATTTAGTCAACCTGAGATACTGGCAGATCCGCTCTAGCCACAAGCAAGAGTCTCCCAGAGCCTAACTATTGGGCAGAGACCGTTATCACCCTCATTATGCTGGATAGAACTGGACATGTGGCTTGGTGACCACCCTATAGATGTGCCCTCAATTTGTACTGAGTGCAAGTATCTCTTACTGGTTCCATGACAGACATTACTTCCTTGGTTTCTTGAACATTGATGGGATCTTTTTCTTCATATGCATTATATGTATTTTTGTCTTTGTGCTATTATGATTTTATTCTCACCACTTTAATCTGATGTTGTCTTTTATTATTCTCTGTTGGGTCTCCCAGGTGTGAAGCACCGGAGGAGTGGATGCATAATGATAATATTTGATACAAGGGAATATAAGGAATACAGAGGTAGGGATAGGGAGGGAAAGGGGATTTCTGGAATAAATAATGAAGGCGGGAGTGGGGAGGGAGCATCAGAATGGATTCTGATTGTACAACTCATTTTAAAGCTGATGTAACCATGGGGGGGTGGGCTGGAACACTCTAAAATCGATCTGATAATGATTGTACATTTTCCTCCATATGATTGAATTGCATAATATGCAAACTACATGCCAATACAACTGTTTGAAAAACTAAAATGAAGGAATATATTCTGATGTTACCTTTCTGTTTTTTTGTAGCCAAGCTCCATAAATAATAGTATTCACGTTTACCTATACCCCTTCTTTCTTCATCTCCTTCTTTTCTTATTAAGTTATTATCTATATTTTTTTATTCCACAATTTTGTTGAAAATTTTCTTTTTCTATGCATGATAGTCCATCTTTATTGTTTTCTTCCTTCTTTATTTATTTTATAAACAGTTTTATTGGGACATAATCCAAATATCATACAATTCAATAGTTCAATCATACTCACAAGAGTTATACAATCATTACCACAATCATATTTAGAACATTTTTTCTTTCTTGTACTACTCCTTTTAAAAGAAATTTTTAATCCTTTTTTCCAAATAGTTTTATTGGCACATAATTTACATATAATACAATTGAGCAGTTTAATTGTTCAATCATTTCGTGGGGAATTCACCACCATATCTACCTTAGAGCTTTCTCCCACATATTCACTACTGACTTTTGTACAAGATGACTGATGAACATTTCTCCTTCCTAAGTCCTTCTCCTTTGATTCATAGAACACAATTATTTCTTCTTTAAAAATTTTAAAAATTAGATACTCCTAAATCTCCACTCTGAGTTCCTTTACTCATGCTTAAGCCTCGTCGCCTTTTCCATGGCTGTACAGTTCTTCTCTTCTCAGACTCCTGCCTTTAACACAAAGGTTATCTCCTGTCAAAGCTTCTTCTTGACTTTTAAAGTGACTACACATTTTTAGCCTTTGAATATGTAGTAAAAGTCAGTGTAGCGATGAACTTTCCTCTTTGTCTTAATTCTGTTCTTCTGTTTGCATGCTCTCTTTTGATGAATGGCACATCTCTTATCCAGCCTTTCAACGAATTCCCAGAGAGCTTCACTAGACCCCACTCACCTGTTTCAGCCACTGAACCCTGGGCATTTACTTCCTAAACATCTCTTGTCCTGCCTACATGCATTACCACTCTTGTCAATAAAATCTGCATAACCTCTCACCTAGATTTCCACATTAGCTTCTTCAAGACCACTCTTGCCTCATGTGCTTCCTTTGTTTCACAGAGTGATCTTTCTACAATGGTCATCTGATCTACGAGGTAGGATATAGTCGTTTATTTTTCAGGATAAGCTTCAAAACTCGTACACATGTTCTATCTATATTTGTCCCCTTTTCAAGCCTCATTGATGCCTACTTCCTTTTCTTTATACTTTGAAACAGCAGGGCTTCCAGCGGGAGGGATTAGAATTGTTTTGTAACCTTGTCTGAACAGAAGAATCTCCTGGAGCATTATTAAACATGCAACTCTTGGCCTGGTCCTAAGTGTATTGAATTGGAAATCCAGGGCAGCGTTTGTAAGTCCATTTACTGAATAAACATCCTTAATCGGTCCTTATAACAGGGTCAGCTTGTGAAATACTGCCTTACTGTATCTAGCTAGTACTTTTGCTAAAGTTGTTTCTTCATTGTGCAATGCCTTCCCCCCTGTTCCTCCACAACTTCAGTGAGTGCCACCTCCTGGGGGACCCTCATTCTGACTCAGAGGCTCTGTCTTCTCTGCGCTCTAGTTTGCTCTCCTGTCAGAGCCCCCAGGTCCCAGAAAAGCTGCACTTGACTGATTTGCTTACCTTTCAGTTCACCTACGAACTCATTGTTCCGCTTTCTTTCTCCAGTACATAATCGGCAAGCAGCAGAAGATATTTGTAAACAATTGCTTTGATAGGTAAAAATGAATAAACAACTCATTATACTTTTCCTCACTTTACAACTGAAGACAAATGTATGGTAAAAACTGTACAGTCCCTTTAAAACACCTTTATTATTATGATTTCATGAAAATCAATGTAGAAGAGTATTCTTTTTAAATGTGCAAATATGAACAACATTGCTAGGGGGAAAGGACAAATGCAATGTATTCAAACAATGATTTTTAAATGAAGCAAAAGATCAGAAAGATACATACGATGACATTTTATTACTGGCTATCTTTGAATCATGAAATAATAAATGATTTTTATTTGCTTTTCATCACAAGGATGTGTGTTTCATATTAAGATTATGTTATGATAGAAAGCAAGTACAGATCACCGTTTTCAAGATATTTTGAAGGCCGTGTGCACAATGACACACGGGCATGACACAGGAAATGAAGAAATTAGTTTCCTGCAAGATCTAATATCCTGGAACCAAAATCCAAACTCACTGCCATGAATTCACTGTAACTCATAAAAACCAAAACCCAAAACTAGTGGACGTAATGGATAAGGACTGCTCAGGAAGGGACGGTTAAAGATAATCTACTACTAATTAGAAAAAAGTACTAGTCTGTGTGGAAACTTGCTATCGAGCACACCCCTCGGGTTTCTTACTGCACAGAACAGGATCAGAGCAAAGTCAGGATCAGAGAGAAGCTCTCTGAGGCATACGATGTTTTCCGCAAGGCAAATACTGGGTGGAGACTTGAAGGTAGTGATGATGATAGACCAGTTAAAGACTGGATTTTCTTGCTTAGGGCAATTTAGGCAACAGTGCAATTAACACTATCGGCTGCTGAAGAAAGCAATCTCTGGGAAGTACATTAAGGTAGAGAGAAAAACTCAAACCAGACTTGCTGCCACCAGTGATTCCCACTCCTGGTGAGCTGTGGGGTAGAGTGCAATTGTGTCCTTTGAGTTCATGAGGTTGTAAACCTTTACTGGTGCACAACGCCTCATCTTTGGGGGTTCCAGTACATCCTACACCAGAGTTCCTCACAGTAGAAGAAAGGAAGAGTATTAAAAAGGGTCAAATTGAATGAAGTCCATTATATGCCTCAAAACTGGTGATCTTTGAAAACTTTACCCGATTTTCTGTTTCTTAAAATTGTGCTTTTTATTTATTAATTTTCTTTAAATGTAACTGCAAATGTTAGTAATCACAATTTACTCTGAGAAAAATACAGGGATTTCGTAGAAAAGAAATAATTGAACAATCTGAGTAATCTGCAAAGTGCTTCTTCTCTTAATTTTGGTCATATCTCAAATGGACAGCTTTCACTGGGGAATCCACCCCCAACCCACTGCCACGCAGTTAATTCCTACTTACAGCAAACTTACAGAACAGAATAGAATTGCTCCTTAGGATTGTCTCGCTTGGAGATCGTAATGGAGGGAGTCCTCGTGGCATCATGGTAATATGCTGGGAAGCTAACCCCAGGTCAAAACCACCAGCCCCTCCTCAGGTGAAAGAAGAGGCTTTCTCCTCCTGTAAAGAGTTACTGTCTTAGAAACCTACAGGAGGAATGCTACCCTGTCCTATTGGGCTGGTGTAAGTCAGAAGTGACTTCATGGCAGTGAGTGTTGTTTTGAAAATCTTTACGCAAACATCCTCATCTTTCTGAGTAGCTTCCATTTTTCTTTGCCAAAGTTATGGCTAATGGACAAGTAGGGCTCATGCATTGGGAGAGCAACCTAGGTAGTGGTAATTTTGCTTGGAAGCTAAATATCAACCTTCCTTCAGCTGCCCTTGCCAACCCTAACTTTGCAATTGTTGTAGACTAAATGAAATGATTGCTCTCCTGTCAATTGGATCATGAAATATGAAAAATTTAAATGTCAATTTTTCAGTTGGATTACTGACTTTCAAAAGTACTGTGCTATCTCATTTAGAAATTTCAAATGCATGGAAATAAATGAAGGGACAAGTTAATATTTAAAAGTACATGAAATTGAGGGAAATTATTATTATTATTATTTTTTTACATTTTTTAAAAACATTTTATTAGGGGCTCATACAACTCTTATCACAATCCATAAACACATCAATTGTGTAAAGC
>NW_022111373.1:48093950-48099021 GCF_000313985.2 Echinops telfairi | reverse complement strand
CTGATGATGCCTTATACCTGATCCCTTCGACACCTCGTGGTTACATAGGTTGGTGTGCTTCTTCCATGTGGGCTTTGTTGTTTCTGAGCTTGATGGCCGCTTGATTACCTTCAGAGGAAAATTATTTTTAAAACTGCTTAAGTATTTAAAAATTATTGTGTAGTATAAATATTATTCTTTTAAGTAAGGACTTCATGAAATTATGATATATACTTCACAAATATTTGCTGTTTGGACAATTTTTTAGGAGAAGCTGGTCTCATATAGAATGGGACAAATTCGTATTTAAACAGGAGGGAATTCACTGCAATTAAAATAGCAAAGTATATGTTGTTTATTTATACAAACCACCTTATAAAAAAAAGGTTAAAGGTAGAAAATATTGAAACCACAATGCTCCAATTAATTGTAACTAGGGAATCTTTAAACAAGCCATTTCTTGACCAGAAGGGTTTAACACCTGACCTTTGATTTTTAAAAATATCTTGCTTACTCTGCAAGTGCGTTCAGTCCTGAGAGATCTAATACGAAACAGCTTCCTTCTCCTTTTAGGCTTGCACAAAGCTGGGAGCTATTTTGACAAGATTCAGTACCAGCATGCTCTTTTGAGCAAAAGATCTGAGGGTTTTTTCTCCCTTGGCCTTGTTCAGAATTAGCATACAAATGGCAAGCAATGATTTATGATCAATTAAAAAGATGAAACTCCTTGTCCTATAAAACAGCCTTTGTTATTTAACTTTGGTGGGACTTATAGGTTTAATACGTTTTGTGATTATCTTCAAAGAACTAACATAAATTTACTTTTGATGTGAAAAAGATAGTAAGAATCTCATCTAGAAAATATGGTGTATTTGGAAGTAAAAATGAGGTAATGAATTCAGAATGGAAATTAGTTGAAGTTAAACTAAGTGCCAAATTTTAGACTGGAAATAAATACTCACATGTTACTCAGTCTAAAATATTAAATAAAATAAGAACCCATTTTTGAAAGTCATTTTCATTTAAATTGGACAGAGCTACATTTATATGATCTTTAATGTTTTGCTTCCATTGTCTCTTGAGAACACTTCTGTCTGTTCAACAATTATTTTTGCATTCAGTCCAGTATTTACTCAGAGTGGCCCAAAGTTATTCTCTATTGCAGGTCTTTAGATGTTATTTCAAACTGACATTAAATTTGATTGCTTACTCACAATTAGGCTTCCTTAACTGTTATGCAGTGAATGACTTCCAATAGTTTGAGCTAGGTGAAGACGCTGACTCCTCCTCTAAAACCGAAGTTCAAGGTCATAGATTATAATGAAAGAACAGCCTTCATGTTTTCTGATCCTGGCTTGTGGGAGCCTATAAAATTTCTACTAAACTCCCTGAGTAAAGTGTCACAGAGGCCATGGCTGATCTCTGGCTTCCCTATTGTAGTGAAAGAGGGGACAGACATGCCCCCACCCACCATCTTTCTTTCCCCAATCTGACACCAACTATTCCTCACTGAGCACTCAGCTTTTCTACTGGGTTCAATCATTTGCTGTTATAGTTACACAGAACTCAGACCAAACTCACAATTACGGGCTTTGATTAGGGAAGTTAACCAGTTGCCATGCTCAGGCCGAGTAAAGAGTAAGAATAAAGTCACTGGTTCACAGCAGTCTCTCTCCTTAACCAGAAGCCAGTCTCTGTAGTTTGCAGCCTTGCGGCTGCATGGGCCCTTGGCCTTTACCTTCTTGCACCAGGAAGCCAGCCCATTGCTCTGCCTCATATCCCACAGTCTCAGCAATGCTCCTCTCCTCTGTTCTTTCTTATGGTCTCCCTACCTCAGCCTCTGGTCTCTGCCAGGCTTATTTGCTCTGTCTCATGATCTCCACTCTGTGGCCCCTACTGCCCGTTGTCTCAGCCTCTGCCACTTCAGTCATAGATATTTGACAGGTTGCACTGATGACCCTTCTCCCAATGGTCCTGAGGTTTCTGTGGCCCTTCTTCTGAGATGGCTCATCTACGTGGAGGAATGCCTTTGATGGAGGTGGGAATTTTGACTTTCAACAGAATGTGTTAGTATGGGTAGACTAGAGAAACAAATTCATAAGCACACATATGAGTATAAGAGAGAGTTTTATATAAAGGGTAATTGTACATTAAGAAAGCATCCCAACCCAGTCTAGTCCAAGTCCATAAGTCTGATGTTAGCCCATATGTGTGATACTAATCTATACAGTCCTCTTCAGACTCAGGAAACACATGTAATGATGCCGAATGAAGGAGGATCACAGGCCAGTGGGTAGAAAGTCTTTGGATCCAGTGGCATTGTAAGCATCTCAGCGTTAGCAGGGGTCTCCACATGGCTTCTCCAGCTTCCAGGGCTGCATCTGGGTAGGTCCAGGAGGCTTCTCCTCAGGGATGTCTCACAGGGAGTGAGCAGAGAGAGAGAGAAATGTCTTCTGCCTCCAAGGAGGAAAAAACCGGATGTTCCAGAATTATCAGAAGGCCATGCCCACAAAGAGGCCTCATCGGTTATGATCCAATTGATAGACTAGACTCCACTCTTTCACTCTTAATCCTCTCAAGTCCCAAATTGACACCAGATTACGCAACTACCAAACAGAATCATATCCCCCAATAAAACAAAAGGCACTGATTTAAGTCACTCCCTCTAGTAAAGTGAGGACTCATGTTATATCTCATCAGAATCCTGCAAAAAAGAACTCCTACAAAAACGAGCTTACAACCACAGGCAGAACCAACCAGCGAGCTCCCTGGCACGGAGTGAAGTCTGACTACGAGGCACCCTACAGGACTGGGAGAGTCGTGCCTGTGGGTCTCTGAGACTGTGACTCTTTTTCAAGGGTAGAAAGCCTCCTCTTTCTGGTGGTTTCAAACTTCTGACCTAGCAATACGCAGCCAAGTGTGTAACCCGTTATGCCACCAGGGTTCCTTAACCAAAGGCACAGCAGCTAAAATTGATAGTACATCATAAAAACGATTGTGCATTGCAAAGGGGATTATGGCTAGATGGGCCATATTAAGTGACTGCAGCTTAATTGCGAGTATTGTCTGTGAGTTCTATGTGGCCATTGCAATGGAGGATCGAAACTAGCAGATGCAGGGTGTCATGGGATGCCCAGTTGGTTCTAAGTAAAGAGAGATTGGAGGGTGGAAGCTTGGTTGACCTCTGCCTCATGGAAATAGGCCTTGGATGAGTGTGGAGATGGATTCACCTTCTTCTTATGTCGTCAGAGGAGATCGGATGTGGCCTCCATGTTATTTTCACAGCATTATTCCATTGTCCAATTCTCACATACAACTGACAGTATCATGGCTTGGATCAGGCATAAGCCTCAAAATGACAGCATTGCTCTTCCAACAATTTAAAGAGCAGCAGATTTGCCTAATGCAATATATGGTTTGGCTTCTTGACAGCTGCTTCAATGAACATTGATTGTGAATCCAAGCAAATTGAAATCCTTGAAAACGTCAATCTTTTCTCCGTTCATCATGTTGTCTATTGGTCCAGTTGTAAGAAGTTTTGTTTTCTTCACACTGAGTTGCAGTTCATACTGAAGCTATAGTCCTAGATCTTCAGCAGCAGGTGCTTCAAGCGTTCAGTTAGGCAGGTTGTGCCTTCTTTACCCACAGGTTGTTATTACGCTTACGTCCAATTCTGACACCATGTTCTTCATATACTACAGCTTCTCCGATTATTTGCTCAGCACATACATTGCCTAAGTATGGTGAAAAGCTAAAATTCTGATGCACATCTTTGTTGATATTTACAAATATATTTTCCCTGAAAATATTTTAATAGTTTTATTGGCACTTTATCCATGTCATACAATTAAATGATTCAATCACATCAAAAAGAGCTGTACAATCATCACCACAATCAATGCTAGATGAAAAATTTCCCCTATCATACAATTTAATCGTTCAATCATAGTAAGATGTGTGCAATCATCGCCACGTTCAATTTCAGAGCACTTTCTTCTCACACTCATTATTGTTAGCATGTCCTCCTCTGCCATGCTGCTAGGAGGCAATTATCAATGCAGTTACTGTCTTTATCAATCTACATGTCCTGGATTTCATATTCAGAAAATTATACTAAACACAAAGAGGAAACTTCAGTAGTATCTTATTTTGCACGAATGATGGCCTCTTGACTCCGGTACAAGTTATGCACGAACACAATGAAAAGTCCTAGACTCCCCATTCTTCTCAATGTGCTGCACAGTTTGTAATGATCCACACCGTTGTATGCCTTTGTGTAGTCAACAATACACAACAAACCAGCATCTTCCTGGTGTTCTCTAATTTTAGCCAAGATCCATCTGATATCAGCAATGATAGCCCTTGTGCCACATCCTCTTTTGAACCCAACTTGAATGTCTGGCAGGTCCTTGTTGATGTACTGCTGCAATTGTTGAATGATCATTAGCAAAATTTTACTTGCATGTGATATAATGATACTGTTTGATAAGTTTTGCTTTTTGTTGGGTCATCTTTCTTTGGATTGGGTACATATATGGAACTCTTGCTGTGTGATTGCCAGGTGACTGTCTTCCCAATGTCTTGGCATAGATGAATGAGTGCTTCATCAGTTTATGGAATAATTTCAATTGGTATTCTGGTGCCTAGAGCCTTGTTTATTGCTAATGCCTTCAGTGCAGCTTGGACTTCTTCCTCCAGTACCATCAGTTCTTCATTATATGCTATTTCTTTTCCCTGCAAGCATTTTACGCATCTTAACATTTTTCAACCATTTTATTGGCATATAATTCACATCTCATACAATTCAATAGTTTAATCATATTGATTAGAGTTGCACAATAATCACCACTATCAGTTTTAGAACATTTTCTTCATTCTTGTACTCATCTTTATTAGTTCCCTATTTCCCTCCAACCTCCTCTGCTGTGCTCGCAAGGGACCATTAATCCAGGTACTGTCTCTTGAGATTTACCTATCTTGGATTTTATATACAGAAAAACATTTTAGAAAACTAACATAATAACAAAGTAAAACAGATAAAAACCTCAATTGAAAAGAAAGCCAAAAATATTAAGAACCAGAACAAATTTAA
>NW_022111373.1:48091175-48092685 GCF_000313985.2 Echinops telfairi | reverse complement strand
CAAAACCAAGTAAACCTAATCTGTAGCTTTACATTTTACTGTTTTGGTCAAAATCTTTTGATGCACATAAACATTTAATCTTTACGAGATCTCAGTTGTCTAGTTTATCATTTGTTGTTTGTGCATTTTTAGTAATGTTTGATAGTGTATTTATTGACCTCTAGCTTTGTCCCTATGTCATCTTCTATGAACATTATCAGTTTGGTTGAAAGTTCAAGTCTTTGATCCATTTTGTGTTTGTTTATGTGTATGGTGTGAGATATGGGTACTATTTAATTTTTCTGCAAATGAATATTCAATTTTGCCATCGTGATTTGTTAAAGGGACTTTTTTCCCTTACTGAATGAACTTGGAAACCTTATCAAAGCTCAGTCATCCATAGCTGAATGAATGAATGTACCTCTGGGCTCGCAATTCTGTTCCATTGGTCTATGTGCCAGTGCCAGTGCCAGTCTATTTTGACTTCTATGGATGTGTGGTAAGCTCAGAGATCAGGTTCACATATTTCAGTGGCTTGTTTTTGGACAATGATTAAGGAAGTCCAATGAAGAATCAATGCTTTTGGGTTGTGGTGCTGGTGCAGAATATTGCAAGCACCCCGGACTACTAAAAAGACAAACAAATGTGTCTTGGAAGAAGTACAGAAGCAAGGATGGGGAGACTTCGTCTTCCATACTTTGGTCAAGTTGTCAGGAGGGACCAGTTCCTCGAGAAGTAGAGGGGCAGCAAAAGAGAAGGCCCTCAGGAAGATGGATTGACACAGCAGCTACCACAATGGGCTCAAGCACAGGACAAGTAGTGAGGATGGCGAAGGACTGGGCTGTGTTTCTCTCCTTTATGCATAAGGTCACTATGGATTGGAATAGATTCAGTGACACCTAACAACCATACATTAAGCTAGATCAAATAATTGGGTATTGCTAGATGAGAATCCTAGCCTAGTTAAATTGACACCAAACCTTAACAATCACTGACACCAATTGATAAGACTTGGTTAAATGAATAGTCTCTTAACCTTCTGAATTTGTGCTTGGTTAAATGCTGCCCAATTGATTCTGCATTGTTGATTATTCTAAAGTGTGTATACATCAATAGTTTTACTATTTACCCTATAAAAATGTCTATTGCTTGCTTTGAAATTGACCCTCAGTGAGTTAAGTTCTAGACTTAAAGAGTACCAGATGTAACATGCAGTCATGTTTCCAAGGAATTTCAATTGCCTCATGTTCATGAGAAATTTGGACAATGAGAAAGGAAGACCAACAGAAGAAAGGACACATTTGGATTGTAGTGTTGGTGAAGAATACTGAATATACATTGGAGTGTAAGAAGATTGAACACATTTCTCTTGGGAAATGCAACCAGAATGCTCTTAAAAATGAAGATGATGAAACTTACTCTGAGGTTTTTAGATTTGTGGTCAGGAGGGGTCAGTCTCTGAAGGAGGATATTATGCTTGGTAAAGTAGAGGGTTGTTGAACAAGAGGAAGTCCCTCCAAATGGGTGCATA
>NW_022111373.1:48089046-48090095 GCF_000313985.2 Echinops telfairi | reverse complement strand
GGATTGTAACAATGGGGTCAAACGTAGGAACGATTGTTAGGATGACTCAGGACAAGACAGTTCTGTTTACACACAGTGACCTATGAGCTTGGGGCAATGCAATGGCATCTAACAACATCTTGATTGACTAGATTTCAGTTCCTAACCCTAACTCCAACATCACACATTTGCAGTCTGCTTCTGATTGTCTCATTTTCAGATGACTAATACTATCCCTTGTAATTATCATTTTTGGGGGTTATATATATACTGGGAGCAGACAATTACTGCTTTGCTTCCAATATCTTATTCCAAAATATATCAAAACTAAAGATAATAGTGCAATGGATTTTTGTGTCTTTAATTAGATTTACCAATTTTTAATACTTTTCCAAACCAATTTTCTCTCTCTCTCTCTCTCTCTCCAATACTGAGTTTTTCCAATGCATTATAAATTGTTAGCATTATTACTTCAATGTCATATTGTCTCACACTTGGCCAGACAGGGTCCCTTTAGATCAACTCTGCTATGCTTTTGATGTGATCACATTCATCCATTACATTCTAACATCTCTTGATTCCAAGACTGAGATAATCAAACCCTTTGATTTGTTATTATCTTGCTATCTTATCTATGAATCTCTTAGTGATGAATAATTTAGTAATTTAACAAAATTACTTGTTCTGTTCAATGCCATTAATAAAGGATTTTGAAAAATTGTTAAATTTAGTATTATTCTATGCTGTAGTAAAATATATCTTTTTAAGAAAAACTCTTCCTTTTAAGCTTAAAGTCTAATATTGGAGATGATAATAATGGACCTTAAATTGGCAGTGGCTTCTTTGTGTAACTCTGTCTGCAACATTCTGCTTAACACAACTTTACTAGCATCGATTGCCATGTGATTATTCCATAAGGATTTTAAATTTGATTACATGTAACTTTTTTAAATTAAATATTTTATTGGGGCTCTTACATCTCTCATCACACTCCATACATTCATCCAGTGTGGCAAGCACATTTGCACATATGCCACCATCATCTAAAAATTTTCTTATTGGGGGCTCGT
>NW_022111373.1:48082125-48087328 GCF_000313985.2 Echinops telfairi | reverse complement strand
CTTTGGGTCTGCACTCCACACCACACCCCATTCACATTGGGTATGATTTTGTTCTGGGATGACATGTAATTTAACATGATTTCAGAATTTTGAATCCAGAGAGAAGTTAAAAGTATCAAAATGCCACAGGGATTTTCAGATGAACAATCCAGTGTTGTTCAGAAATGTTAAATGATAGGACCTCATTAAATTTTTTCCCTGAAGAAAGACTAGTTTAAAGTGCATATCATGTCCAATATTTGCCATCTCTTATAAAATAGGCTGATGGGTGTCACTTTTTAGAAAAAAAACTCACTATGTTATCCATAGACCTCTTGCTGTGGAATAGATCCTAACTTCAGTGTTTGTTACATTCCTTTCAAAATATTTTCTCATGTCTTTATTTGAACTGTAGAAGAATGATGTTTTTCTAGCTTTGAGTTATTCTTATGACATTAGAGAGGCTTTAAAGTCTTTTCTTCTAAAATGTACTCTGAGTGGGGGAGGGAGGGTAAAAAGATGAGCTGATACCAAGGCCTCAAATAGAATGTAAATGTTTAGAAAATAACGATGGCAAAAAACGAACAAACATGCTTGATACAATTGATGTATGGATTGTTATAAGAGCTGTAAGAGTCCCCAACAAAACGATCTTAAAAACATATGTACTCTGTTACCTTGAAAATTTAAGTATCACTTCCAAAAATGTCAAGGTAAAGTGGCCTTAGGGAATAAAGAAATTTGTTCTATTCCCAGCTCTTTTGCTAACTATCTGTCTTCTTACCTTAGGCAAAGTATTTGACAGCATTGGGCTTGATTTCCTTATTTGCAAAAGAAGGTAGCTTGTCTTGATGCTTTCTAAAATAATTTTTAGTTCTAAATTTCAGTGAATATTTGATAATAAACCTAAAATTGTATGATCTGAATAGAGTACCAAGAGAAGTAATTCTTTTAAGCTACAACCATCTCTGACAGAGATGGATTTAAGAGCCAACTACAAGGACCGCAGGATACCTATAATGCACTGCTGCTAGTTCATTTTATGTTTTGTCTTTTTTTCTGCACATTGTTTGCAAGTGTAAAGCAGTGCACGACATTGTTGTGCTGGCTATCACATATTCTGAATGTATAGGAGATGAGGTCATGGTTCATTTTTCCCTTAAAATATTTAAAAATGCATTAGTACTACCTCACACTACTTTTTGCAGTAGAAGTATTAGAACAGATATGTTCATCTGAAAGACACTGCTGTGTCTATATCTCTAATATTTATCTACCTGACTATAATCTATCCCTCAGATTTTATCACATCCAATTACATTCTATGACTTTGTAAAGGATTCAAGAAATGAATGACAATAGGCTTACTGTTTAGATCAGTGTTTCATGTGCCTTCAAACAAATTATTAGAGAAAACGTATTCAATTCAAAAAAGCAGTATTTCTTAGAAAATTTCCAGGAAAATGCACCACCAAGTGTTGTAATTTAGACATCCGCTTACTGATGTTTTAATGAGCTAAAGGATTTAGAGAACACAAAGCATTTTTAAGTTGAAGTGATTTAAAGGCCTGCTAGGCTGAATCCCTTGTTCTTCAATGTGCTCACTCACTTGCTGAATTTATAGAACCTACTTGGGGAAAGAACAATGTTTCTGCCTCTCCTAAGACATTCCTCAGATTCCTTACATTGACAAGAGGAAATCTGACTTGTTATTGTGTGAGGCATTTCTTAACAAAGTCAGGAGTAGTAAGAGTTTGATGATTCAGGTTTTAGAAAGAAAAAATCACAAAATTTCTTAATTCTTGTACCTTTAAAAAGTATAGTTTCGTGTTTTGCAGTAGATTAAAATAAAGGCAAACAAATAAGATGACTATAGGCAGAGTGATTAAGGCATGAGCTTGTAATTAGACACACCTGGATATATATATATATATATTTGCTGAGGCATTTGCTAGGCTGAGGCATTTGCTAGGGCTTTCATTCCAGGATATTAGGTAAAGAGATAGAATGGGCAGTGCAAGATATGTGTAAATAATAATAACAATAAATAATACACAAATGGTTTGGGGCAGGTAGGGGATAGACAGGAGGAAAATAAGAGGAACTGATATCAAAGGGCTCAAGAAGAAAGATAATGTTTAGGAATTGTTGACACCAATAATTGTACATGTCCACTTGATATAAAGGATGTATGGATTGTTATAATATATATAAGAGCCCCAATAAAATGATGTATTAAAAAAATCAGTTGATTCCGACTCATGGCGACCTCTAGAGTGTTAGGGCAGTACTGCGCTCCTTAAGGTTTTCAATGGCTGGATTTTTAGACTAGACTACCAGGTCTTTCTTCCTGGGAGCCTCTGGGTGAACACAAATCTGTATTCTTGTGGTTCTCCTGCAAGCACTTTAATTCTTCATTTCATATAGGTTATTGGGGTATTATTCTTAAGGAATCTTAAAGAATTCTTAAGGAGTCTGCAGTTTTTCATCTGTAAAACTAGTCCTAATATTTATTGTTGTTAAAAATTTCAAATGAAGATAAAACATATATTATACTTAGAACAATCCTTGACATTGGGCCTCTATTCAAGTACTCCTTCAACGCAAGAATACTTTTGTGGTAGATATATAATCATTTGTCAATTTGCGGATTAAGAGTGTAGGGGTGGAGTCTAGTGTGTCAATCAGATCATAGCCAATGAGGCCTCTGTGTGGGCCTGGCTTTCTTCTGAGAATTCTGGGAAATCCAGTACTTCCTCCTTGGAGGCGGGAGACACTTCTCTCTCTGACACACCCTGGGAGACATAGCAGCTGACAAGACACTTGGACCCACCCTGGTGCAGACTTGTGTGCAGAGAGCCATGCAGAGACCCCTGCCAGCACTGAGATGTTTCCAATGCCACTGGATCCACAGACTTTCTATCCACTGGCCTTTGAACTTCTACATTCGGCATCATTGCATGCGTTTTGTGAGTCTGAAGAGGACTTTATAGATTGGTATCGTACATATGGGCTAATATCGGACTTATGGACTTGATCTGGACCGGGCTGGGATTTTTTTCTCAATGTTCAATTGGTCTTGTATATAAATCTCTTTATTATACACATATTTGTGTCCATGTATTTGCTTTGTTCTAATAACCTGACATTAACATAACTTTGTACTAATAACCTGACATTCCATGATGCTCACCTTCCTGACATGATCATTGAAAACAAAGTGGGTGTATAAGCAAATGTGGTGAAGAACGCTGATGGTGCTTGTCTATCAAAAGATATAGCGTCTGGGGTCTTAAAGGCTTGAAGATAAATAAGAGACCGTCTACCTGAGAAGCAACAAAGTCCACATGGAAGAAGCACACCAGCCTGTGTGATCATTAGGTGTCCATAGGATTAGGTATCAGGCACCAAAGACCCAGAACAAAAAAATCATACTATTGTGAATGAGGGAGAGTGCAGAGTGAGGATCCAAAGCTCATCCGTAGACAATTAGATATCCCTTATGGAGGGGTCATGGGGAGGAGACAAGCCAGTCAGTGTGCAGTATAGTATGGATGAAACATACAACTTTCCTCTAGTTCTGTAATGCTTCACCCCCCCCCCCCCCTTTTCTTGCCCCCATTTTTCCTTTTTAATCTGGCTAGACCAGAGAATGTACATGGGTACAGTTAAGAGCTGGAAACACAGGGAATCCAGGACAGATAAACCCATCAGGACCAATATTGAGAGTACCCATATCAGGAATGTAAGGGGAAGATGGGGGGAAGAAGGGGGAACCAATCACAATGATCTACATATAACCCCCTCCCAGGGGGACAGACAACAAAAAAATGGGTGAAGGGAAACTTCGGTCAGTGTAAGACATAAAGAAAAAAAATAATTTATGAATTATCAAGGGTTTGTGAGGGAGGGAGGGAGGGAGGGAGGTGAAAAAATTTGGAGCTGATACCAAGGGCTCAAGTAGAAAAAAAATGTTTTGAAAATGATGGTGGCAACAAATGTACAAATTGCTTGACACAATGGGTGGATGGATGGATTGTGAGAAGAGTTATACAAGCCCCCAATAAAATGAATTTTTAAAAAAAGAACAGTCCTTGAACATATGTTATACCTGGTAAATACTGGCTCTGTGTTAGTCTATGTGGACTAGAGAAATAAATTCATAGACAATCATATGTGTATAAGAAAGAGCTTTTGTATGTGTATAGAAAAGTAATTATTGAGAAAACATCCCAGCTCAGTCCAGATCAAGTCCATAATGTGAGGGTAGACCAGCCCCTAACACATCATCACAGGTCCAGTAGGTGCAAGTGTACAGCGATAATAAGTAAAGATTATAGTAAAGTCATAGAGAGCATGAGAGATAGAGGAGAGATTGAAATAAGGGGGTCAGACACATTCCATGGTAGCAGTGCTTACCTCAGCATCACTTGGTGGCCCACGTGGAGAGAGAGACAGAGATTTATTGCTAATCAAGGCTTTTATATTCTCTGGGGACATGCAAGCCCCCTAATTATAGGTGAAGACATACATCACAGGAAAGGGTTGTGCTATAGGTAATACAGTTATGGGAAGGGGGTGATCTAGGGGTATCCACATAATAGGAAGGGGAGGTAATGGGGTTCACATGTGACAAGATGGGCAGATCCTATATTCAAGGAGGCAGCTTAATTTTGGATATCACTGAGCCGGTTTGACCTGTTCTCTGGCTCACTGTAGAAATCATTATCAGTAGTATGTAAGCCCCACCTTCAGGAACCAAACCAAAGACTGCAAACCTTTAGGGAGAAGCAGCCCATTGTCCTTAACTGCAGGGAGTGGGGCGGGCTTGTAGTGGGGCCAGACAGTACTCTGGCAACTGACTGCCATCAGGGAAGTAACTTGACAATCATTTACCATTAGTTGCAAGCAGTGTCCTAAGTTTAACATATATTTAGGGGAGATGACTTGGGAGAAATCTTTCTGTTTCCCACACCATAAGTCTGATATTAGCCCATGTGTCTGATACCAGTCTATAATTTCCTCATCAGACTCACACAACACATGCAATGATGTTAAAGTACAGGAAGATCACAGGGCAGTGGGTGGGAAGTCTTGTGGATCCAGTGACAGTGGAAAGCATGTCAGCACTGGCATGGGTCTCCAGTGGCTCCTCTAGCTCCAGAGCTCTGGGTCCGTCAGCATAGATCCATGTGGCTTGTCAACAGGAATGCACAGCAGAGAG
>NW_022111373.1:48077735-48080937 GCF_000313985.2 Echinops telfairi | reverse complement strand
AGCCACACCCTTTGTTTCCTGAGGGACATCTTTAAGACTCTCCCTTAGTAGATGGTGTGACTTAAGACACTGTCCTTCATTTTCTTTGATGGGGTAAATATACTGTTACTATGATACACTTCTAACACACGTCACCTCAACTGGAAAGCCCTACTTCCATTTCTGGACTCTGCTGTTTTTGGCTTCTGGCTCTTGACCCTGCATTTGGATCGCCTCTGTCTGACCCTTGGGTTTGGGACTGAACTATGTGAGACATTTCCTTAAAGTTTTGTGAGTTTCTGTGGGACGTTGCAGCAAATTGCATGATCCAGGGACATGAAAGAATATACTTAAGGACAGAGTGGGAGGAAAATGGAGCAGAATAGCATCTTGGAAGAGTTGGACATTCGGGACATCTTTAATTCTTCTAAAAGAAAGTATTATCACACAAGGCTCCTTTGTATCCATCATCGTTTTAAAGATTCTAATGTTAAATGTCAGGATTTAAAATGTAAACAACAATGGAATTTAAATGTAATTTAAATTTAGTTAGACTCAAGCACCTTGTAAACACCATTTGGTCCTGCTTTGACATTCTTGTATCCTTGTGGGGCCTGATGGTTTAAAACTGGGAAAAGAAATATTTGTTGCTCAATCAGTCACTGAGAGTAATACTCTTCCATTTGATAAAGATAAAACCAAACTGGAGTCAATGGTGACTCACAAAGATGTTATTAGGCCTGAAGTAAGACTTTGAAAGTTAAGAATTTAGTCTTGTCTTTGTCATGATATTGCTGTTTGAGTCTGGTAAAAAATCATGAAATCTATCTGATTGCTAGTCTATAAAGCCAGGGCTGTTCTGCCTTATAGATGTGCCATGGGGATCAGAAAATGTATGTGTGGTAGTATAAATGCTGGTTAAATCTTAAATGTTATTCATTTTGAATAGCAACATCACTGCTGATATTTAATTTTAAAATTAGCAGCTGAATAAAAGGCTGAATGGACTTGTTGATTGAAAACCACCCATATATTCAAAGAGCAGAAAATGAATTCATTCCTATTCCATCTCCATGTCTCTATTGCCTGTTATCACTCCGTTTTGAATCCCACATTATAATTGGAGAATAAACCTTCTGAATTTCTCACCAAGTGAGAATCAAGCTGCAATAATGATTATTGGCTTAGATAGCAAAATGAGGCTTTAGGCTTTGTCTTATACACCAGAGCTCTTGATTATACCAGTCTCAGAGCTTCTCTAAAATCATTGAGAGGTCACCTTTAATCCAAGCAAGGCAATGGACAATTCTTTGATTAATTTTTTTACAATGGAATATCCATATATAAAAATATGAATGTATATGTATGCAAATGCCGCTTCAAAAAATGTCCTTTCAATGAATACTAGATAAATTTGTGCTTGTTTGGTTGCTATGTGCCGTCACATTGTTTCCAGCCCATAGCAACCCGGTGTACAACACTGCATGGTCCTGCGCCATCCGCACAATTGTTCCCATGCCTGGGCTCACTGAGGCAGCCACTGCATCAGTCCATCTCCTTGAGGACCCTCCTCTTTCTCACTTCCCCTCCACTTTACCAAACATTACGCCCTTCTCCAGGCCCTGGTCTCTCCTGAAAATATGTCCAAATATGTAAGACCAAGTTTTCCCATCCTTGCCTTTAAAAAGCACTCTGACCTTACTTCTTCCATCACAGATCAGTTGGTCCCTTAATCAATCCGTGGTGCTTCCAATATTCTTCTCCAGTATCACAATTCAAATGCATTGGTTCTTCTATGGTCTTTCTTATTCAGTGTCCAACTTTTACATGTATATGACGCAATGGAGACTACACTGGTTTGGGTCAGGCACACGTTAGTCCTCAAAAGTAACAGCCTTGCTTTTCAATACTCTAAAGAGGTCATGTGCAGCAGATGTACCTAATGCAACACTTCTTTTGATCTCTTGACTGCTACTGCCATGAGCATTGATTGTGTTTTAAAAGATAATGATGCCCAATGCTTACCCTAATATTAATTTAAAAAATTGAGTTTCTGGAAGTATGGCTTAGGCATTTATTGGTGTTAGGCCCCAAAGCTATATTTTTACCCCCCTTTAGTTTTGTACTCAGTTCCTCAGAGTGGTGCAAATGGCTCATCTGACAGGTTGTAGTTTGAATCGATGCCGTGGCACCCTAGAAGAAAAGCCTGGCGCCCTATTTACGTAAGATGGTAGCCACTGAACTATGGAGTATACGTCTATTCTAATGCATGTCGCATGGCCAAGAGTTGGGACAGATTACACTGTACTGGTTTGTTTATTTTATCTTCCGCAGTTAAAAATTGGGAGCTGGTGAAAAATTTGTTTTGGAAAAGAATACAAAATTTGAGAGTTTCAATTGATCAGGAAGGAAACAAAATGTGGTAACTTAAGTTTATTGCTTTCTGTGAGTAGAATTACAAATCTCAGCCCGAGAGGCTGTTTAGCATTTCAGTTCCTTTCAGTTATTTCAGGTCATTCCATGTCTCACTTTGCAATCACCTTCTTCTAAAGCTGAGTTAGCTTTAAAGATTTTATATGCAATTTTCATGTTTGACCGAAAAATTTATTTGGAATGATTTTTCAAAAAGTAGTTTTAAAAAGGGAAGGAGAATGAAAAAAAAAAAGTAGTTTTAAAAAACCAAAATTCATTGGGCAACTATATGCCCAAGATCTCTTTATAATGTTGAGGAGCAAGGAGGTCACTGTGAGGATTAAGGGATGCCTGATCCAAGCATTGGTATTTTCAATAACCTCATTTGCATATGAAAGTTGGACAGTGAATGTGGAAAACTGAAGAAGAATCCATGAATTTGACTTATGGTGCTGACAAAGAATATTGAAAGTTCCAGAGACTGCTAAATGAACCAGCAGCTCCGTCTTGGAAGAAGTACAACCAGAATGGTCTTCAGCAAGCAACGATGGCAAGACTTCCTCTCACGTGCTTGGGACATGTTATCAGGACAGCTCAGTCTCAAGAAAAGGACATCATACTTGGAAAAGTAGAAGAGCAATGAAAGAGGAAGGTCTTGGATGAGATGGATTGACACATTGGCTGCTACAATGAGCTCAAACATCACAATTATGTGATGGTGCCCGGCTATCAAAAAGTATAGCATCTGGGGTCTTAAAGGCTTGAAGGTAATCAAGCGGCCATCAAGCTCAGAAGCAACAAAGCCCACATG
>NW_022111373.1:48066948-48076249 GCF_000313985.2 Echinops telfairi | reverse complement strand
TCCACTTAAACCCCCGGCATTAGGTCCTCATTTTCCCCCTCCCTCCCCGCTCCCCCCTCCCGCATGAGCCCTTGGTAGTTTATAAATTGGTATTTTGTCATATCTTGCCCTGTCCGACGTCTCCCCTCACCCGCTTTCTGGTGCTCGGCAGTTTTTAATGAAACATTGCTTCAGATGAACGCAGTCTGCTGAAAAGATAGTGGGTAACTTCCTTAGATTCTTCCCAGTTTTTACTTTGAATTGCTTCTAACTAAAGTTAATTTTGACCACACCTGAGTGCATTTATTCTCATTATTGATCTGCATGTCAGAGTTACCAGGACAGTCTTGTCAATTACAAACTATTGAAACAGCTACGAAAGTAAAACATTTATTTCTTATTCCGGATCAGAAAAGAGTTTTTCTTTTTTCTTTTGCCAGCCCACGTCACAGCTGGTCATAATGTTTTGGTCTTTCCCATTCTTTTATGGCATTTTGAATAGATCTTGCAGTTGTCTATCAATTTTCAAGTGTTAAATTCAATCAAAAGTAACATTTTAATCGTGCTTCAAGTTAGAATTTCTTAGACTATCCAGACTGACTTGAGGATGGTGATTCAGGCAGTGGGGCAGTGGTGGCAACAGTTCTTGCAGTTTGCTAACTTCAATCCTCTCCCACTTCCCCACTCACTGCCCTGCCCCTGGCTCTTCTAGATTCTGGGGAGGAGAGGTGAGAGGTGAGGAGGTAAAAGGAAAGCAGTAAAGCACAGAATTTACAAGCCTGGAGTCTGAAATGCCATGCTTGGAGTTTGATCCTCTCCCACTTATAAGGTTAATAGCCTTGGTTATGATTTTGTAGGGTCTCAGCTTTTTTATCCTAGGGTCTCAATTTTTCCATTATTTAAATGCCCATCATGACTGCACCTGTAATTTTTGGTTATTAGGATTATATATGAGTGGTTGGAAAGATTATATACGTTAATATACATATTTAATCAATAATCATTAACTGCTGATTGGGTATTATATTTATTTTTCTGGATCTGCTAATAGCTCTCTTTGGGATGCTGATTGCTCTGTTTCTCGGCAAGTATACCTTGTTCTTTCTCTTCTGTGGATGAGTCTTCTCTCACCTTGGCAAGGATCCCCACTGTAGTTTTGGTGCTGCCCTGGGGCCCAGGGTTTCAATGGGGCTTCAGTACTTTGTGCTCCTTTGTTTCAACTTTGCAAATTTTTATGAATATATGATTCACTGACATACTGTTTCCTCATAGAAGTTGAAATTAACTTACCTCCATTTTAAGTCCAGATCTAGTTAACAATTCCTGCAGCCAGAATGTGGATGGATATGGCCTCTAAAGAAAGATAATAATCTGAGAACCTGAAGGTGTATTGTGTTAGGCAGGGTTCTCTAGAGAAACAAAACCAGGACACTTATGATTGTAAATATATACACAGATATATATGTCGGTTTATACAAGGAGAAGGAATGTAACAGCTAATTAGTCCACAGAGCAGTACAGAAGGTTCAGTTCAACTCACTTCTGTGGAACAGTTAAGTTAATATACTGGAAGTCCTTCAACGCATGTGGGCTGCCAGGTACAAGGTCAAGGGAGCAGACAGAAGAGTCCTCCCTGGAGCTAGGCAAGCAGAGTCTGCCCACAGGCAGCAAGCAGCAGGGGTCACCAACAGTCAGTAGATCTGGAGCTAAGTAAAGCAGGCTCAGATGGGGTATCGAACACGAGCAAAGCAAGGCGCCAGGATCCCCTGGCCTCAAGCACCAGCAGTGTGTTGAAGCAGGTCTTGAAGGAGCCTCAAGCACTAGCTACATGATCCGTGGATTGGCCTGGCACACAGGTAGTGTAGCTCAGAGATGGAGCCAGAGAACTAGCTACAGCAGCAGCACACATGCTCCAGCATGCTCCAGTCCTCAGAGAGCAAGGGAGAGGGGGTGGGTCATGCAGAGCTATTTATCTCTTTATCCTCCAATCAACCTGCGACCCGGTTAATCCCACATGTTCTTATTGGCCAGGTTGGCACAATCACCCTATCACATGTATCTAAAGCCAGATTGCTCCAGAAGATACCATTCCTCAAACTTTACCTATAAAACACCCCTTTACTTGTTTCTCAGGGAGTCAGATTTTGACAGACATGGTCCAATTTGTCTTCCTTGGGTAGTCTGTTCACTGCTATGAAGTCATTTTGACTCAGCAAACCCGTGGGGCAGGCAGAGTAGAGCTGCTCTTAGGGCTTTTCGAGGTTGTCAGTCTTTACAGCAGCAAAGGGCCTCATCTTTCTGGCACGAACCTGGGCCTCTCTCTCTTACCCTCAGATGCCATGTGACCTCGTGCAAATCATCTTTCTCATCTGGATGATGTGTCTTTGTTTCATCTTTATCCCCTTTAAGATTTAATAAAAGTTCTCCTTCAATTTTATTTGAGATTTGGGGGTCTCTGTTTTGTTTTATACCCCAAAGACCGTCTTTGTTTTGTACCCCGAAACACTTGCACTGTAGTAAGAGCTGGATAAGCTGAAGACTACGTGCTTTCCCAACCCCCCCTGTGTTTTGTCTTCATAGAGCCATATTTGTGTTGTTTATTTGAAGACATAGGTAAATAAATTATGTTTCCTGGCAAAATGTCATTATTTGTACTAAGAGCATCCCTGCTATAAGAATAGAGAACAATTACCAATTAAAAAGATATTTCCACAATCCTGTGTACTTAAACTTCACCTGACACCTGTTAAATATAACATGAGACACATTTAGCAATACCAGTTCCCTTTCTTCTAAAAATAAAATATTACACTCTGACAACCACTACAAAGAGTTTAAATTTAATGCTACAATCGTATCTCAGAATAAAGTAACCAAACCCACTGTCGCTGCTTTTAATTTTGGTTATGGGAGTGTCAAAAACGATTTCGTGAAGAACCTTGCGAGGTCGTTCATGTAACCCAGTGTAGTCCAGTAGAACTTTCGGCAGAGATGGAAATGCCTGTTCCGTGCTGACCGGCACAGGTGGCATTCTCACCCTTGAGATGGGGCCAGTGAGACTGAAGAATTGAATTTTCAATGATCCTTGATTAATTAAAATGTAAATGGATGCACATGACTGGTGACTGCTCTGTCAGGTAGACCAAATCCAGACTATTACCTTTAAACGTGCAGTTGTCAGGTGCCACCACCCCAGTTCTGACTCACAGTAACCTTCTGTACCAAAGAAGGAAACATTGCTCAGCCTCACAATCGTAATATTTGAACCCATTGCAACAGCTACTATGCTAATCCATTTCCGGTGGGGCTCTTCCTCTTTTTCACTGACCTCCTGCCGTAGCAAGCAGGATGCTCTTTTCTTGGGCGACTCTCACCTGATAACACGCCCAGAGGACTTGAAACAAAGCCATCTCTGCTTCTCAGGAGTGTTTTGGGTATACATCTGCCAAGACAGATTTATTTGTTCTTCTGACAGCCTCTGGCATTTCCCAGATTCGATGCCAGCACTGTTATTCAAGTGCATTGATTCTTCTTTGGTCTTCCTTATTCATCGCCTACTTTTCTCACGCATTTGGGGTGACAAAATTTCACAGTTTGGGACAGGCACACTTTAGTCCACAAAATCATGGCCTTGCTCTTGAACACTCTAAAGAGATCAGCACATTCTTGACTGCTGCTTCCAGGAGTGTTGAGGGTGGGTCCAGTGCATGCCATCTTCCCTCCCAGCGTGTCTCTGTCTATCATGTTGTTATCAGTTGGTCCCGTTGGGAGGAGTTTGGTTTTAGACACTGAGTTGCAGTCCATACTGATGGCTACAGTCCTTGATCTTCATCGGCAAGTGCTTCGCGTCCTTGCTTTTAGCAAGCAGAGGTCGTGTCACTGGCAAATCACCGATTGCTAATAAGCCATTTTCCAATCTTCATACCGCATTCTTCTTTTTCTTTTGAAGTGGGGGTGGGGTAGGCACAGAGAGCAAGTCTGTTTGGTGATCACTGAGGGCAAGCATTATCCAAGGGTGACTAGATGGGAAAGGAGACGTTGGGGTTAGATACAGTCTCACAAGGGAAAAGTCCCAGGGCTCTGGGTCCACTGGGAGGGCTGCCTTTCGGCATTCAGCACCTGACAGATGAGCTCGTCCTCGTTGAGATAACCATTGTTGTCCTTATGTCTCACCATCAGCATCTCTACTTTTTCCTCAGTCATCTTGTCACCCGATGTGACAAGGACAGGCCAGATTTCAGCCACCCAGGTGGTGCCGCTCCCTTCCTTGTTAAACACACCCAAAGGCCTTCAGCATAGTCCTCACAGGCACCCTGGCCCTCCTCAGTGAAGTCACACGTCTTGACTGCTCAGGCTTTGGGACCTTTTCCTACAGTAATGGTCCCATATTCTTCATCATATAGTCCAGTTTCTCAGATTATTTTGTCAGCATATATATTGTAAAACAATATGGTGAAAAGATACAACACTGACGCATGCCTTTCCTGACTTGAAGCCACCCAGCATTCCTTCGTTCTGTGTGGATGACCGCCTTTAGTCCACGCGCAGGTGATCCAGGAGCACGGGGAAGCGGTCTGTAATTCTGATGGGTCTTTTCCGTCCTGTCCTCAGTTTGTTGTGCTCCACACAGTTGCATGCCTTTGCATAATCAATAAAACACAAGCAAACATCTTTCTGGTATTGTCTGCATTTAGACAAGATCCATCCTTGTCTAACAATGGTATCTTTTTTTTTGTTATTTTAAATCATTTTATTGGGGGCTTGTGCAACTCTTATCACAATCCATACATATATTCATTGTGTCAAGCACATTTGTACATTTGTTGCCATCATCATTCTCAAAACATTTTATTTCTACTTGAGTCCTTGATGTAAGCTCCTCATTTTTCCCCTCCCTCCCTTACCTTCCCTCCCTCATGAGCCCTTGATGATTTATAAATTATTATTATTTTTTCATAATGGTATCTTTTGTGATATATCTCTTTCAGAATCTGAACTGAATTTCTGGCAGCTCCCTGTGATCATTTTAAGCCAATCTTCAGCACATTTTACCCGTATGTGATATTACTGATAGTGCTTGATGCTCTCTGTATTCGCTGGGTCACTTTCCTTTGGGATAGATTCCAATATGGAGGAGTCCTGTTGGTGTACATGTTGACCTGCTAACTTCAAGGTCAGCCATTCACAATCACCAGCAGCTTCGGGTAGACATGATGGGGTTTCTACCCCTATAAAGACTCTTGGAAAGGCACAGAGGCCGTTTTACAGGGTTGTTATGAGTCGACCTGGACTGGACGCAGTAAGAGAACAAGTACTGAGTTTGGTTTGGTGTGGCTTTCTCATCTAACAGCCAGGTAGCGGTCTTCCACACTTGTTGATGCAGATGAGTGAGAGCTGCCAGTGCTTCACCGGTGTGTTGAAACATTTCAACTGATATTCCATTAATATTTTTGAAATACCAGTGACACAGCTTCCAACATCTTAGGAACAGGTAAGCTACCACAATATGAATTGACAGACAAGTGGTAGATCTTTCCACACAGTTATGTCTAAACTAATAATTAGCAACAATTTTATTTTTATTGCCAGCCTAGGTGTTTTTGCTGAGAAAGAAAAATAGAATTATTGTATAGCATGAAAGAAAACACATTTCTCTGCTTTAGATGAACTACTTTATCAATTGAATAAGGCTGAGGGAGAAATTAGTAACATCTTCTCCCCCCAAAAAAAGACTTCTTGAAAAATTATTTTTAACATGAATGCAGCATTCTGATCTTCCCTCACATGCAGTTGTGTAGAAATGCAATGTTCAAAGCATGTTCTCTCATTTTGTTTCGGAAAGAAGCCCTTACGTTGTTATCTTTGAGGTACGGGATGGAACACTTAGAAGCTAAAGGGATCTGTCAGATAGCACATCCTGGGCCGGGGAGGATGTGGCAGGTGGTTGAGTTCAGGATCGGCATTTCCTAAGCACGGTTGTGTGTGGCACACATTATGTCAAGTGTAACGAATTCAGAATGAAGTCTGATTCAGTACTTCTATGCTGCGTATATTTGGGTGCTCTTGCCCTTTGTGCCCTGAAGTGAAATTTATATTCTTGTGGATGGGAGGGATGAGCATGCAGCTGGCTGTGAAAAGCCAACTTCCTCTTTATGGTTGGCTTCTTTCCAACCACCTCCAACTCACGGCCACAGGGTGTGCAACAGAGCAAACACGTTCCCTGGCCGGTGCTCTCTTCAGGACTATTGGTGTTTGAGCTCCCTGTCGCGATTAGAGTACCCCTCGCTCACCAAACCCACTGCCATCTGGTAGATGTGGACTCGCAGTTACTCTGTACTACAGTGCAGAATGGCTCCTGTGGGTTTCCAAGAGTGTAATCTTGGTATGATCCCCCAATAAAATGATTAAAAAAAGCCAAAAACAAATGTGCTTGACACAATGGATATATATATGGATTGTGATAAAAGTTGTATGAGTCCTCAGTAAAATGATTTAAAAATAAAATAAAATGATTTTTTCTTTAAAAAGCGTAATCTTTGCGGGGAGCTCATCTTTCTCTGGTGGAGCTGCTGAGGGGGTCGAACTGCCTGTTCACAGCCCGATGGGAAGCCCGATAGCCACCAGGGTTCCTTAGCCGGGTAAGAGGTGCTTAAAACTGTTCTTTGCAATTCAGCAACCCAACCCTCTTTAACGCTCTTTGGTCCACTTTACTGGTATAACCAGTAGGATACTGTGAAAATGACAGAATGCGACTTCCGGGCTAGGTCATAAAATTCATGTGGCTTCTGCTTCACCGCACTCTGGGAGAGGCCACCTACTGGGCTGCAAGGACTCTCAGGTGGCCCCTTGGAGAAATCCTGCAAGAGGAATGTGGCCTCCTTCCAACAGGCATATGAGGGAGCCGTCTGGGAAGTTGCACCACCAACCTCAGATAAGCCTTAATATGACTACAGTCAGGGCTAGACTTGATGACTGTCTCATAAAACACTCTGAGCCCAAACCACCAGTTGAGCTTAAAAAAAAAATCCCTGCCCAAAGACTGTGAAATAATAAATGTTTGTTATCTTAGGCCTGGGTTAATTCTTCCGCAAGAGAGAACTGATGCACTGGGCGATGAATTCAGCACAGTACCCCTAAGACTTCACTGCCTCGCAGATTCTGTAGGGGGTTTCCTGCAGCTCTAACCTGAGCTGTTTGCTCCTTTGAATTCTATCCCATATCTGCTTGACTGGCTCACAAGAGGACGTGAAGACTGGACTCTATGGAAGAGGGCTTCAGAAAGTTCATGGAAAAAAGGAACTAAAAGATCATGTGTTTTTTCACAAATACATATACATGCATACGTATATATGTTTGTGAGAAAAATACATGATCTTTTAGTTCCATTTCTATACATACATACACACATACATGATTATCTTTTTAAGCCTCCATGTCCTGCCCTATCCTTCCATGATTGAGGTTGTGGTGTTGTTTAGGCACATGTTAAGTTGTGAAAGAAGAAATAAATAAGGGACAATGAGAGTATGACTCATTAATACTCTTACCGTTTCATACGTGAAAGTAACAAATATCAGGCATAGACTGTTCTCTTGGCGTCACTGTCTTGCACCCTGCTGATGTGATTTTTTGGGGGGTGGTGCTGGTGGCAGCTCCGAGTCAAGCAAAACAGCCAGCGCCATTTTCCCAGCGGCCTGTGCTTACTTAGTGTCTCGATTCTCACACTATTTCAAACCTTTTCATAATGTTATTGCACACAGATAGTGCACCTAGCAAACTAACGCCAGGAATGGAAACCTAAGGCTATTGTGGTGCCTGGCATGGTACCTGTGAGGTGTGCCTGGCCAGCCTGGAGAGACTGGACAACCTGCTGTAATTGAAGAACGTTGTACTGTGTGGACTTAGTCATCAGCTTCACATTTTCCTGAAGAAAATACCTAGGCTACTACTTCTTCAGTACCAGTGATCTTTTTTTTTAAATTTAAATGATTATATCAATTTGACTGTAAATTGGTGTCATATTTTCACCCCATTTTGTTTTAAAAACAACTTTACTGCTTTATTTTGATAATAGAATATTCCAAAACTCTCTTTTGTGTTCGACCTTAAAGTTTCGTCTCAAAATTCATGTCATTGGCATTGCTTAGCCAAGTAACCATGATTTTACTCCACTGCACTGTAGATGTACCTCGTTATGATTTCTATTCCTGTAATGTCACAATGTAGCAATTGGCAAAAGAACATATACGGATGATCCTAATAATTGAAATACCAATCCTGATGATCCCTTTAAATGGAGATAAGCCTATGAAAATGAATTCATTTAGAGCAAAACGGAACAACAAAACACAGCTCACTGTATTGTGGAAGGCAATTTCATGTGGAATGACGCTATCTCGCTTGGTCAGAGGCTGCTGTTTACATATTTAATATCCTGAATCACTTCGGAGATTTCAATACTATCTCAGTGTTTGCATAAAGAGGCTATGTGGACCGGATACATCTACCAATAGCTTTTATACTACCTGTGGTTATTTCCTGTAACTCAGCGCCCTTCCAGAGCTCTGCGATGGTTCTCTCATTAAGGAATGTCTGGCGCCCTCTTGTGGGGAAACGCGTACGGTGTTCATCTTACTGGCAACTCAAGAGAAATCATTTGAATTTCTGAAACAAAGGAAATGATTTGAATTTCTGAAACAGTGTGACTCACTTCGTGCTCAGTCACAGTATTGAGGAATTAAGAGAGATTTCTATTAAACCAGGAATAAAATATCGAGAAAACAAAAACAACTCTAGATAAATCAATTAAACTATTTAAATTGCTAATTTTTAGTTCACTTGTATTGCGTTCACTTGTATCGATGCTAAACAAATCCAGACCTTTTGAATCAATTGCAACTAATTTCCTCTCCATGTGTCACCGAGAAGGATTGCTCCAGTGTTTTGTTTTGTTTCCCCTTTAATCTTTATTGAAGCCGGTCACCAGGGCTTTTCCTCCAAGATACTGCTGAGTGGTTTGAACCACCAACCCTTAGGTTAGCACAGGTTTGCATCCCTCCTGCTCACAACACCTGCTGTGAAATAAGACTACTATGTGGTTTGGACATCGGGGCCTATCACATTAAAACCTATTGGGAGCCTGCTCTAAGCCGTCCTCGCAGCTGCTGCCGCTGCCGCTGCTTCTGCTGGGGTTGCAGGCAGAGAGGCCAGAGGGTGAGCGACAGCAGTGGGAACCGCTGTGCAATTGGACGGACAGACAGAAAGTGAGCACCGAGAGGCCTGTTGAGCCCAGCCCTGACTACAGTCCTGCCTGCTGCCCATC
>NW_022111373.1:48064088-48066616 GCF_000313985.2 Echinops telfairi | reverse complement strand
AGCAAAGGAGCTTCCACGATTGGTCCAGAGTTTTCTGACCAATCCAGTGTGGGTGTGACTCATGCCTCTGAGACCTCAGTCCTTTAATCTCCACCAAGAACACACCCAGGCAAGCCCCTAAGGGACTTTGCCCCTCCCTGGACTCGCCAGGGGAGGGTCAACCACAAAACACATTCAGCCAGAGGGCAAAGCTAATTCACTTCTTTGGTTAAGGGTCAGGAAGATGTTCACTGGAGGCTTAAATCTCTCTGCAACCTTCCCCAAGCCTAACACTCAGAATTTAAGCTTGAAACACAACAAGACAACAAAACGTCTTGGGGGGCCACAATAGACCATCAGCCAGAGAGACAGCAAGAGATAGATACACATCTGAAACTGAGTGTCATCTTTGTGTCTCTGATGGACCTTATATATTGATGATAATGATGATGCTAATAATAATAAATCCTTACTGCCATAGAATCGTTTCTAACGCAAATGACCATAAGTCTGTACAGAAGTAGAGAGCCTCATATTTCTCCCAAGGTGAGGCTGGTGGTTTCAAACTATTGACCATTCTATTAGCAGTTCAACATCTAACCCTCTATGCCGGCAAGGCTACTGTGAATTAGTAATAATTACTATCAAAAGACAAGTCCTCTATGTGGCCCACCTTTTCAGGGTACACCTGACTAAAGGTGCCCTGATAGCTGAGTGGGTGATACAGGTTGGGTTGCTAACTTCAAGGTCAGCAGTTCGAAACCACCAGCTGCTAAGTGGGAGAAAGATACAGTTTTCTACTCCCATAAAGAGTCACAGTAGATTCTTCCCTGGAGGCGGTAGACTCTCTCTCTAATTAAAAAAAAAAGAGTCACAGTCTTGGAAGCCCGCATGTGCAGTTCTACCCTGTCCTGTAGGGTTGCTATGAGTTAGCACTGACTCAAAGACAGTGAGCTTGTGAGGTAGGGGCCCTGGTGATATACTGGTTTACAAAGTAGGCAGAAAGGTCCACGATCTGAACCCACCAGCTGTCCTGCAAGGCAAAGAGGAAGAGATCTCCTGTAAAGATTTACAGTCTTGGGCGTCCTAAGGAGCGGCTCTACTCTGCCCTGTAGGGCCACTGTGAGTCAGAATTGACTTAATGGCAGTTTGTTTTAAAGTGGCAGCCAAAAGAACCTGGGGTTGTACTGTTAACCAGAGAGTTGTAGGTTCAAAACCACTAGCCACTCCTTGGGAGGATGTTGTGGTGTTCTCTGTCATAAAGATGTACAGGCTCATAAAAGGGGAAGTTCTGCTGTGTCCTATATAGCCATTAGGAGTTGGACTATAACTCTATGGCAGTGGGTTCGGGTTTGGGACAGGCCAGGCAGTCTGTTTAGCATTTATCCTGTGTGGTGCAGGGGCAGGGTCCACTATTCTCAGGAAGCCCGTAGTCCATTTCCCCACTTTCTCCTTCAGTCTATTTTCCACCGGTGCATTGATTTTCTGGTGTCAGGGAAAATGAATTTAGCAAACATTGAGCACTTACGATATGCTGAGCTCTGTGCTAGGTGGTGTGGTGATAGAATGTTAGAGAGATAGGTCGTATTCTGAGAGAGTTCAGAGTCTGGGACAATCCTAGTGGAAGAGAAAAAGATGTAACATTCCTCACGTATTTGACCCATGCTTGGATAGGAGCATAGGAGAACCTGATGCACTCCAGAAGGTGACATCAATGAAGACACGTGTGTTAGGCTGGGTTCCATACAGAAGCAAAAACAGTGCTGTGTACATACATAGAAAGAGGTTTAAAGTAAGAAATGGCTCACACAATTGTAGAAGCAAGTAAGACCAATCTGGTTCAAGTTCACGGCTCAAACAGTAAGCTGGAGGCTTGTCCTGACTCATATAGCTGTGGGGGCTGACAACCTGGGAAGCTAGAAGAGAACAGGATGCAGAGTTGAATGAATCCAAGGTCAAGAGTCTGCCGATTGGCTCCGGTGATAAGCAGGCAATATGGCAGGAAGTCAATGAACCGAATGCAGGATTTTGATCCAAAGAAGTGATGAGATTGCCCACAAATCCTGCTAAAAAAGAACAGGCCACATCCCTGAGTCTCTCTCTCCACTGCATCAAGGCTGCAATGAAACTATTCAAGGGACCTGCTTGCCACCACAACTGCTGCTGTTCACAGAGTTGATTACATTATGTTAGATCCCATAATGGAGATGATTACATTGTGTTAGATCACATTATGAGGATTGCTGCCAAACAACTGAGACCCTTGGCTCAGTCATGTTGACCCCAAACCTAGTGATCACAATAGGTAAGAGTATAGCCTAACAACAGGTGAAACATGTTTCTAATTGTGGGAAATATGGCAGAAACTGACAAGTCTCTCAGTTCCTTTTTGTTGCATTGTGAGGAGTGAGTGGTAAGAGATGAGGTTGGATAGCTAAATAGAGCTGAACAGTGTGTGGGAGTGGGCCTATCCTCTAGTGTTTCATTCATTTAAGGGGAAAGGACAGCCTGTTTTTATGGAAGGCATACTTTTTACAATCCAGGGCTGG
>NW_022111373.1:48060901-48062801 GCF_000313985.2 Echinops telfairi | reverse complement strand
TAACAACAGGCATGTTCCCAAGTTTAATGACCCTGAATATAACTTCTGCAACTCAGATCCCACAGAGCTAAGAATGAAGTTGTTCTTACAGTATGGTCATGTCATTAATTCTTCTGATTCTGTCCATACATGCCTCTGTGCTACCACCCCCACCTCCAGATACTCCCAGCCCAATTATATTTCTGGGAGTTCTGATCAATTCCATTAAGGACTCACATTCAGTGTTCTCAGCTGCCACATGATCCAACATTTTTCCTCCTTTATGTGGGGATAATCAGGAGCTTGGGTGTCACCTATTTGTGTGTATGTGGGCTGCTGCTGAAAACGCGGCTGTGAAGATACTCTCCTGCTACCAAGTGATGAGAGGAGGCCCCTGGGACTTTGCTCCGTGACTGGAAATATCCTAGAAACGACTGACACATTAGAACCTCAGTTACACCAGACCTTCACCTTGTTTCTTGATTTTTCAAATCTGTACTGCTTCCTTTCCAAGAGGGAAAATTTCCAGTTCTTAGTATTTCCTTAAAGGTTTCAAAGCAACCTTGATTTGCGTGCCTTGTACCTCTTAATATTCTGTACTGGGAAACAGCTCTCATGTCCACCTTCCTCAGGCTCTGGCCCAGCTTCTTGCTCAGAGGAGAGGAGGGGGCTTTGAGGACCAAGATGAGCCACAAACACTCCTCCCACTCTTTATCAAGCAGATTTTGTTATATGAAATAACGGCCCACTCTTTTCTTTCATTTTTTTCCCTAATATTTTTTTTCTAACACAATTCCGTGGCTCTGATTCATCCCTTTCCCAGAAATACTCAGACATGTCTCAGTCTAGGAGAAATGTAACTTTTGCTCAACTGGGGCTCTTTCATATTAATAACACTGTCAAAGTTTAGTTTTCACCTGATCACTGGTGCCCAGGTCAAGGCAAAGTAATATGTTTAGAAGAAAAACGTTGATAGTCATGCTGCTTTTTAAAGTGCAGCATGTTTTATGGAGAGTAGTTTGCTCAGAGTGACGTATCCAGCATTCTTGAGCAGTTCAAAAACCTCATGAGAGCATAAGACTAAAATGCAGATGTTCTTGAAATATTCTGTTTATAAAACCTTGTACTGTTTTCAGCAAATATAAAACAGAATAATTTAAAACCTTTTTGCTTACACATGTTAAGGTGACTGTGTATTCAAACCAAGATACAATTGGTTTGTATACGTAAGAATTTTATATAAGAACTAAAAGGAGATTACCTTGACTTGCCAGAAGTCTCCATAAAATCCTCTCCCTTTTCCTTCTGTTTTTCCAGGGAATTTTGTCAAAATGCCCCTACCACCTCCCCATCTGTCTTTAGCATTTTATGCTTCACTAACATAAACTTAGATTTCTCTGATATCTACAGTTAGGTAAGAGGACAAGGGTCTCTGGTGAGTCAATGAGTAAATGCTCGGTTGTTGAGTGAAAGGCTGGTTGTTCCATTTCCCTGGGAGATGGCAGGATGGGAAAAGGTGGGCTATGCACTACACCCTGCACAGGTGTCAGAGCGGGGCCAGGCTGCTTCTCTATGGGGGAGGGAGGACATGTGACACTAAGAGTTACTGCAGTAGATGACGTGAACTGTAGTGATGTCACTACAGAAGGTGAAGACATTGATGATTTTTGTTTACTTCTACTGTCTGGAATTGGTCAAAGATGCATCCAAGATGCATGGAAAATTATTAGCTATTGGAATATGAAAGTTGGAAAGAAAGATGGAGGATCAGTCATTGGAAAGTAAGGTCCATGTGATAGAAAAGGCATTGATGATCACAAGGTAGAATTTTGCAAGACCAATGACATAATAATTATGAATATGTTTTTTTCAGTAACATAAATGATGACCATAGGTGGAATACACAGGCGTCAAATCAAGT